>NC_069672.1:3318750-3632812 GCF_027244095.1 Hemicordylus capensis | reverse complement strand
CGGGCTCTCTTTTGCTCTGTTTTCAAACAGAGGCTGGGCAGACATTTGTCAGGGGTGTTGTTGTAGTTGCCTGCACTGAGCAGGGGGGTGGATTAGAGGACCTCCAGGGTCCCTTCCAGCACTAAAATTCTGTGATTCTATGTTCATTCTCCCTTTCACTTCTGATAAACAGGTTTTCAGTAGAGATGTGCGGAAAATGAATTTTCCAACTTATTTCAAATTCGAATCGAATTCAGAAATTTTGAATCGAATTCAAATCTAGGCTGGAAATCTGATTGGAATTCGAATCAATTCCGAATTGATGCAACCCTGTTTGAGTGCCCTTTTAAACCAGTCAGGAGGCCTGAACAGCTTTTTTTTAAGGTGCCAAATGGCTTATGAATCAAATTTGAAATGCATTTTGAAAATTCAGTTCAAATTTGAATCGGATTGACCTTCTAAGGGGTGATCTGATTCAAATTCGAATCACCCAGATTTGAGTTGATTTCCACACCCCTAGTTTTCAGGAGACAGTGATTTAGGTACCAAGTTCAGACTGTTTTCTTCCAGTGTGCCTATGGCCTGACCAGTCTCTGAATTTTTTCTTTCCTTCCATGGTCTTATGATCAATGATAAACTGCAGGAGCTGTTGGGCCGTCTGCCTCATGCCGGCAGAGGCATATCTAGGGAAAATAGCGCCTAGGGCAAGCATTGAAATTGCGCGCCCTGTCCAAACATCTGACACCCATCTTTCAGATAACTTTACCATAATATCAGCTGAAAAATACAAGTCTGAACGTCCCATACAAGTCACATATCTGAATATGTGTACAGTGACTTATATTATATTTTTAAAAAATATACCTGTAGCCCCTTCAGGGGGCTTCCTAAAGGCCGTGGCTGGGGGTCTGCAAAGGTCCCCCCTCCCCCCTGCTGGCCTCTAGGGCCTCACAGGGAGGGACCATTTGAGCATGTGCAGTGGCCATTTTTTAATTTTTTTTTAAAATGGCAGCTGAAAACAAAATGGCCACCATGCATGCTCAAGTGGCCTCTGTGAGGCCTGGTATGGCCTAGAGCCCCACAGAGGCCATTTGAGCATGCGTGGAGCCATTTTGTTTTTGGCAGGCTTTTTTCAAAAAATTAATTTTAAGAAATGGCGCCCCTTCATGTGGCTCCCGGGGCACGTGCCCTGCCTGCCCCACCCTAGTTACGCCCCTGCATGCCGGGGTGGGCTGTAATTCATTGGAGGTTTCCAATTCATTGGAGGCTGAGCTACCAGTTCCCTCCCTTCCCAATCTTAACGTTTTGTGATGGCCGAGTGTTGAGGAGACATTCTTGTTGGGCCTGATATGGTTAGTTTTGTCACTGACTCTCTTTGGCCGTTTGTTTGATGTCCTTTTAGAAACCAAACACAGGACAGAGATAATTTCTGGTTGCTACCTGCTCTGAATTATCTTGTTTAAAAATAATAATAGGTGAAGTATGACCTTTTAAAAAACAAAACAAATAAAATCTCCCCATAGCAAGGCAAAATCAGGACAACACTGGGCACCTGATTACCAGGGATGGTCCGGAGTCCAAGGAACGAGGAAGGAATCTGCCACCTAAGCCAGAGAGCAAGACAAGGCTATTACGACCCTGGTTTAATTCCCTTGTTGTGAGAAATCTTTAAAATAGGAATTGTGGCTCAGGCACGGCCCTGTTTGGAAAACGAGCTAATTGGAAGTGAGGAACTCTCGGAAGCGTTCCAGCAACCCCCACCCTGGACCTCTCCGTTATCCCTGTGTGATTTTCTTTCCCAACTCTAATCAGCTAAGCCCTTTAGCCCTGGCGTGGTATTACGGAAAAAGGTCAGTGTTCATGCGCAAACCCGCATGACAAGATGGCACCGAGCCAAGCTGGCTTTTGGGGGGTGTTTGTGTGTGTGTTTGTTAGAACTGACCAACTATTAAAAAGAGGGCTAATTCGCTGGTTTAGACAGGGCATCTCAGCTAAGAAACTGTAGATCCTTCCGGGAGAGAGAAACGTCGCCTGCCGGTTGCTCAGAGGGTTATTTTTGCTACGGGATCTCCCCCGCAGGAAGGAGAGCCGGTCTTGTGGTAGCAAGCATGAATTTCCCCCTTTGCTAAGCAGGATCCACCTTGGTTTGCATTTGAATGGGAGACCACATGTGAGAAGATGCTGCCAGTCTGTGCAGACAATACTGAGCTAGATAGACCTATGGTCCGACTCGGTATAAGGAAGTGTCTGATGTTCTTATGCTCTCTGCATCCCGCTCTGCTCCTCTGCAGTTTTGGAAAAGCAGCACTCCTGGGATAGTAAGCCATCTGGGATTTCATCAGAAAAAGACAGGCCTGGATCTCATTTCTCCAGCATTCAAGCAGCAGAGTGGACTGGGATGGGTGTTTTGCAAACCGTGGCTTCCTTTCCTGGAGAAACTGAAGAGGGTCGCCCAAGCTAGCTCTGCCAGACCAGAGGGAGGAGAGCCGGTCTTGCAGCAGCAAGCATGAATTGCCTCCCTGCTAAGCAGGGTCTGCCTTGGTTTGCATTTGGATGGGAGACTACAGCTGAGCACTGTGTGATATTCCTTAGGGCAGTGGTTGCCAACCTGGGTTCCTCCAGATGTTGCTGAAGAACAATGCCCATCACCCCCAACCACAATAAATTGTGGCTGCGCTGGTCAGCTGGGTGGAGAGCTGGTCTGGTGGTAGCAAGCATGACTTGTCCCCTTAGCTAAGCAGGGTCCACCCTGGTTGCATATGAAAGGGAGACTAGAAGTGCGAGCACTGGAAGATCTTCCCCCGAGGGGATGGAGGCACTCTGGGAAGAGCAGAAGGTTCCCAGTTCCCTCCCTGGCAGCAGCATCTCCCAGATAGGGCTGAGAGAGATTCCTGCCTGCAACCTTGGAGAAGCCGCTGCCAGTCTGTGCAGACAATACTGCACTAGACGGACCAATGGTCTGACTCAGCATATGGCAGCTCCTTATGTTCCTATGTAAGGGGAAACATTGACAGTAGAAAACAGAATCACCAATCCCACAAGACTCTGGCACATATGGCTGTCTGTCTCTGGGCATGTGCTGAGTATTTTTCTTCCAGATTCACTGCCTGGCATTTCTAGGTAGGGCTGGGAGAGACCTCTGCCTAAAACACAGACTGGCAGCGGCTTCTCCCAGGTTGCAGGCAGGAATCTCTCTCAGCCCTATCTTGGAGATGCTGCCAGGGAGGGGACTTGGAACCTTCTGCTAATCCCAGAGCGGCCCCCTCCCCTAAGGGGAAGATATTACAGTGCTCACGTGTGGTCTCCCATCCAAATGCAAACCGGGGCAGACCCTGCTTAGCAGAGGGGACCATTGATGCTCCCTACCACAAATCTGGCACTTTCCCCGGCTCTTTTTAAAATGGTTTGTGCATCTATGATCAGGAGCGTTCTACAGGAATGAAACTCAGCGTGGCTGAGGACCAAGGGCTCAACACGGAGAATTTTCCAGTCGGTCGGTCTGTCGAAGACGTTCTGCTCTCATGGCTCCCGCCTCGTCCCATCACGCTTCACTGCCGCAAGATCCCAAAATAGCTGAATTTCCCAGATAAGGCTGCTTGGCCTGTGCTATCTCCGTGCTGGCTGTGAAGAAGGAGCTCAGAATATCGTGACTTTCACCAGGCTCTGTCTGTAAATTTGGAAGAACCCTCCAACATATTCAGTCACAAGAGTCCACACCCTCGAATGTTGCAGAGACAAAAATCGCAATGCCCCAGCTCTCACATCACAGCAGGGGAGAGCTGGTCTTGTGGTAGCGAGGACATATTACCCTTTTGCTAAGCAGGGTCTGCCCTGGTTTGCATTTGGATGGGGGCGACATATCAGCACTGTAAGAGCAGTAGAGCATCTGCTTGGTACGCAGAAGGTCCCAGCTTCAATCCTGGGCAGCATCTCCAGGTCGGGCTGAGACAGACTCCTGCCTGCAACCTTGGAGAAGCTGCTGCCAGTCTGGGTAGATAATACTCAGCCAGATGGATCTATGGTTTGACTCAGTATATGGCAGCTTTCTACGTGAATCCTTTGCTTTTCTTGCAGACGGGATCATAGCTAGATATGTGAAGGTGTGGAAATTTAAAACAAAATAACAGGGCCCCCCCTTTTTTTTCTCTCTGGGGAAATTTTTTTTTCTGGGGAAAAGTGAAAAAAACCCATGGGTTCTTCTTTCATTTCGCCCCCTACACCTTCATATCTCTTGTCATAGCTCAGTGGTAGAGAATCTGCTTTGCATGCAGAAGGTCCCAGGTTCAATCCCTGACATCTTCTCCAAGATAGGCCTGGGAGAGAGAGACTCCTGCCTGAAACCTTGGAGAGCTGCTGCCAGTTCGTGCAGACAATGCTGAGCTAGCTGGGCCAGTGGCCTGACTCAGTAGACAGCAGCTCATTATTAAGGGGATGGGGCCATGGGTCAGTGGTAGAGCAAATAAATAAATCTTGTTAATTGTGTGAATGGCCCTGATGAGTCAATATGAATACTCAGCCTGTATCATCATATCAAGCTATCTAATGGTGCAGTGGGGAAATAACTTGCCTAGTGAGCAAGAAGTTGCTGGTTTGAACCCCTGCTGGTCTGTTTCCCAGACTATGGGAAACACCTATATCGGGCAGCAGCAATATAGGAAGATGCTGAAAGGCATCATCTCACACTGCATGGGAGGAGGCAATGGTCAACCCTTCCTGTATTCTAACAAAGACAACCACAGGGCTTTTCTGTGGGCGCCAAGAGTCGACACTGACCCGATGGCACAACTTTGCCTACCATAGGAACATAGGAAGCTGCCATATACTGAGTCAGACCGTTGGTCTATCTAGCTCAGCATGGTCTACCCAGACTGGCAGCGGCTTCTCCAAGGTTGCAGGCAGGAATCTCTCTCAGCTCTATCTTGGAGATGCTGCCAGGGAGGGAACTTGGAACCTTCTGCTCTTCCCAGAGCAGCTCCATCCCCTGAGGGGAATCGCTTCCAGTGCTAACCTATCTAGTCTCCCATTCATATGTAATCAGGGTGGACCCTGCTTAGCGAAGCGGACAGGTCATGCTTGCAACCACAAGACCAGCTCTCCTCTGTCAGTAATCAGTGATGGTGCATTCACATGATCAAACCCTTGCCTGATTTGATTGTCATGCAATGATGCACTGAGGATCTTTCCCAGACAGCAGGTTTTACCATGGGTTTATTGTGAGGCTTTAATATGCGTTCAAAGTTGCAATAAGTAAGTAAGTAAGTAAGTAAATAACCCACCTGATGCAAAAAGTGGATTTTTTTTAACCCTTAATATAAATCAGGCTACATGCTAACACACAAAGAAAAACCCAAATATGTTAGCTTGCAGGGACTCCGGGCTAAATTGGGCCGACATGTGAACGCACACCTCCCTTCTGCAGCAGATGCAAACTTAAAAGCCAGGTGTGGAAAACCCCCAGCTGTGTGAAACAATCCTGGCTCTCAGGCTCAGAAGCCAGAGCTGTCCCCCTTGGCAAGCCGAGGGTTAAATGTCTGGCGCTTTGTGGCTTGACTTACTAAGGAGATGGAATGTCTCGACAATGGAACTGCCGGACGGACACATTTCTCAGCGATGAGAGCGGAAACGTGTTGCATTCATCAGATTATTTTGCTTCCTTGTTTCGGGAACGCCTGCCCGTAGTGACCAGGAACCATCACTCGTGCCCTGCGATTGAAAGAGCCCTTCAAGATTAGGACATTGCACTTGGCAAGGTCGTACACCCCATTCCTGGGGGAGAGGGCGGAAGACGCCACAAGGTGGGAGAGGGAGAAGAGCTGGTCTTGTGGCAGCAAGCATAGAGTGTTCCCTTCGCTAAGCAGGGTCTGCCCTGGTTTGCATTTGAATGGGAGACCACATGTGGGAGTACGGAACAAGTATTCCCCTTATAGGGTCATAGCTCAATGGAAGCGCATCTGCATAGTTTGTTTATTTATTTTTATTTATTTATTTGTTTATTTCTACACTTGTATCATGCTCTTCCTCCGGGGAGCTCAGAGTGGTGTACATGGTTATTTTTATCCTCACAACAACCCTGTGAGGTAGATTAGGCTGAGAGAGACCTGACTGGCCCAGAGTCACCCAGTGAGTTTCATGACTAAATGGGGATTTGAACTCGGGTCTTCCCAGTCCTAGTCCAACACTCTAACCGCCACGCTAGGCTGGTTCTCAGAAAGTCACAAGTAGGGATGTGCAAACAGGTTCGATATTGAACCGGTTCGGTTCGACCTTTCAGGGTTGAACCGAACCATCCCCTTTTCGGTCCGACCTTGGACCAAACACCCCCGAATTGGGTCATGCAGAGGCCAATTGCGCAGGTGTGGCAGCCCCCAAAATGGCCACCGTGCCAGAGGGGGAAAGCCCAAACAGGCTGAAGAGCCAGCCTATTGGCCGGTATGGGCATCAAGGGAGGCCCACCTCCAACAACTGCCTTGGAGGGAGTAAGTAAAAAAAAGGCTCTTCCCAGAGCGGCTCCATCCTCGAAGGGGAATATCTTACAGTGCTCACACATGTCTCCCATCCAAATGCAAACCAGGGCAGACCCTGCTTAGCTAAGGGGACAAGTCATGCTGGCTACCACAAGACCGGCTCTCCTCTCGATATATGGCAGCTGCTTACGTTCCTCTACATTCCTAATATTTGAGCTAATACTCCTATTAGCCAAATATTTTGGAGATCTTTATTTATTTTTACATTTATTCTTTTGAGATATTGATTCATTTTTATGTTATTCTGCACTCTTCTTTTGAAGAGCCCAGAGCAGTGTTACGTGGTTATATTTTGCTTCACAACAGCCCTGTGAGGTAGGTTAGGTTGAGACAGAAGTGACTGCCCCAGAGTCACCCAGTGAGTTCCATGGCTGAATGGGGATTTGAACTCAGGTCTGCCTGGTCCTAGTCCAGCACTCTAACCACTGCACCACACTGGCTCTGTTAAGGAAAATGTAAGATAATAATGTCATAAACAAATAATGTCATTGCTGTTCTGCATATTGTTGTTAATATATTATTATTATTATTATTATTATTATTTTACATTTATATCCCGCTCTTCCTCCAAGGAGCCCAGAGCGATGTACTACATACTTGAGTTTCTCTTTCACAACAACCCTGTGAAGTAGGCTAGGCTGAGAGAGAAGTGACTGGCCCAGAGTCACCCAGCTAGTTTTATGGCTGAATGGGGATTTGAACTCGGGTCTCCCTGGTCCTAGTCCAGCACTCTAACCACTACACCACGCTGGCTCTGTGCACATGGGCGCTTTTGCTACGATGCCCCTCAGCAATCACTTTTTTAGGACCCATTAAAAATTCACAATCTCTTTAGCCCGTTTTTGGGTTCTTCAGAACTCTTCGGAAGTTGACAATGGTTTCAAAAAGATTAAAAAACCAATAGACTGTTAACACAGAATTTTAACAGCCTGACCACGGTTTTCCATTGGATTTTCTGTCCCTTCTCGGCTTTGACAACTTCTTTAGGTGCTTTTCTCCCTCTGATCCGGTTTATTGTCCTGCTTTTCTGGTGTTTGCCCTTTGAAGCCGCCCCCTTTCTCTGGTGAGGGCCTCTTTTCAGTGGGGCCTTCAGAAGCTAAGTGGGCTGGAGAATCCTTCCCCCGCCCCGCAAGAGCATCATTAGGGTGTCAGGATGTTGGCAGCGCTTTTCTGTGAGGATGGTTTTC
Source organism: Hemicordylus capensis (assembly GCF_027244095.1). Classification (NCBI taxonomy): domain Eukaryota; kingdom Metazoa; phylum Chordata; class Lepidosauria; order Squamata; family Cordylidae; genus Hemicordylus; species Hemicordylus capensis. Next base: position 3,625,122 of record NC_069672.1, on the reverse strand, counting down.
TTTCCTGTGTGAAGAGTAGGAAGGAAGAGGGACCCTGTTGGGGCTGGAGATCAGCTGCTCCTAAAATTAGAAATGGCCCCTCCTACATCCGGGTCTCCCCTCCCAGCTTTTTAGGATCTTCTGCTGGAACCTGGCTCTTTGGTCGTCAGAATTCTGCAATCCGTTGGAAATAGCTAAGACCCAGGCCACGCAGAGGCCAATTGCGCAGGCGCAGTGGCCTCCAAAATGGCCGCCGCGCTGGAGGGGGAAGGCATGAAAGGAGGCTGGCGGCGGGAGGGGGAAGCTTTGTGGACCACCCCCCTGCTGCCTCCAACAACTCCCCCGAAGGGGGTAAGTTAAAAAAAAATGTTCGCGAACCCCCGCGGACCGGACCGAACCAAACTGGGGGGGGGTTCGAGGGAGTGCCAGACCGAACTGGCCCGGTCCGGTTCGGGTCCAGTCTGGACTCGAACCGAACCAGACCAGCCGGTTCCGGGCACACTCCTAGTTGGAAACAGATTGTTTCCAGCTGATTAGGAACATAGGAACATAGGAAACTGCCATATACTGAGTCAGACCATTGGTCTATCTAGCACAGTATTGCCTTCACAGACTGGCAGCGGCTTCTCCAAGGTTGCGGGCAGGAATCTCTCTCAGCCCTCTCTTGGAGATGCTGCCAGGGAGGGAACTGGGAACCTCAGATGCTCTTCCCAGAGTGGCTCCATCCCCTGAGGGGAATATCTTGCAGTGATCAGACATCAAGTCTCCCATTCAGATGCAACCAGGGCAGACCCTGCTTAGCTATGGGGACAAGTCATGCTGGCTACCACCAGACCAGCTCTCCTCCCATAGGAGGAGGAGAAGAGGAGATTGCAGAAGAGTCCGGTCTCAGCAAAGGATCCTCAACAGGTCCAGTGTCAACATTCAAACCTGCATGGCATACGAGCATAGGAAGCTGCCTTATACAGAGTCAGACCATTGATCCATCTAGCTCAGTATTCTCAACACTGACTGGCAGCTGCTCTCCCAGGCTACAGACAGAAATCTCTCCCAGCCCTACCTGGAGATGCTGCCCGGGAGTGAATCTAGGGCCTCCTGCATGCAGGCAAATGCTCCCCCTCTGTGCTATGGCCCATCTCCTCAGGGTAGGGGCAGGCAACCTCCAGCTGTTGTTGAACTACAAGTCCCATAACCTCCAGCTGCAGTAAAGGACGGCTGGGAATGTCGAGAGTTGTAGTTCAGCAACAGCTGGAAGACCAAGCTGGCTTGCCCCTGCCCTAAGGGAAAACCTCGTGGTTGGCGAGGCATTGAAATCAATGGCAAACAGGGGGTTAGGGGAATCGCGGCCGCGAAAGGGCCGCAAAATACAGTAAAAAAAAAAATAGGGGGGGAAATCCCTCCTAATCCCCCCTCCCAAATCACCATGAGTCAGTAAGAGGAGTGAAGGGGAGCCCCCTAAAATCACCCCAACCCCCCCAAATCACCCTGACCCCCACCCCAAAAATCATCCACTGACGGTTGGCGAGGGATAACTAAACTAAAAGCCTGATAAAATATGTTCAGAAGCTGCTTAAAGACAGGCAGAGATGGGGAAGTCCTGATTTCTCTTGGGAGGGGGTTCCAGAGCCCTGGGGCAACCCTAGAGAAGGCCTGGTTTGGGGCCGCCACCAAACAAGGCAGGGGTAACAGCAACTGGTCCTTCCCCAAGGGACCTTAATAGGCGGCAGGGGTTCATGAAGAAGAGGACGCATTCTTCAATGTAGTCGCCCATCCAAATGCCAACCAAGCTGCCCTGAACCCCACTGCCCATTGAGATCGTCTGTAGTTGCCACTGGTTTGTCTGGTGGCTACTCAGGGACGGGCCTCTTAAATCGAAGGCAGCCATGGGCGTGCCATGCTCCGTAGGATCTTAGGGCCTCTGCGTGCCTGAGGCAAGGTGCCAAATGGATCTCCCCTTTTGGGCAAGTTTCTCCCCTCCTTTCCCCGCCCTTTAAAAGCAGGGGGCAGAAGGACATAGAAACATAGGAAGCTGCCATATACTGAGTCAGAGCATGGGTCTATCTAGCTCAGCATTGTCTGCACAGACTGGCAGCAGCTTCTCCAAGGTGGCAGGCAGGAGTCTCTCTCAGCCCTATCTTGGAGATGCTGCCAGGGAAGGAACTTGGAACAACCTTCTACTCTCCCCAGAGCAGCTCCATCCCCTGAGGGGAAGATCTTCCAGTGCTCACGCATGTAGTCTCTCATTCAGATGCAACCAGGGTGGACCCTGCTTAACTAAGGGGACAAGTCCTGCTTGCTACCACAAGACCAGCTCTCTTCTCCTTTGGACTCTACGCTGGTGCTCAATAATCCACAGTCTCAGGTGACTGCCTCACCTCACCAGAGTATGGTCTAAGGCTGGGGTCGGCAACCTTGGCTCTCCAGTGGTTGTTGACCTACATCATCAACCAACCTCAGCCACAACGTTCTATGGGGATGATAGGAATTGTAGTTCAACAGCCGGGAAGCCATGGTTGTTGCCGACACTTGGTCTAAGGCACAGTGGTTCAGCTTTGGCCGTCCTACAGATGATGGTCTAGAACTCCCATGATTCTTGGCTATTGGCCACTGTGACTGGAGATTATGGGAGCTGTAGTCCAAAAACAGTTGGAGGGGGCAAGTTGAGCAGGCCTGGTGTAGACAATACTGAGCTAGTTGGGCCAATGGTCTGACTCGGTATCAGGCAGATTAAAGGAGGCCATCGAGGGCCAGGTGGCAACTTGCCACTCGAGTTGCATCTCCCAGTGACCCACAATGCACCTGTGATGCTGCAAAGGATTCTGGGGCCCGCTTATCCTGTCTAGGGGTGCAGCTGCAGCCGGGGTCACGCACAGCCTAGCGCTTTGTGCTCACGCCGAGGCGTCCGCATCCTCGCCGGGAAGGGCCTCGTGGCTCCGTTGCTGTCGGGAAAGGCGGAAGGCTCTCTGACGCTAATTGGCCCAGTGGTGCTCCGGCCACATTGTGCAAAGCCCTTTGTCTTCTGTTTGTTGTTGTTGAGACCCATTTCACGTCAGTCATGGACTGATCTCACACATAAAGGAAGCCTTTGTTCAGCCCCCTGCTTGGCAGAATGGCATCCACAACGGCCCTCACCGGATAAACATTCCCGCCAGCTTCTGTGGGGCCTTGGATGTCCCTAATAACGCTTGACACCCCCACGCCATTCCCTCCTCCCTTTCCGCCCAGTGTTATCCCAGGTCCTTGGTGCGAATCCTGGGACAGCCGGGTCTACAGTCATTCTTTGGCCAACTTTCAGCTGAGTCCCACTGACCCTCTTCAGGTCTACTCGGGAGTCAGTTCCACTGCCTATCATTATTATATTTTTTTTCTTGTTTACACAGTCAGACAGGTGTTATTGACTGGTTTTTTAAATCCAGACATCGAGTCCTTCCCAAGGACCTGGGATGGCTGCATTTTATTGTCAATGTTGTTGCTGTTGTTATAGATATCGTCGCAGAATATAGGCTGTTCCCAGTAAAGCTGCTTTTTGTAATTGACTAATGGTGATTTCTGTGGCCCCGATGGTGTTGAGGTGCTCTTCAAGGTCTTTTGGAACTGCACCCAGGGCGCCAATGACCACTGGGATTATTTGGGTCTTTTTCTGCCACAGCCTTTCAATTTCAATTTGTAGATCTTTGTATTTGGTGATTTTTTCTATTTCTTTGTCTTCTATTCTGCTATCCCCTGGTATTGCTATGTCGATTATTTTGACTTGTTTTTCTTTCTTCTCGACTACAGTTATATCTGGTGTATTGTGTGGCAGATGTTTGTCTGTTTGTAGTCGGAAGTCCCATAATATTTTTACATCTTCATTTTCTTCAACTTTTTCCATTTTATGGTCCCACCAATTTTTGGCTACAGGTAGCTTGTATTTTTTGCAGATGTTCCAGTGTATCATCCCTGCTACCTTGTCATGCCTTTGTTTGTAGTCAGTCTGTGCGATCTTCTTACAACAGCTGATCAGGCGGTCCACTGTTTCATCTGCTTCTTTACAAAGGAGGCATTTGCTGTTTGTTGTGGATTTTTCGACTTTTGCTCTTATTGCATTTGTTCTTAGTGCCTGTTCTTGCGCAGCCAGTATTAAACCCTCTGTTTCTTTCTTCAAGTTGCCATTCTTAAGCCATTGCCAGGTCTTGGTGATGTCTGATTTACCAGTTATATTGTGCAAATATTGACCATGCAGGGGCTTATTGCAGATGAAAACCGGGATACACCAAGCCTCCAGCCACTATACCACATTGCTAAAGACTGGATTCTAAGCTGCTAGATGTTATGCCCTGTAATATGCCTTTGTGTTTGTCATCCATTGACCAACAACAACAACTACAAGAACAAGAACATCAACAACAATTTATATACTGCTTTTCGACAAACATTTCCAAAGCAGTTTACATAGAGAAATAACAAAGAAGGCACAGAATGCCCCCGGCCACCCCAGAGGCAGGTTTCTCCAGATGGTGGCTTATTCCAACATGACCTCTCTTCTGCACAGGCCAATTTGCAGTCAGGCCAGATTACCTTTTTCACACTCCATGACTTCCGTGTGCAACCTCCCTGCCGGCCCAAAGGTGATAACATCGTGTAGGGCTGTAGCCTTTGTCCAACGTATCCTTATCCTGAAGAACAAACACCCTTCCTAGTTTTGAAATCAGCGGCAGATAAGCGGTGGCAGAGTCAATGAATGCCACAGAGTTTTTGGTAGGGATTTATTTAATTACTTATTCATTTAAAATATTTATACCTCGCCCCTCCAGTACACTACTGATCGGGGCAGCTCACAACAATAAAATAGATACAATGTAAAATAAAAGTAATACAATTAACCAAATTAAGTAAACAAGTTAAATGTCAGGCAGAAACCTCAATCAGAATTAAGTTTCAAATTAAAAGTTAATTTAAAAGCTAAAAACGGAGAATAATAAAAACTAAAAACTAAAGAACCTACCAGATAAAATCAAAGCTGGAGCATTAAAAAGCTTCTTTTAAAAAATGTGTGTTTACTTGTTTTTTTCAAAACAACGTACCAGATGGATGTGCACAAATTGAATTTTCAGATTCGATTTGAATTTGAATCGGAACTGGCCAATTTGGTTCGAATTCAAATCAAATTTGCTCAAAAAAGGCTGATTTGGTTCAAATAGATTCTATTCAAATTTGAATCGATTTGACCTTTTTTTGGCCAATTAGGGCATCTGAATGGTTTTTTAAAGGCACTAAAATGTCCCTAAATGGTAGTCAGAATAGAATAGAATTGATTCAAATTTGAATCAGGCCGATTCAAATTTGAATTGTTTTGCACATCCCTAGTTTTTGGCCACTGTGGTATCATGGAAATGATTGGGCAGTGATGTTTTGGGGATGATAGAACTGTGTCTCTTTTTCCTAACAAGGTTTTGATATTGGAGACTATGGGGCCCCTTTATCCCGGAAAACACAGGAACAGAGGAAAGCATCTCTCCCGGGTTTCAGAGACAGTTCTGAACCTGAGGAAGGTTCCTACCTGGAACCTGGGGAGATGCTCTTCCACTGAGCTATGGCCCTATCCCCTAAGGGGAATATCTTACAGCAGATATGGCTCACATATAGTCACCCACCCAAGTGGAAACCAAAGTGGACCCTGCTTAGCAAAGGGGACCCTGCTTAGCAAAGGGGACAATTCATGCTCGCTACTGTAAGCCCAACTTTCCAAAAGCAGTTCAACTTTCTAATACTACTTCTTCTAACTTGAACCACTTTTTACTTTTTGGAACTTGAACAGCTGCTCAGATGTATGACGTCAGACGCCGGGTCTGTGATGCAGGGGGCATGGCTAGGAGGGCCACCGCTGGCCTCCTTACACCACTGCGTGAAGCCTTGAGGCAGGTCCTCTGAGCTCAACACAAGAAAGACGGAATGGATTCTGTGCGAAGAGATGCCGGGTTCTGCAACACAGGAACATAGGAAGCTGCCATCTAGTGAGTCAGACCATTGGTCTATCTAGTTAAGTATTGTCTTCACAGACTGGCAGCGGCTTCTCCAAGGTTGCAGGCAGGAATCTCTCTCTCAGCCCGATCTTGGAGATGCTGCCAGGGAGGGAACTTGGAACAACCTTCTGCTCTTCCCAGAGCGGCTCCATCCCCTGAGGGGAATCTCTTCCAGGGCTCACATATCAAGTCTCCCATTCAAATGCAAACTGGGGTGGACCCTGCTTAGCAAAGGGGTCAAGTCATGCTTGATCCCACAAGACCAGCTCTTCTCCTAAGATCAGTATAACAGCAGGAGAAAGGGCATGCCCACACCTCTTGCCTGTGGGCTCTTCGGAGGCATCTGGTGGGCCACTGTGTGAAACAGGATGCTGGACTAGGTGGGCTTCCTTGGGCCTGATCCAGCAGGGCTGTTATGTTCTTATTTATAAGTGAATCTGCTGGCTTGGTGGAGAACCAAGGAATCCCTGTGCTGTTTGTGGCACCCTAGGTAGAGTTTGACTTTGGTGCCCCCCTACAAGATGCAGAGTGGCCTGGCTTTAACTTGAGCTGCACAGTCTGCATATTCCCCAGGTCAAATGGCCAGTGAATGACTAGCCCGTACGGGTTTGAGGATCCAGTGGGAGAGAGTACCTAGTCTACTAGGGGTGCAAATGTTGGTAACACTTCAGAGACAGAACGAGGCGGCTGATCATTTGGAAATCCAGCCCGAAAGGGAGGACAAGCTCATTCTTGAAGGCTGAGACTCCAATGAGCAAAAGGGACTCTGCATTTTGGGGTGGAGAATGTGCAGGCCTGTTGGGGAACACGATGCAGGATGGCAGAGGAGAGGAGAGCTGGCCTTGTGGCACCAAGCCTGACTTGTCCCCTTAGCTAAGCAGGGTCCACCCTGGTTTGCATTTGAAGGGGAGACTAGAAGTGTGAGCACTGGAAAAGATTCCCCTCAGGGGAAGGAGCCGCTCTGGGAAGAGCAGAAGGTTCCCAGTTTCCTCCCTGGCGGCATCTCCAAGATAGGGCTGAGAGAGACTCCTGCCTGTAACCTCGGAGAAGCCGCTGCCAGTCTGGGTAGGCAATACTGAGCTAGATAGACCAAGGGTCTGACTCAGTATAAGGCAGCTTCCTATGTTTCTATCTTACATTATTACCCTGCTGTGCGGTACCTCTGGGGTGCAAAACAAGAAGGAGAAATAGCATAATTGGAAGTGCTATATTCTGGCACTGTTTGTTTGTTTGTTTGTTTGAATTATATACCATCCTTCCAAAAATGGCTCATCAAAATTTACATCAAAATAAAAACAATTAAAATCTAAGCCAAATCAATGAAACAATTAACATCATTTAAACATTAAAATCATTAACATTAAAAACCAACATTAAAAATTTAAAATCATAAATCTAATTAAAAGCCTGGCTGAATAAGTGTAAGGGGTGTGCATGGAACCAACTGGTCTGGTTCAGTTTGATTCTGGACCGGACCCAAACCGGACCAGGCCAGTTCAGTCCAGCACCCCCTTGAACCCACCTGGTTCGGTCGGGGTGTGTGTGTGTGTGTGGCAAACATATATATTTTTAAAATCTATTAAATCCGCGAACCCCCCTAACAGTCAGGGGGTGTTTGGTCCAGACTTGGACCGAAAAGCGGATGGTTCGGTTCGACCCCAAACGGTTGAACCGAACAGGTTCGACGTCAAACATGATGTTGTGTTTGCACATCCCTAATAAGTGTGTCTTCAGTGCCTTCTTGAAAGTTGCTAGAGATGGGGAGGCTCTTATTTAGACAGGCAGCACATTCCAAAGTCCAGGAGCTTTATGCACACACAGCCCCAAGAACTGGTGCCCAAGGCGATCACTTAGGTACACCGAATAGATGGGACAGCCCTGGCTATGCCCACTGGCCAATGGCAACCTTGCTTGCTACCCCAGCCTTCTGCAGCTTTTAAGGTGAGCAGGCCTTGCTCACACATTTTCCATCTGGTATTTGGCACCATGAGGACTAGAGACTTGATGCTTCTCAAATGGAAACTGACGCTTGATGCTGGTTCAACTCCTCCCACTTTCTTTGCCTGTGGAGCATCACGGGACACGTTCCGCTCCCTTTCCATTCGTGTCTTGTCCGACATGTTCAAGAAGCGACTGAGGCAGCCTGGCTCAGGGCCAGCGGTTACACCTTCCTGCTCCCCCGTCTCTAGGATATCCCTGACCGCTATTATCTTGCAATGGCAACATTTGCAAACGGCAGTCCTAATCTAAAGAATAACGCACTTCCACTTGTCCCGGTTATTGGCTGGCGGTTCAGGCTAACTTTGGCACGGCTATTCACAGAGCCAGCAGAACGGACACCGTCCCCTGGGGTTGAACGAGGCAGCATTCCTGCCCTGCGGCAGTCACCCGAGGTGTGTGGTGGCAGAGGCGACTTCCGCGTGGAGACTTTCGCCTCCAAAGAACAAAAGCAAATATTGGGTCAGCCACGACAGACAGACGCTGCAGTGAAGCAAGGAATTTCCAGAAGTGCGGCTGGAGGCCAGCCCCATATCTGGGAGCAAATGCAAAAGAATCCTGAGAAGACGTACTAATATATTTCATCCTGGGATTGGAACAAACATGACAATCTCTAGACATTGCTTGATTGGTTAAGTGCCATCTGTACATGCTTTGAGCATGACGCGCTATCAGAATGCCTTTTGCGGGGGCAAGTCAAAAAGCCCATCTAGCAACTAGGGGATAGATTATGCCCATGTGGGAAGTTGAATCCATCCAACATGTTTTGTTGTGCTGTCCATATTATAGAGATTTAAGATGCTCCTTATTAACTCCTCCTCTCCCAGGTTATTCAGGAGATGTTTATGTTTCTTATCTTCTTGCAGATAGAACTTTGGAGGTCACCTTTAAGGTGGCCAAATTTTGCTCTATTGCAGTCTTGCTACAGCAGCGAGTTTTATTTTGATTATTTAAAAAAATGTTCTTGAATGTTTATCTGTGGATATTTATTTACATATTTACATATTTCCCTCTTCCAATTGTATTTTCCTATGTTATGAGATGTTTTGTCTATGTCATGTTATGCTGTCCTCGGGTCGTAAATAAAGAATTATGTTATGTTATGTTATTCCAGGTTCTAAGCCACCATTTCCGGCTGGTATAAAGCAGCTTCATAAGCTCCTATGCTCTGAGCTCCTCGGAGGAAGAGCAGGATATAAGTGTAAAAATAAATAAAAATAAAAATAAAAATAAAATACAGTTTGTGGGCATAAGGCTGTAGCAGAATGTCCTAGGTTCAATCTCATGATGACAAAGAAGGGGAAAATGGAGTCACAAATGTGTTCCAACCATTTCTTGGTCTTCCTCAGTGGCATTCTCTTTGTAGATTTGCAGGTTTACGAGTCTCTTTGTAAACACTCTGGTTTTGTTCCTGGAGAAGGTCATGCTGATCTTCCAGTTCTGTTTGGAGAGGAGAGCTGGTCTGGCGGTAGCAAGCATGACTTGTCCCCTTAGCTAAGCAGGGTCTGCCCTGGTTGCATATGAAGGGGAGACTGGATGGGTGAGCACTGGAAGAGATTCCCCTCAGGGGATGGAGCTGCTCTGGGAAGAGCATCTAGTTTCCAAGTTCCCGGCCGGGTGGGCATCTTCAAGAAAGGGCTGAGAGAGGTTCCTGCCTGCAACCTTGGAGAAGCCACTGCCGGTCTGTGAGAACAATACTGCGCTAGATAGACCCATGGTCTGACTCAGTAGATGGCAGCTTCCTATGTTCGTAAAGTACCTGGCTGGTAAGAATGAATTGGCCCCTTTGCTAAGGAGGGTCCACCCTGGTTTGCATTTGGATGGGAGACAGCATGTGTGAGCACTGTAAGATATTCCCCTGAATGTATGGGGCCCTCCCTGGCATCTCCAAACAGGGCTTGGAGAGATTCCTGCCTGCAACTTTAGAAAAGCCGCTGCCAGTCTGGGTAGACAATACTGAGCTCGCTGGACCAAGTGTCTGACTCGGTATAAGGCAGCTTCCTATGTCTGTATTAATCTAACCAGTTAATTGATCAATCTATGCATGCACACACACACATACACACACACACACACACACACACTCCAGTAAAGTAAGAATAATGGTCCCCCCCCCTCTTTTTTTTACTATGTACTAATTGTACTCCAGGTGTTATTTAGTATTATGGGTTATAATCCTGGGCATGTTTTTGTCTGAATACTTCAAATCAAAGACCTTATTACAGTCACAGACCAGTACAAGAATAATACAGACACCCAGAAGCCCAACGGGGTAAACCGTAACAGTTGTAATATAATATTAGCTGTTCAAAGCAGAACAGCTAAATTGAATTCAGAATGAGTTCCTGGTAGGTCTTGATGGCTGCCAAACAAAACATAGCCACATTATAAGATAAATCATTCTGTTCAGCTAGAAAATAATCATTCAAGATTCAAAAAATAGTCCGTATGACCTGGAAGACAACAACAAAAAATGAATTCTATATCTGTGCCATAGATCTTAGTAAAGTTGATCAACAAGTTTTGATATCTCCCAAATGACAGTGGCAGAAACGTTCTTTATAGTGGATTTTAAAATATCTCCCTTTCAGAACTGCTGTTTGTAAAACATTGCAACGTGCCAGCGTCAAAACTCTGCAGTATTTTGACACTGCAATCGACTTAAGTTCTCTAGAAATACTTAAGTTTGAGGATTTTGAAAAGAAACCTTCTTCCAAGCGGTCCATTCTGTATACAGTATCTTTTATTTCAGACTCAATGTTATTGAGTATTGTAGGTTACAACTTTGTGTATTTTATGGTCTGAATACTTCAGTTCTATGTTTTGGAGCATGTAATAAAACATCTATATGTATATTGCTCTTAGGCGTAACCGTCGCTAATCCCATGCGTGGCAGCTCTCGCAAGAGTTTGCTAGCAGCTGCCTGGATAGCGATGGGGACAGGGGAGAAAATGGCAGCGGCCAGCTGGCAAAGAAGATGGTGGCCGAACAGACAGTCAAAGAAGGTAGGCAGGCAGGTGGGCGGGTGGGAAGAAGATGGTGGTGGCAACAGAGGAGAAGACGACCGGCGGGCGGGGAAGAAGATGGCGGAGTGGGTGTTGGTGGGCAGGCGGGGGGGAAAGCGGTAGGGGGGGCAGAAAGCAGCGGTTGCGAACTAGATGCTCTGTGCCCAGCCCAGCTAGTTATGTTTTATTACATGGATATGGTATTGTCTTTTACGTATTATCTGTTTATCTATTTTACGTACTATCTGTTCAATATATGTTTTGCTATTTTAAAACACCTTTTGTGTGTGTGTGTGTGTGTGTGTGCGTGATGTATTTTTATAGATATCTTTGAAAAAGATACGAGTACTGAAATATGTTGGAACATACTTTGTTCTGCAGCTGCTCTTGCCTATGTTGTAACTCCCATCATTAGGGACATAGGGACATGCCATACACTGAGTCAGACCATTGGTCTATCTAGCTCAGTATTGTTTTCACAGACTGGCAGCGGCTTCTCCCAGGTTGCAGGCAGGAATCTCTCTCAGCCCTATCTTGGAAATGCCGCCAGGGAGGGAACTTGGAACCTTCTGCTCTTCCCAGAATGGCTCCATCCCCTAAGGAGGGGAATCTCTTCCAGTGCTGACACATGAAGTCTCCCATTCAAATGCAACCAGGGCAGACCCTGCTTAGCTAAGGGGACAGTTCGTGCTTGCTAACACAAGACCGGCTCTCCTCTCTAATCTAATGAATTGTGGCGGGGATGATAGGAGTTGTAGTTCCACAACAGCTGGAGGGTCAAAGTTTCCCTACCCCCTGATGTAGACCCTTTGCTTGAGAAGTCTGATGAAGAAAGCATTCTGAGAGACCCTCTGAGCTCTGGGCACCATTTTATCCATTTCAGGACATCTTCTATGGGCATTGTGGACCCCCCACCCCAAATCTTCCACCTCCCAGGCTGGCAGCCACCAAAGTCAGAAGGCCAGCTCTGCTTTCTGTGTGGGAGGGGAACCCAGGACAATGTGGGGCACCCTTTCTTTGCTTCATTTGATCCGTTGCAAGCCTCACGTAGCCTTCGCTGACCTCTCCACCCTTGGCCACATCGTGATACAAAAGGCTCTCCATTGTGATTTAACCCAATCATCTGCGTCCTGCCTTTACAGCCTCCTCTCTTTCCCACAGCCCGCAAGAGGAAACCTGCCTGTCTCCTTTAATGAGGGTTGCAGAAGAGCAGATAAACTCAGGGAGGCTACAGCCAGGAGCTGTGTTAGCCGGATGGGACCTGCATGCCAAGGGGCAGTCTATCTGAAAGCCAGATTCTTGGAACAGGATGCAGGGGTGGCCCAAGGTGTGTGAGGCAAAGGGCTCATGGCCTGTGGCCCTGGTGGGGGCCCACTCCCTTTCCGAACTGACCCTTGCAAGCTTTGAAAATAGCACAGAAGTAGGGGGAGAGAAGGTTGCCCACGGCCTCCTCTTCTCCCCGTGTGCTTCTTGCAAGCTTCGCACGGCGTGAGGCGTGGCGTGGCAGAGCTCAGAGGGGTTAGAGGAGTCTTGCGGCAGCGGGCATGAATTGTCCCCTTTGCTAAGCAGGGTTCACCTTGGTTTGCATTTGGATGGGAGACACGAGCACTACTATCTGCTGTAAGATATTCCCCTTAGGGACATACCTCAGTGACAGAGCACCTGCTTTGAATGCAGACGGTCCCAGCTTCAACCCCTGGCAGCATCTCCAGGTAGGGCTGGGATAGACTCTAGCCTGAAACCTTGGAGAAGCTGTTGCCGATCAGTGCAGGCAGTACTGACCCAGACGAGCCAATGGTCTGACTCAGTAAAAGGCAGCTTCCTATGTTCCAATAATCTGCCGCCTGAAGCGACCGCTTCACCTTGCCTCCTGAAAGGGCCGCCCCCATCTGAAGGCCTTTTGCCCTTACAGTATTTGCTAAGACGTTCCCCGGAAGCCTCTGACTGGCCGCTTCTGTCAACAACGGTCCCCTTATGTCCTGATAAAGGGTTAAATAAATTCACAGCAGACAGGCCTCTCCGTAGCCCCGGTGGCTAAGAATGGAGCCTCCATATGCAAGGGCAGTATACCCTTGTTCGGAGGCTGTTGAAGGGGCAGGAGGAGGGTCAGTGAAAGAGTGGAACACCCTGCCACCGTCTAACCCTTTTAAAAGTCTTTCATCCCACCCCACCCCTCCCAGACTGTGCCCAATAACCAGTCTGCCCATCATGGAGTCCTGCTCAGCAGCAGCGTGACTCAGTCTGCCTGCTTGGGAACAAACACGCTTCTCCCGGGCGGAGGGTTTTGCTCGCCTCCCTCTTTCCCTGCCTTTGCTTTTTAATTACTTGGGAATTAACAAATTCTTGGCCTGGGTGTTGCTCTGGGGGCCGGCATAATCCTCTGGCTGCAGAGGAAAGACCGAGGGGCCGGGGGCCGCCCGCTGCTCTCCATTTCGTTGCAAAGGGGTTGGATTTCTGTCCTGATGCCCCAGAACCCAGTATCCAAAAAAGGCCCGGAGAGCCCCAAAGGAGCCTGGCTGCAGGGTTGCCGCATGAGGGTTCCTGTCTTTCAGAGTTGCTCGCCTAAGTGACATGTATTTGTTAATTTGTTTATTTTAATACATATTTTAATACATGAAAAATAAGGAGAAGCCCCAGAGGTTTTTCCCCCAAAAGCTGCTGGAAACAGAGGATTTTTTTCACCCCGGACATAACTTGGGCTAAGCCAGAATTCGCAGCCTCCCTTTAGAGAAAAGCAAAGCCCTGTCTGTCCTGGTTCCCGATAGCCCGCAGGGAGGTCGGGTTAAATCCAGCAAACATGTGGGCTGGTACACTCCAATCAAGAGTGGATTCAAGGGGAAAGCCCTCTCTGTAAAACCTCCAGGTCTTTTCTTGCAGGGAGGCAAAAAGCCACACCGGTTGGACTGCTGCCTGTCACGTTGCCGTCAAAGGCTCCAGAGTCGCTGCCAGGAAACAGACTGGCAAACCGACTTGTTTGCCCTGATGCGGAAATGTGTGTCCCAAAAATACGGTCCTTCATCTCCACCCCCTCCATGGTTCACACCCTAGTCACCGGCACCCTTCTCCTATCCGATTTCCTACTGTTTCACTTCGGCCCCCCTTGTTGCCAAAACAGTCCATCTTGATGAGATTGTAGGTTTGTCCATATTATCCATCTTCCCCTCCGATGGTCCATTTGTTCAACTCTCTCCCCTCTGACCACACGGTAGGTCTCCTCAAAGCCCTACGCTGGATCCGTGTCTGCTCCCGAATCCAGAACAAGCCCCTCATTCTTATTTGCAAAGTGATTAAGGTCATTCCCGAGACCAAATCAGCTGGGGTGAGGAGGGCTGTTTTCCACCCCTGGCTTTGAGCCCTCATCTCCTCCAGAATAGAGGGGGTGCGTTCATTTGTCAGCTAGATTTACCCCAAAGTCTGTGAGAGCTCTCTGGGAGCAGTTCACACACAATTCAGTTTTTCCATTAATATCCAGGGTAAAAGAGTCCACTTTTTTTGCAATGGTTTTTGGGGGCAACTTTGCTCGCAGTAAAGCCTACTGTGTGGGGGAAGTTTCTGCTGTATACCTGAAGGTTTGCACAATCACTGCTTCTCTAGATCAGCAAAAGCCACCAGTTTAACTTCTGTCTGGGGCTGGAAAAGATGGCACTGGATCCCTACACTTCTACTGCCCTTTCCCCGCCTCCCGCCCATCCTACGATATTCTCCAGCACAGCAGAAAGGCAAGGTAAAAGCTGGCATGCACAAAAACATGGGAAACTGCTGTATACTGAGTCAGACCCTTGGTCCATGCTGCTCAGTATCGTCTTCACAGATTGGCAGCGGCTTCTCCAAGGTTGCAGGCAGGAGTCTCTCTCAGCCCTATCTGGGAGATGCTGCCAGGGAGGGAACTTGGAGCCTAGATGCTCTTCCCAGAGCGGCTCCATCCCCTCAGGGGAATCTCTTCCAGTGCTCACACTTCTAGTCTCCCATTCATATGCAAACCAGGGCAGACCCTGCTTAGCTAAGGGGACAAGTCATGCTTGCTACCACAAGACCAGCTCTCTCTCTCTCTCTCTCTCTCACACACACACACACACACACACACACACGCACGCACGCACGCACGCACACACACACACGTATATAAGCAGCTGCTTTATATTGATTGATTGATTGATTATTGAATGTATATACTGCCTAGTATAAAAATATCAGGGCGGTTTACAGAATTAAAATATCCAATATAAAACATTTAAAATTCATAAAAAGATAAAAATTATAGCTAAAAACACATTAAAATATTGGGTCAGACCTTTGTTCCTTTAGTATTGTCTGCTTTCTAGGGTTTCTGAAGGGGGTGTTTCTCAGCCCTACTTGGAGACGCTGCCAGGGATTGAACCTGGGACCTTCAACATGCAAAGCAGGTATGTGAGCGCTGTAAGATAGTCCCCTTAGGGGACTGGGCTACTAGGATCTGCCTGCTTGCATGTAGAAGGCTCCAGGTCCCCTCCCTGGCAGCATCTGCAAGCTAGGGCTGAGAGAGACTCCTGCCTGCAACCTTGGAAAAGCCGCTGCCAGTCTGTGAAGACAACACTGAGCTCGACGGAGCAAGGGTCTGACTCAGCAGAAAGCAGCTTTTGACGTTCCTATGCAACACCACTGAGCTACAGCCCCATCCCCGGCTGCTGGCCGTCCTCTTGGGGTGGGTTCTTTTTCGGGTTGCCAGCTGACCAGCAAAATGCCCTGCCCTGCTCTTGTGCTTGTGACAGTAACGTGGAGGTTTAACCTCCTCTCCCACTCAGGCCTGCAGCTTAACCTGCTGTTAAAGGTGCCGTCCCAGTGGCTGGTGGGGAAATCTGGCACGCCTCGCCCCTCCCCACCCCACGGCCCGCTTGGTCCCGTGGGATTCTCACCCTCATTACCCCTCATTAGCAAAGTGCCCGTCTCTTGTCTGCTTCCAGACTAGCTGGCTTGGCTTCCGAACAGGAGAGGCTGTCAGGGCCCATTACGCGCCCGGCGTCCACAGCTCAGGCCCAGCGCCTGGAAAGGAGACCTCGGGGGCCTGTTGCCAAACTCCAGCAGGGCAGAATAATTTAATAGTAAGGGGGAAGCAGGGTTTGCTGCGTCCTCGTATGCCCAAGCCACCCAATCCTCTGCCGTTTCCTCTACGGAAGCCATGGACCCAGGGGCGGCCTGTCCGTGCGGCGAGTTGAGGCGCCAACCTCAGGCGGCAGATTCTTGGGGGTGGCAGCAGGGCGGGAAGATGTCTCCGGCCACTGGAGCAACTCTTTGGGTCTGATCGGGCCTGAATCGTCCTTCCGCACCAACTATCCTAATGACCACTAGGGGCATTGGGTGTAGAGGTCGTTAGTCTTATTTATTTATTATTTCTCTATGTAAACCGCCCTGAGCCATTTTTGGAAGGGCAGTATAGAAATCGAATTAAGTAAGTAAGTAAGTAAGTAGTGAGGTTCTCCTTTCCTCTCCCTACTTCACCTCTACTCTATGACCCCTGCCTTGACTCCTCAGGTACTTCCTGTAGTACCTGAGGAGCCAGAGTGGTGTAGTGGTTAGAGTGCTGGACTAGGACCGGGAAGACCCGAGTTCAAATCCCCACTCATCCATGATACTAGCTGGCTGACTCTGGACCAGTCACTTCTCTCTCAGCCTAACCTACTTCACAGGGTTGTTGTGAGGAGGAACTGAAGTATGTAGTACCCCACTCTGGGCTCCTGGGAGGAAGAGCAGGATATAAAAGCTTGAATGCTCTACCCTCAGCGATGCTAGCAAGGAAATTTGAGAGAAAACCCTATGAGGAGAGACTATGCCCCTGCAGAGCTGCTCCCGAAACATTGATGCATTCACTGTTACATTGTCCACTTTATACTGATGAAAGAGATTTATTTTTATCTCAGTATCTGAAAGATCTCAAAAGCCACTCAGTCTAATTCTTATATGTTTACAAGTGAATTTTAGCCCGTTGAAAAACGGGCGCTAGTAATGCTTTCGGCCCCCGCCGAACCGCCCTCCCAGCTGCCCGATCCCACCATTTTGTACAGGACGCCCTTTCCGCTCAAAGCGCCAGTTTGAGAAGAGCCTTTGCAGAAAGAGGAGCTCTGCTAGCGAGCTCCTCTTTCCTGTACAAATGGTGGGATCGGGCAGCTGGGAGGGCGGTTCGGCGGCGGCATTTTTCAGGGCCAATTTGGCCCTTAGTAATTTGGCGGGGGGACGGGAATGGTGGGATCGGGCCCCAAGGTTCCCCCCCCCGCCCGGCTTTACTGGCGGCGCCAGGCCTCGGCGGCGGCTCCGCCGCCACCTCGGCCAGCTTCCCCGCCGCCTCTTCCCCCGGCGCCTCTCTCCTTTATTTGCGGCGGCCGCTTCTGGCCCCGCCACCGCCTCACCCGCACTCCCGCCGCCAGTTGCCCTGTCACAGCCACCGCCACCTCTGGCCGTGGCCACGGCTGCGCCGCCGCCTCTCCCGCACTCTCCTCCTGGCGTAGGCGGCGGCCACTTCTCCTTCTCCCGGCCCCAACATGGCCGCCGGGTCCTGCCGTTCGTGCCTCCCTTGCCCTGTTCTGGGCATGCCCAGAACAGGCCAGGCACGAACGCACGCTTGGTGTCCCTCCACGGACGGACACCAAGCGTTTTATTAGAGAGGATTAGAAGATAGGGACCCAACAATAGGGAGAGCTGGTCTTGTGGTAGCAAGCATGACTTGTCCCCATAGCTAAGCAGGGTCTGCCCTGGTTTCATAGGAATGGGAGACTTGATGTGTCAGCACAGCAAGATCTTCCCCTCAAGGGATGGAGCCGCTCTGGGAAGAGCAGAAGGTTTCAAGCTCCCTTCCTGGCAGCATCTCCAAGAGACGGCTGAGAGAGACTCCTGCCTGCAACCTTGGAGAGGCCGCTGCCAGTCTGTGAAGACAATACTGAGCTAGATAGACCAATGGTCTGACTCAGTATATGGCAGTTTCCTAGAGCACAGCAATCGGTTACTGTCAAAGGTTCCTGATTTTATGTATTTGATGACATTTTAGACTTTGTTTCCGTTTTTGTTTTCTCTTTTTACTGTGTATATTCTGTGTATATTGATGTTTGATCTAAGATCGTAAATAAACAACAACAAAATGTAAAAATAATAAAATAAGAAGAATAATAATAATAAAATCCTCTTCCTTTCTTCTTGGAAAGTATATGCAAACATATTTATCTCCCCATCTGTCCATTCTGGGCTAGGTCTTTACTGAGCCACCTAATGGCACAGCAGGAAATGACTTGATTATCAAGCCAGAGGTTGCCGGTTTGAATCCCCACTGGTATGGTTTCCCAAACTATGGGAAGCACCTATATTGGGCAGCAGCAATATAGGAAGATGCTGTAAGGCATAATCTCATACAGTGAGGGAGGAGGCAACGGTCAACCCCTCCTGTATTCTACCAAAGACAACCACAGGGCTCTGTAGTCGCCACGAGTCAACACCGACTCGACGGCACGCTTTACCTTTAGGTCTTTACTATCCAGAATGTACTTCACCAATAAACCTATTTTGTTTGGATTGTACGACAATCTCCCTGCATGTTGTTTAGAGGACTGCAGCAACAAAGAAAGAGCCTGCCCTCTACTCTGTAACTGGAGTGGGTAGCCTCCTTTGTTTGCACTTTGAAAAATAATTACAGGAGCCGGGGGTATTCCACATGGCTAAGAGAAGACTGACGGGAGAGATGAGAAGCCACCTTCAAAGATCTGGAGGGCTGTCACAGAGAAGTCTTACCAATGTCCTTAAAATGCAGTGCCCAGAAGTTGTACTACCACACTTATCTGAATCTAAGACTACGGTTTTTCCATATTCTGTGATATTAGAAATCAGGAAGGTCGTCTTACATTCAGAGTCCTGTTCTTTGGGGGCAAATACAGGTATATCTATATCAATGGCCGAATTCGGACATAACAGGCAACCGGAGGTCCCTTCACCTCTGGTTTCCATAACCGTACGTCCGAATGGGGCAGCCAGAGTTAAGGATGAAAAGGGACCCGCAGTTTCCTCGGTGCCAGCATTGCATCTGAATGCTATGTGCTATGACCACAGTTTCCCCATCATGGAACCAGAGTTGAGGGAGGAAACTCCTCCCTCGCTCTGGCTGCCATTGGCTGCCAGGGCTGTCCTTCATTAAAGAAGGAAGCCAGTCCCTCTGCAGTCTCTCTCCATATTATCTGAATGCGAAACCATTGATCCCATGGTTCAGCGTTGCGTCTGAAGGCAGCATTTATCTATATCTAAATTATACAGGCGTAACCTGTATTTAACTTCTGTTATCTTAAACAAACAGAAACAAATGAAAGATACTGTATTTACCCGATCAGAAAAGATGACCCTGAATTTAAGATGAATCATCTTAAATTCAGGGTCATTTTTTTTGAACTGTTTAAATACAATATCTTTCATTTGTTTCTGTTTGTTGTCTTGGGAACTGCATGCCACTTTGCAGTTCAGGCTCTGGCTGAAATGTGGGATTCAAATTTTACAAAGAAAGAAATAAGAAATAAGTTGGGAATTCATGATGATATTTCCTTCTTGCCGATAAGATAGCTTCTATCACTCACAACGTTGCCAGATTTTGTGAGGCTGCTGTCAAGATGGAGAGGCGAGCTGGTCTTGTGAAAGCTAGCATGACTTGTCCCCTTAGCTAAGCAGGGTCCACCCTGGTTGCATCTGGATGGGAGACTAGAAGTGTGAGCACTGTAAGATATTCCCCTGAGGGGATTGAGCTGCTCTGGGAAGAGCATCTAGGCTCCAGGTTCGTTCCCTGGCAGCTCCAAGATAGGGCTGAGAGAGATTCCTGCCTGCAACCTTGGCGAAGCCGCTACCAGTCTGTGCAGACAATACTGAGCTAGATGGACCAATGGTCTGACTCAGTATATGGCAGCTTCCTATGTTCCTATGTTCCTAAGATCCATCAACAGCTAACTTCTGGCTCTGTTTCTTAGATGCCACTACAAAAGGCTTCTACGCTGGTGTACTTTGCATGGCCGGATTCTTATCTGAATGTAGTACTCTTGGTTTGAATGTACGCTCTGATCAATGATCGCAATAAACCAATTCATTCATTCATGATATTTCAGAGGATGAAAGCTTTTTCATTTCTGGTCTATCTGGCTTGGGCCATTCAATATCTCTGGGAAAGTTGCCAAGTAATAAATATTGATAAGTATCTGGCCGAGTAACAACTTTGTTCGCTGCTTTTCAATTACAAGGAATGAAGTTCTGAAATATGTTTAAAAAAATAAAAATTAAATGAATACAAACGTGTGGGGGCCATGAGCCCAAGAGAAGAGGAAGCCACATGCCTAAGAGTTGGGGAAACTGCTTTTGGATATTTTATTTTGTTTTGTTTTGTTTTGTTTAATTTAACATATTTGTTAAATAGATTAACAAAATGCAGATCTCTAGCGGTTTACAACAAAACAATAAAAACAACAAATAAACAGATTAAAACATTACAACAATTTAAAATTTAAAACGTTAAAACTATTAAAAACCATCAAACTATTGAAACAGTATCGAATTCAAAGCCTGGGTGAACAAATGCGTGTTGACTGCCTTTATAAAAGTTGTCAGAGATAGGGAGGCTCTGATTTCAGCAGGAAGCGTGTTCCAAAGCCTCGGGGCAGCAACGGAGAAGGCTTGTCCCCAAGTAGCCACCAGATGAGTCGGTGGCAACTGCAGACGAACCTCTCCAGATGGTCTCAATGGGAGGTGTGGCTCATAGCGAAGAAGACGTTCTCTTGGACCCAGGGCCTAAGCTGTTTAGGGATTTATAGGATATAACCAAGACCTTGTATTTTGCCTGGAAACTTATCAGCAACCCGAGTAGATCTTTTAAGATACTGACACATTATCCATGAATATAAACAAGTAGAGAAGGCATTAATAGATTGCAGGATCTGCCTGACTTTGTCCATCCATAGTTCTTCCTTTGCAGTCCGTGCTCAGAGATGAGGTTTTTTATTGTTGTTTTTAATGTTTGCAGAAAAATTGCAAACAGCAGCGGCAGAGGCGTATCTAGGGAAAATAGTGCCTAGGGCAAGCACTGAAATTGTGCCCCCTGTCCAAACATCTGACACCCATCTGATTCTCTGTACATAGTGCCAAACTGAATATGTGTACAGTGACTTATATTAGATTAATTTTTAAAAATTTTTTTGAAAAAGAATTATTTTTTTTAAATTTTTTTTAAAAAGTAATTTTTAAAAAATTACCTGTAGCCCCTTCGGGGGGGGCTTCCTAAAGGCTGTGGGGGGTCTGCAAAGGTTTCCCCTCCCCTCTCTGTCTTCTAGGGCCTCGCAGGGACCATTTCAGCATGTGCGGTGGCCATATATATATATATATAAAATTTAATGGCCACTGAAAACAAAATGGCGACTGCGCATGCTCAAATGGCCTCTGCGAGGCCTGGCATGGCCTAGGGACTCACAGAGGCCATTTGAGCAAGCACGGTGGTCATTTTGTTTTCAGCAGCCATTTAAATTTTTTTTTTAATTTCAGAAAAATGGCGCCCCCCTTCAAGTGGCGCCCGGGGCACGTGCCCTGCCTGCCCTACCCCTAGATACACCTCTGAGCAGCGGAGGTCTTACGAACAAACAAACAAACGAATGAATCTTTATTTCGATCACTGACCAGAAGCAGAACCATACACAAAAATGAATGCTAAAAACATTGAAAACAATGTAGCATTTGTAACAGATTAAAACCCACCCTCATTTCATCCTATATCTGTTCTGATACTAAGGAATAGCAAGTATGAATTTTCCCCTTTGCTAAGCAGGGTCCACCCTGGCTCACATTTGAATGGTGTGAGCACTGTAAAATATTACACATAGAGGGTGGGACCATAGCTTAGTGGAAGAGCACCAGCATGCTTGCATGCAGAATAGCAATAGCAATAGCAATAGCACTTACATTTATATACCGCTCTATAGCTGGAAGCTCTCTAAGCGGTTTACAATGATTTAGCATATTGCCCCCAACATTCTGGGTACTCATTTTACCGACCTCGGAAGGATGGAAGGCTGAGTCAACCTTGAGCCCCTGGTCAGGACCGAACTTGTAACCTTCTGGCTACAGGGCGGCAGTTTTTTACCACTGCGCCACCAGGGGCTCATGTCCCAAGTTCCCTCCCTGGCAGCATCTCCAGGTACAGCTGGGAGAGAACCCTGCCTACAACCTTGGAGAAGCCGCTGCCAGTCTGTGTAGACAATACTGAGCGAGTTGGAGCCATGGTCTGACTCAGTAGAAGGCAGCTTCCTTTGTTCCTAATAAAACACACATCTTCTGCCGGACGTTACTCGCGATTAAGTCAAACTTAGCAATGTTTCAAAATATCATAGCATTCAAATCCGCTGAAAGGTAACTTGCATAAAAATTAGCTGACCGTCCTGGGGAGTCTTTTAAAAATGACAGCAGATAATGATACCGACAGAGGTCAGCTCGAGATCACTTCAATTTTGGGAGGAGGAGGATTATTCTCAGGAGCGATCCGTGCTCCAAGGTGTCTTGGAAGACAGGATGACTTGCTTGCTTGCCCTCCCGCTGGCTGGCTGGCCGGCCACTCTTGCTGCCCCACTAGCCGGACTTGGCTGCCACTTGCCACCTTGGCCGGGAATTGAGGGTTCGTGCGTGGCGGGCGGCTTGTCTGGGAATAGAGCGCAGAGAGCAGTAACGGTGCCGGCAGTGGCACCCTGTTTCCAGCCCCTCCTGCAGCTGGTGGTGACCACAGAAGGTGCATGTACTGCTGAGGAGGGCGCCATTAAGGGGGCGAACATGCCCCTTAATGAAGGGGGTGGTCTGTGTGTTCCTGGGGGATCAGCAGAGGCGCTCTTACCTCTGGACTTCCGGACAGAAGTCCAGGGCTTCCACATCCCCTGGGGGCCCTCAAATCCCCTTTAGTCTGTTTGGTCCCACCCTTTAAGTATAATATTTTACAGTGCTCAGACCATCCAAATGTGAACCAGGGTGGACCGTGCTTAGCAAAGGGGAAAATTCATATCTCCATACCACCAGCCCGCATTGTGCCAGGTGGCCAAGCGTGACCCTCTGAGACAGAGCGGGGAGTAGGGAAAGAAATATGTGGGAGGTACACGGGACAGGGCCTTCTCAATCATGGCCCCCAGGCTTTGGAATGCTCTCCCGCCAGGCATCCATTCCTCAGTCTCCGCAACAGTTTATATTTTATTTATTTATTTATTGTTCCAATTTTTATACCGCCCTCCATAAGACATCCCAGGGCGGTTTACAAAAGTTAAAATACAATCAAACTCCATAAAAGGGGGAAAGTGAGGGGGGAAGTAAAGACGTGGCTCTTCACCCAGGCATTTGAAGGAGAGAATTCTCTTGACTCTGCTGCTGCTTTGTTTTCTGTCTTATTTTTAAATGGGCTATTCAGTCTTTAAATAGAGATTATCTTTATCTTTATATTATCTGCACTTGTGTGTTTTAATTGTTTTCATTTTTGAGAGCATCGCTACCGTGGCATTTTAATTATGCATTGTTTGAATTATATTGTAAACCGCTTTGAGATTATTTTAATGAAAAGCAGTATATACATCAAACAAAAAATTAAATAAATATTTGCATAAATATACCTATTTTATGGGAATGACTTGCTGATCAAGCTAGAGGCTGCCGGTTTGAATCCCCGCTGGTATGTTTCCTAGACTATAGGAGACACCTCTATCGGGCAGCAGCGATATAGGAAGATGCTGAAAGGCATCATCTCATACTGTGCGGGAGGAGGCAATGGTCAACCCTTCCTGTATTCTACCCAAGACAACCACAGGGCTCTGTGTGCACCAGGAGTCGACACCGACTCGACAGCATACTTTACCTTTACCTTTACATTCTTGTGAGTTCAGTTGCTGTTTGTGCCTTCGATAACCCATGTGTTAAAAATACTGCGTGTGTCACGGTGTCGGTGTGTGTGTGTGTGTGTAGGGAGATGATGCTTAAATTGCAGCGGAGGCCAGGGGCTCCGAAGACCTTTAGGTCCAGGCTCCAAAATTACCAAGGTGCACCTCTAGGGGATGCACACAGGCCCCTCTCCCTAGCTACGCCGCTGATTAGAATCGATGTCTAATCGATGTCGCTAATTAGGACCGCTGATTAGGACCACTGATTATACTTCATACTGATTATTATACAATCCATTTAGGATGAGTGCCATTATAAGATACAAGTCATTTTTGACCTGTCAGGTCTTGTATAGGGAAGGCGTGTGGGGCATCGGTAAGATTTAGCAGGCGAGGCTTAAAGCCCTTCTAGAAATCCTCACCGCTAGGAATCCAGGGCGAAAAAGCCACAGCCCAGAATCCTGGGCAGGATTCACACACGCCCTGACTCTGTGGAGTCATCTGAGGCCTCTCGGGGCAGCGGGAGACGTGATTGACGGGGCCCCTGTCCATGGTCATCAAGCAGCGATGAGAATTGCGGCAGCCACACGGTAGTGACGCAGCTCTGGGGCTTGCAGTGGCGTCTGGGAATGCATTGTGTGTATGTGGGGAGTGTGTGTGTCCTCATTAGGACAATGGGGTGTGCAGACCACACGGGTGACTGCCGCAGAGAAAGTCCCCAAATGCCCCCCACCGCTGATGGGGAACACCCTTCTTTGGACAAGACTGTCCTCACAGCAGAATACTCCATTGGCCCCAACTGTCTGTATTCATCAGGGACAGGCCTGATTCTCTGGAGTCTGTCTTGGTAAACCATTGCCTTATTTGGGATGCCTGGTGTCACCTCTGTTTTCCACATGAGCTGGATGGACAGTCCCATATCAAGGATTGAGAGTTCTTTTGCTTTCTCTAAACCTTGCAGGAATCATCAGAGCCATCCTTGGGAAGAGAGCTGGTCTTGTGGTAGCAAGCATGACTTGTCCCCTTAAGCTAAGCAGGGTCCGCCCTGGTTGCATACAAAAGGGAGACGAGAAGTATGAGTGTGCTGTAAGATATTCCCCTTAGGGGATGGAGCCGCTCTGGTAAGAGCATCTAGGCTCCAAGTTCCTTCCCTGGCCAGGGGCGTATCTAGGGGTAGGGCAGGCAGGGCACGTGCCCCGGGCGCCACTTGAAGGGGGGCGCCATTTTTCTGAATTATTTTTTTTTAAAAATGGCTGCTGAAAACAAAACCCAAAACTCATTCCATAAGTCCTGTTAGCCCCTGGGCTACCATGCCATTTGGCAGGTGGAAGAGGAAAAAGACAGCCGGTGAAAGACAGGGTTATTGTTACTATTATTTTAACCAGCCCTGGCACAGCAGAGAAGCCTGTGAATCAGCCCCCTTCTCGCTCATGTGGCCAGGATTCTGGAAAGAGATTTTGCCTCAGAACCCTACTAAGCAAAATATATTGAGGAGATGTATTGACGGTGGGTGGGATTTGCATCACCCTGCCTACAGTCAGAATTCACTCAGCCAAATTAAATGTATGTTTTTTTGGTATTTTTTTTAAAAAAACCCTCAAGTGTCTAGTCCTTGTGGCAAGCTTGAACACGTGAGGATGCTACTTGATGAGATCTTCTGAGCCCGGCATTCAGCAGGGCCGTCCAGGGCTTGGTGAGGGTGATCCGTCTCTCTTTAGTTCCTTCTGCCATCAGCTGGCCTGAAAAGGTACTGCAATATTAACTTTATTACAAGTCTTTAACTAGTACAAAAATATGAAGGAAAGAACCTAATGTCACACCCATGCAGCGCTGTAGTTTTACAAATATACAATGAAATAGTAAATTATTCCACTATGTTAGTGGAATAGATGTTAGACGTTGCCATATATTTATTGCTATTAAACAAAACTTTGCATTAAAACTTTACTGCTGGCCTGCAACTCCCAATATCAAGTGACCCAGCCTCTGCACCTTCTATAGAGAGTTAGCCGGAAGTGAACCCCTGTCTTGACTGACAGGCTGGTGACCTCCAGGGCTCAACCAATCAGTTCGCCAGGTGGGTGGGATTTTTTTATTTTTATCCACCCTGCATTAAACTAATTAACAGTTAAAACATTTAAACAGTTAAAAACCCTGGAGAACCAGGACGAACACTTACAGCAGTTAAAAACAAGTGACAACTGATTAAAAACCCTGGAAGGCCAGGCCAAACAGATAGGTTTTAAGGGCTCTCCTGAAGGCCAGCAATGAACTCAGATTATGGTGCTTCAAAGGGAGAGACGCGTTCTGTGATCTGCGAGAGATCCAGTGTTTCTGCCTTCTTTCATGGCTACTAGGTGACCTTTGAGGACGTGGGCTTTGCTGGATCTGGCCCAAGGAGCCCTGCACAGAGAAGTCATGGAGGAGAATGCTGAGAATCTTGCCCCTCTGGGTAAGACTCCTTTTTCTTTTCTCTGCCCCTGCAGTGCTGGTCACGTGGAGGACATTATCCACTATGTTTTACACTGGTCTTGTGGTAGCAAGCATGACTTGTCCCCTTAACTAAGCAGGGTCTGCCCTGGTTACATATGAATGGGAGACTTGATGTATGAGCACTGGAAGATATTCCCCTGAGGGGATGGGGCCGCTCTACTCAGGTGGGGTAGAGTTTTGTTTCCAAGAAAAGGGGCCCTTGTAACAACAACATGCAGAAACTGGTTACCTTTAGGACTTACGTAGGTTACAAAACTAGGTGAAAGAGGATAGTGGAATTTCCCTTCATCAAGATACGAGGTGACTTCTGATGGAATCAGACTTTAGGACCTTCTAATTCAATATCGTCTAGCTCAGGGCTGCAGAACTTTGGCCCTCCAGCTGGATTTGGCTGAAACCTGCATCATCCCCAACCACAGTGGCCACTAGCCTGGGATCATGGAAGTGAGCTGTCCGCCACAACCCCAAGATCTATGTGGAACTTGGCAATATGTAATATGAAGACTTGGAAGAGGACTTTCACCTCAAAACTTGCCGGGACTCCTCTTGCATAACATAACTTTTGTAGACATCCCAATGCAGCCCCACCTTTAGTTATTTGGGGATTTTCGTTATCTCCTTTCAGAACAGGTCGTGAAGGAAGCAGCACCCTTTAACATCACGGTCACACACACTTCTATAACTTCATTTTTACTAGCAGAAGAGGAGCTTTGAGCTATATTTAGGATGCTCAGAGCAGTAGCCATCACCAAGAATAATACTTTGTAATTGTATAACATAGTGGTTCCCCACCTGTATAGCACTTTCAAGTGTGCAAAGCCCTCATGTGCATGAGTTTATTGTGAGTCAAGCACACAACTATCCTGTAAGGTCAATGAGTTGATTTTCCCGATCTTTCAGGTGCAGGGACTGAAGCTTAAAAGAAGCTGCTTCACTCCGTTCCTACTTTTCTTCTCCATTTTGGATGGAGTGGTGCCTCTCTTCTTTGGTTTCAATTGTCCTAAGGCACGTTAATTTAGCCTATCTAGAAATCTGGGCTCTTTGGCATGACCTGAATGCGAATTTGGCCAGGCGAAGTGAGGGTGATTAAAGGTAAAGTGTGCCGTCGAGTCGGTGCCGACTCCTGGCAACCAAAGAGCATTGTAGTTGTCTTTGGTAGAATACAGGAGGGATTAACCAATGCCTCCTCCCGCGCAGTATGAGATGATGCCTTTCAGTATCTTCTAATGGTGCCTGGTGATTATGGGAGTTGTAGCCACCTAATGGTGCAGCGGGGAAATGACTTGATGAGCAAACCAGAGGTGGTTCAAATCCCCACTGATATGTTTCCCAGACTATGGGGAACACCTGTATCAGGCAGCAGTGATATAGGAAGATGCTGAAAGGCATCATCTCATACTGTGCAGGAGGAGGCAATGGGAAACCCCTCCTGTATTCTACCAAAGAGTTCACCAGGAGTTGACACCCACTCAACGGCACACTTTACTTTAACAGCAGCACAGCATCCATCCAGTGGCTGTTGCCAGTATTTCAGTCAGTCGACCAGTATCAAAACATCTAAAACAAATATAAAATTTAAACATAGCCAGATTGATCATATTTATATACTGGATCTAACCGTTAGCGAGCAGATTGCATCGAACTTGTATTGCAGAACAACAGGATTTCGCAACTGTGTGAGAGAGATAGACGGATTCGCATCTGTTAACAAATATTTGACATAGAATTTTTCCAATCGTCCTGTCAGGTTATGTAAAACAAGGACAATTAAGCTTTGCCTAAGACCTATATAAAAGACACACCACAGGAGCACATGTGCAACTGAATCGATCACCTAAGAGTTGCAGGGGCAATATCTCTGCTCAACTGGAATTCTGTTATATCTGCCAGCCAGTAGTTCCTAGGGGGCGGGCATTCATAACCGGCCCTCGAGAAGGCCCATCTATATTTAGGGAAGGTGAGGAGATATAGATAATCTGCTGGGCTAGTTGTCATCCCACCACTGAGCAGGTGGAATGACCTAGATGTCCTCGACATAAAACTCAATATCCCAGATCCTTTGTTTGATAAGTTCTTTGCCCCTGACCAAACCCACAGAGAAGATGACCTCAAGTCCATAGGTACGGAGTTTTCTGACACATTCTTCCACCATTTCGATTAGTGCCTATCCAATAATAACAAGGGAAGGAGACCAGAGACCATTAAGTTGATCCTTGCCCAATTTCTCAGTATTAGATTCCAAGCTCTGACCTCTATCAAGATAACACCCGCTTCCAGTCTCAGGGTGGCATTAGAAATACATTTGGTGGTCAGAAATAATGTTCTTAAGAACCTGGCTTGGACCCACTCCAGGAGGGAATCATTAATAATGGGTCCCAGCTGTGCCTCATATAACATTTGAACCATCAACTTCGCCTTGAATAAGTTGATGGCAGCTGGAATGAACGAACACCCCTCCTTGCTGCCTGTGGAAGTTGAGTGTTGCTGACGCACTTCTCTGTGCCTGAGCAGCAGCATATCTAATTTGGGCGGTTTTCCTCCCAGAATCTTGAAATACGACCTCCAAATACTTGAAGCATTTAACCTGCTCTAAATCATGATTGTCAATCCTCCATATATATACATATACATATATGTACAATATATACATATATTCCTCCTATTGGAGAAGGTCAAAATTTTAGTTTTCTGATACTTAATGTCCAATTGCTCTTCCTTGCAATAGAGGGCTAAGACCTTAAGAGATCTTCTCATCCTCCAGTTGGGACTAGGACAAAACGACCACATCATCTGCATATAAAAGAACAGGAAGCTGTCTGTCTGCCAACTTTGGGGTGTGTGTATATCTAAGCCCTGCAGGCACTTGATTAAAGAGTTAACATAGATATTAAACAACGATGGGGCCAGAATACACCCCTGTTTGACCCCCACCGATGTCCTAACAGGCCTAGATAACTGGCCTTGCCAGTTGCATCTCACTCTAAGACTCATGTTGTCTTACAGTTTATATAAGCAGCAGCAAGATCCTCTTATCAATTGAGGTGCTACAGAACCTGTACCATAGGCATACTCTAGAAATTGAACTGAACGCAGCTCTAAAGTTTACGAATGCAGCAGACAAGGTAGATTTGCAAGATCTTGTGTATTCCTCAACTAAATGTTGCACAACCAGACAATGGTCAGTTGTAGAATGCCCTGGTCTGAAACCTGCCTGCGCATCTTCCAGGAATTGCTCTTGCTCCAAACGGTCCATGAGTTTCTGATTTAATAGCCTAGCATACAATTTGCTTATAATATTAATTGGGTGTATGGGTCTGTAATTAGATGGAACATTTCTATTACCACTTTTGAAGATAGGTACCACAATTGCCTCCTAATGGCGCTGCAGGGAAATGACTTGACTAGCAAGCCAGGGGTTGCCAATTCGAATCCCCGCTGGTATGTTTCCCAGACTATGGGAAACACCTATATTGGGCAGCAACAATATAGGAAGATGCTGAAAGGCATCATCTCATAGCTTCAGCAGCAGTGGAAAACTTACTTTACACCACAGAATCCACACTGGGGGGCAACCCTATGAATGTTTGCGGTGTGGAAAGAGCTTTCATCATAGTGATGAACTGAATAAACACCACAGAACCCACACTTGGGAGAAACCATATAAATGTCTGCAGTGTGGAAAGAGCTTCAGCCACAGTGGAGCTCTCATTTCACACCATAGAACCCACACTGGGGAGAAACCACATAAATGCTTGGAGTGTGGAAAGAGCTTCAGCAGCAGTGGAAAACTTACTTCACACCATAGAAACCACACTGGGGAGTGTGATGACCCAGCCTCCTCACCCTCTAGAGGGTTAATAGCAAGTGAGCCCCTGTCTTGACGGGCAGGCTGGTGACCTCGAGGGCTTGACCAATCAGTCCACCAGGTGGGTGGGACACGAGAACAGATGGGGCTTCTAGGAACAAGAAGGAAGAAGTCTCTGTTGGGAGTGCTGAAAAATCCAGCATGGTGTTGTTCTCCAGCTGGATGAATCTGCAGATTCTTGAAACAGGATTGCAGGGGCTTGACCTGGCCACAAGTTGGTGAGTATCCAGGAAAAAGAAAGACTGTCATGGCTTTGGAAATTGCATAGGGAAAGTATGTTTAGTCAGACTTTGCATCAGGAATTTTCTTTGCTTTATGTGCTTTGCATTCCTTAATATCTGTTCTTTGCAATGGAGTAACTAAGATTTCAGTGTGTGCTGACTAAAAACAAGCTGGGTGCTTTGAAGTTTTCTTGATACCAATTAAACATTTTTAAGTGTATCCAAAAAGCTGGAGCTTCATACAAACTAGTCTGTAGTAATTGAATAAAAGTTTTTTTCTCTGTTCTTTTCTTTCTACAAGTCTCCAAGAGTTGGTTATTAAAGCAGCAAAGGGTGGAGGCTAAGGACATCCTGCTGGTGCAAGACACATCTCAAGATGAGCTGGGCCAATTAATAATAGCTCCACATGCAGACAAACGCCAGGGGAGCAGGTTCTTTTTTTAATTTACCCAATACTCAGTTTCAGAGAGACCCTGGACTAAAGCTCTCTAGTCCAACGGTCAGATCGCTGAAAGTTTTTGAGTGATTGGTGGCAGCAAGTAAGCTACCAGAATGTCTGGGTACCAGAATCAAACAAGGCTGACCTTGTATATAGTCCGGAAACTACAGCTGTTTCAAAATGCAGCAGCCAGGTTGGTCTCTGGGTCATCTCGGAGAGACCATATTACTCCTGTATTGAAAGAGCTACACTGGCTGCCAATAGGTTACCGGGCAAAATACAAGGTGCTGATCATTACCTATAAAGCTCTAAATGGCTTGGGCCCTGGGTATTTAAGAGGACGTCTTCTTCGTCATGAACCCCCACCGCCTATTGTGCTGAAGAGCTGGTTCAACCAGGTTCAGCCAGTTCATCATTAACCTGGCTGAGTCAGAAGAAAAGGAAAGTCCACTGCAGGGAGAAACCATATAAATGCTTGGCGTGTGGAAAGAGCTTCAGCATGAGAGGAAACGTTCACACCATCGGACCCACACAGGGGAGAAACCATATTAATGTATGCAGTGTGGAAAGAGCTTTGGCACACGTGGAAACCTTATTTTACACCATAGAACCCACACTCCCCCCCCCCCACAGCCCAAAGAAACAACAGAGGCATTCCAAGCTTAGAGGAACAAAAGGGAGTCAGTAAAGAAGCTCAGAGGAGAAACCGGGAAGAGGTTTGGGGGGGGGAATTCATCATCTCTTTCCCCCACCAGTCAACCCCATAGCCAGAATAAAGGGGGGGGGAGAGCAGAAGCATCAAACTGGGGACTAGGAATGGATGGACTAAAATCTCTAAGGGGAGGGGGACTGGGGAAGACCCTCATATGCCTAAAATCAATTACAAAGCAGAGGATAGGACAGATGTGAACGTTCTCTTTTCACTCCTTAAGGAGATGGCAAGTGATATAAAAAGCATCAAGCAAAGTCAAGATGCCATTAAGGCTGAGATGGGGGAAT
Source organism: Hemicordylus capensis (assembly GCF_027244095.1). Taxonomy (NCBI): domain Eukaryota; kingdom Metazoa; phylum Chordata; class Lepidosauria; order Squamata; family Cordylidae; genus Hemicordylus; species Hemicordylus capensis. The sequence goes on along the minus strand of NC_069672.1, from coordinate 3,593,240 downwards.
TCCGTGGAGCAATGGAGCGCCTCACTTCTAGGGTACATGAAGTCCAAGGGGCACATTTCAAATATTGGAGACAGGACTAATGCAACGGAGGTCTCCCTCCAACAAAATAATCATGAAAGAGCGAACCTCAGGGACAAGCTAACAGATTTGGAGGGCCGTAACCATCATAGGAACATAAGAAGCTGCCATATACTGAGTCAGGCCATCGGTCCATCTAGCTCAGTGTTGTCTTCACAGACCGGCAGCGGCTTCTCCAAGGTTGCAGGCAGGAATCTCTCTCAGCCCTATCTTGGAGATGCTGCCAGGGAGGGAACTTGGGACCTAGAGGGGAATATCTTACAGTGCTCACATATGTGGTCTCCCATTCAAATGCAAACCAGGGCAGACCCTGCTTAGCTAAGGGGACAAGTCATGCATGCTGCCACAAGACCAGCTCTCCTCTCCTGGGATGAAGGTCCCAGGTTGAGTCCCTGGCAAAACCTCCAAGTACGTGTTCTCTCTGGCACCTTTTCATCCCCAGAGACCAAAGCAATTCTGGTCAATACATGCTATTTTGAGCAACAGAATGAAAAGCCTTTGAGTTATTGCAGAAAATGCTCAGCTAGGATTGAAATCTGCTCCATGGCTTTTGTGGAGGGTTAACATTTAGCTGTATGCCAAAAATGCCTGGTGAAGAAGTTATAGACTTCACCACAAGATGGCACCAGAACCTTATGGATAACTTCTATGACTCACTGTTGTTAAGAAGGAGATTCCCTGCACCTGCAAGATAAACAGCTGGAAAAGAACATCACCGGCGGGGTAGTGTGTTCCACATTCTACCACTGGGAAGAGACAAACGTTATGCTTGTCAGGGATTATCTTGATGTCCCATGGGAGGAGAGCTGGTCTTGTGGTAGGAAGCATGAATTATCCCCTTTGTTAAGCAGCGTCTGCCCTGGTTTGCATTTGGATGGGAGACATGTGCGAGCACTGAAAGATATTCCCCTTAGGAGATGTGGCCAAGCATCTAGGTTCCAAGTTCCCTCTCTGGCAGCATCTCCAAGCTGGGAGAGACTCCTGCCTGCAACCTTGGAGAAGCCGCTGCCGGTCTGGGTAGATGATACTGGGCTTGATTCATACTTGCTACCACAAGACCAGCTCACATCCAGAAATAAAGCAAATCAGCTCTGCCAGATTCTTGCCTTCCCCTCTGCTAAAATGGCAGCCACAGAGATCCGCACTTTGGCCCCTGGAATTTTTTATCACCCCAGGAAAGGAAAATGTCATTCCCTTCCACCTTCCAAGTGGATACACTAGTATTGTAGCTTATAGCTTGTGGTGCTGACATCAGGGGGGGTTGTAACCAAAAAAAGGCAGCCTCCTCGACTCAGATGTGCAAACAGTGCTTTTGCTCATGTCTCTCGCTCATTAACTTTGTCCTTCGCCACCCACTGCTCCTGCCCCAGTTTTTTAAAAAAGGTTTGTAAGGTCCCTGGGGCAGGGACCAGAATGTATATCATATGTGTCAATTATGCTGCATGAAAAGTAGCTGTCCTCATTATTGTTATGGAATAAGAGACAGATTGCCGATTTATTTCCCTTCATTCTGGAATAAGGACGAGATCCGATATCAGAGAACGAACTTTACTGTCAAAATGACATTGCAGGCAAAGAATTGCCCATAATTTCCCCTACAAAGAAGGAAGGTTTTCTGCCCTCAACTAAGGCCTTCTGGCCTCCCCCAAGTCTGTTAAGATCCTCGGTAGAACTGCCAGACAAATAACCTTAAAATCTTCCTAGCTAGAACCAGGCTGAATTCTAGCAAAATGCCTTAAAACCTCTTAAAGAGCTTCTAAGCAAGAGCGGGCCTCATGGGGAGACAGAATGGATCAATTTTTCCAGCACTGAGAGAGTTTTAAACAATAAAAAAGTTAATTTATTTAAGTAAGTATAAAAGGTAGGACAGTTAACAGGCAGAAGGAGAGGGAGGAGAGCTGGTCTTGTGGTAGCAAGCATGAATTGTCCCCTTTGCTAAGCAGGATATACCCTGGTTGCATTTTGAACAGGAGGCTATATGTAAGCACTGCAAGATATTCCTCTTAGGGTGTAGGGTTGCTCTGGGAAGATCACCTGCATGCTTGCATGCAGGATGTTCCAAGTCCCCTCCCTGGCAGCATCTTCAGATAGGGCTGAGAGAGAGTCCTGCCTTGGAGAAGCCGCTACCAGTCTGTGTAGACAATACTGAGCTGGATGGATCAAGGGTCTGACTCAGTATATGGCAGCTTTCAATGTCCCTTTGTGCCTAAGGTAGATACCAGCAACAACCACTGGATGGATGCTGTGCTGGGGTTGGATAGGGAACCTCCAGATTCCAAGATAGCCTACCTCTGAGATGCAGCTGCTTGGGGGTTCACAGATCTGCAGGAAGCCTATTGTTTTCAAGGCCTGTTGATGAGTTTCTGGAAGAATCTGATTGGCTACAGGATGCTCGATTGAACACATGATTGGCCTGCGTCTCTTCTTGTGCACTGGGTGCAGCTCAGAAGGTAAGCCTGGGCAGGATTGTATCCTAAAAATGTTTTTACATTGCCCGATTCCTTGCAAGATTTTGTTATTTGTCAACATGTCAACATCATCAGGAGAAGGCATAACTTCCTTAAATGCCTGTCTGGAGGCAGTAATGGGCTGGATGAGGTAACAAGCTGAGGCTGAATCTAGATAAGACAGAGGTTCTTATTGTGCGGGGTTGGAACTCGGGAGATGATTTTGATCTGCCAGTTCTGGATGGGGTCACACTTCCTCAGAAGGAACAGGTGGGCAGTCTGGGGGTGCTTCTGGACACAAACCTCTCCCTGGTGTCCCAGGTTGAGGCAGTGGCCAGAGGTGCCTTTTATCAGCTTCGGCTGATACGCCTGCTGCGTCCATTTCTTGAGATAAATGACCTCAGAGCAGTAGTACATCTGCTGGTCACCTCCAGACTTGACTACTGCAATGCACTCTGTGTGGGGCTGCCTTTGTACGTAGTCCGGAAACTGCAGTTGGTCCAGAATGCGGCAGCAAGGTTGGTCTCTGGGTCATCTCGAAGAGACCATATCACTCCTATCTTAAAAGATCTACACTGGTTGCCAATAAGTTTCCAGGCAAAATACAAGGTCTTATAACTTATAAAGCCCTAAACAGCTTGGGCCCTGGGTATTTAAAAGAATGTCTTCTTTGCTATGAACCACACCGCCCATTGAGATTATTTGGAGAGGTTTGTCTGCAGTTGCCACTGACTTGTGTGGTGACTACTTGAACACTGTGAGCCTTCTCCGTTGCTGCCCCGAGGTTTTGGAACACACTTCCTGCTGAAATAAGAGCTTCTCCATCTCTTACAACTTTAAAAAAGGCAGCCAAGACACGCTTGTTCACCCAGGCTTTTAATTATATACTGTTTTAATTGTGGTTTTAATCGTTTTAACGTTTTAAATGTTAATTGTTGTAATGTTTTCATCTTTTTATCTGTTTCTATTATTTTGCTGTAAACTGCCCAGAGACTTACGTTTGGGGTGGTATATAAATGTGTTAAACAAATAAATAAAAAATAAATTTGCTCTAACTGCAGATTAAGCAATTTAAAACAATCAAAGGGGTTGATTTTTCATTGTGCAGCAAGCAATTGAGAAAATTGCATGGGTGCAAATGAAAGCTAAGATAAAGGGATTTGAGTAATAGCAACAATACATATTAATCGTTATTATTCATTATAGTAAATTGTTAATTTATATTAAGTACTATATGATTCCATTGGTGGAGACTAGAGATGGAGCCTTTTCGGTTGTGGCCCCTTGGCTTTGGAATGCCCACCTGGACGAGCTCTGACAACATTTTTACACAACTATCAAAACTCATCTTTTTAGTGTGGTTTTTAAGCGTTTTATCTGAAGCTACAGTCTGGTGGGTTTTTAATTTTCAAGTTTCAGCTGTTCAAGCTGGTTTCAGCTGGGACCTGTTTTGAGTTATTGCGTACTCTTTTGATTAATGCGATGTCATTTCACGGTGCGTTATTGTGTTTATTCTTTTATTCATTCTTTTATTTATGTTTCGCACTTTTCCACCGCGCAATATACATCTAGCAGTTTACACATTTAAAAATGTGTTGAGTCTTTGACCATTTTTTGCAACCCATCCAATAGTCCGCTGGAGGGGCGGGATAGAAATCTTCTCTACAAATAAATAAATTTATAATAATAAATAAATAAATCTTCTCTATAAATAAATAAATGTCTGCCGGTCTGTTTGAACTCTCGGGACCAAACTTAACCAGGTGACTTACTAGGACCCTACAAGTAACACAGGGTACCTGGGGACCCCGACAACCACCCTGCACAGAAAGACGGACGGATAGACAGCGGGTAGAGCCACAAAAGCCCAAGCAATGCCAGTTACACTGTGCGAATGTTTTAAATGAAACAATAAATAAATTATGTTTTGGTGTTGTTATTATTTGCTTTTGGAGAGATAGAGACCACATCTAGAGCAAGGGATGTCAAATGTGGGTCCCCAGATGTTGTCGGACTACACCCTCATCACCCCCTGCTACAAAGGCCATTGCGGCAGGGGATGATAGGAGTTGTAGTCCATCATCACCTGGGTTTGAGAACCCCTGTTCTAGAGCTGGGGTTCCTGACCTGTGGCATCCAGATGTCACTCAACGACAACTCCCATTTTTCTCCAGCTACAATTTATTGTGTCGGGGGATGATGGGAGCTGTAGTCCAACAACATCTGGAAGCCCAGGTTTGTTTTCTTTCTCTTTCTTCATATGCTTTAGCTTTGAAGCCTTCCCCCCTCTCAAGAAAAAGACCAGCCCGTGCCTTGGCCATGTATTTGCATATGCAGATCAGATGCAGATCAGATGCCTCAGGTCCCCTCCCACTCCCCCCCCGGGCGCAATGCAAGGTGAGCCACAGGGCGGCGTTCCCCCCCACCCTCTCCCTTTCCCGGTTGCCATGGAAACTGTCTGGGACATGCATCTCCCTCTCCCCCCCTCCCCACCCAGTCCTGCTTGGCAAGGGGGCTGGGCCGCCCGCACCGACAGCCTGCGTGGCCATTGGCGGCGGCGCGCCACGTGACTCCTGCTGGAATGCTAATGAATACTGGGGGCGGGGGGGGGTGCAGCGCTTGCTTCTCCTGCGCGCGCGCTGCCTGCCTTGGCTGCCTTGCCTTTGGCGGCGGCTGCTGCGCGCTCGCGCTGGAGTGAGTGGCCGGCTGCGCATGCACGTGGAGGCCAGGTAAGGGGGAGGCTGTCATGGGGGAGGCTGTCATGGGTGGGGGCAGCAAGGGGGTGGGGGGTAGGGGGGTGCCTGCCACTGCTGCTGCCAGGCGTCCAGGGCCTGCGCACTGCAGACAGAGGCTGGCTTGTGTGTGTGTGTGTTGTGTGTGCGCGCGCCTAAGCGGGGCGCGGGGGCCGAGTCTGAGGTTGCCTTTTGCACATTGCACCTGGGACCAGCTGCTTGCAAAGGGTGGCGCGTCTCCTGGGCCTTTGCGGAGCAGGGCACTGCGCCCCCCACCCCCCCGCAGGCTTCTTGCTCTGCACTTCGAGCCCACCCAGAGGCTGCTGGAGTTTCTCCGCTGCCTGGCAAAGCGCCCGGAGGCGCTTGCTGAGGATGCGCCCTTGGCCAAGCAAGGCTGCCGGGTCGGGCCCCCAGACCCGCCTTCAAGAGGGGGTGTCTATGTTCCCCTGGGGTGCCCGCAGAAGCAGGACCTGGAGACCCCCGCCTCCTCCCTGTCTGCTGTCACCACCTGGCATTTAGGGGTAAACTGCTCCTGTGCGTGGAGGCTCCATTAAGTGATCGATGGCTCCTCTCTCCACTTGTCTGAAGGAATTTGCCTTCGGTGTGTAAGAAGAGCCCTGCTGGATCGGGCCCCCAGGTCCGTCTAGTCTGGTGACCTGTGTCCCCCTGAGGAACCCCACAAAGCCCTCCGATGAAGGGCCTCCTAAATAGAGCCTCCTGGGGCGGTTTGCCGCTAGATATTATTTATTTATTTATTGCATTCTCTATCCGGCTCTTCCTCCAAGGAGCCCAGAGTGGTGTCCTCCGGACTTCGGTTTCTCCTAAGTTTCTGCCGTCATGTGATATTTAGTGGCAAACTGCCCCTGGATGTGGAGGCTCCATTAAGCTAGGGGTGGCTCTTACCGGAAAGGAATTTGCTTTCAGGGTCTTAGAAGAGCCCTGCTGTGTCAGAACCGAGACCCAGCACCCTGCAGGAGGCAACCATATTCTTCTGTGTGACAGAATGGGAGACCTGTTAGCCTGGTGCCGGTATATAATGCACGGGGAAGATCTCCTGCACTGAAATGGGCAGAAATTCACAAGAGCACCGCTGGTGGATTGGGCCCCAAAGTGGGCACTTGCCCATACAGGAGCCCTTCTTGCTGCTTTCTACACATCTTCTGGAATTTACGGGTAAATTACTTCTGACCATGGAGGCTTCACTAAGCTATTATGATAGACACCTCCTCTGTTAGTCAGTCTGAAGGGAATTTGCCATCTAGGGGGGAGCGCTAGTCTTGTGGCAGTAAGCATGCCTTGTCCCCTTTGCTAAACAGGGTCTGCCCTGGTTTGCATTTGAATGGGAGACTACATGTGTGAACACGGTGAGATATTCCCTTTAGATGGAGCCACTCTCGGAAGAGCATCTTGGTCCCAAGTTCCCTCCCTGGCAGCATCTCCAAGACAGAGCTGAGAGAGACTCCTGTCTGCAACCTTGGAGAAGCTGCTGCCAGCCTGTGTAGACAATACTGAGTTAGATGAACCAGTGGTCTGACTCAGTATAAGGCAGTTTCCTATGTTCCACAGGCTCTCACTTTAAATAAATAAATAAATAAATAAATGTGGATGTTAATACCAGTGATGTTTATTTGGAGACTGTGGTTGAAAAGCAGGATAGAAATCAACCAATAAAATAACTCTTTTAAAAAGAAATCTGAATGCCTGGTGGCTGTCACAGTATCTTGTGGCACTGAATTCTGTAGGTTAAATATGTGTTGTGTTGAGACAAAGACCATGTGAATTTCAAGCAGGCAGAGGAATCTCTTTAATTAGAAGACTCGCTTAGCAGAATTAGACCAACTGTTGTTTAGTCCAGCATCCTGCTCCCCATAAATTTCTCTGGGAAGCCCACAAGCAGGATGGAAATTGCCCTCACCTTTTGTTTGTTATTCCGAGATACACTGCCTCGGAACCTGGAGGCTCCATTTAGCAAGCCTGGCTAATGACAATGGAGAAATCTCTCCTTTTCTGTGGATGTGTCTGATCCCCCTGTTTTCTGTTTTCTGTATGTTTCTGTTGGGAGGTTGGGTTCAGAATGAGCACCAAAGCACTTCTTTCCCCCTCAGAAACACAAAAGCTGTGATATGGCTGGTGAGAAAACAAGTGTTTGACCATGTAGAAACAAAAGGCCTTGTGACTGTCTTGAAGGTGGGTTCCTTCAAGCATATAAAGGTCCCACTCTTTTCTATCAAGCGCTCTTCCCCTGCCCACCTTTTTTCTGTTAACTGATTAGTGCCTGATCTCACGAACATTCTGTCCCATTGACTACAGGGGGTGGGATTCGGGCTTTTAGAGTAAAAAAATTTTTTTTCCTCCTTTGGTTTCCCCCCAGATTTTTTTGAGCACTGACACATCTGTGGGTCCCCCCTCCCACCTCATCTTGAGACCTCCAATTCTCTGTTCCAAATTTCAGCACTTTCAGAAACGGAATATAGATTTGTATAATCTCTGCCTTGATTGTCATGCTTCTCCTCCCCCCCGCCCTCAACAAAATGCAATCCATGCCTACATGATCTCAGATACTTGCAACAGATCTGTAAGGCGGGGCCGGTAATTCTCTGCATGTTAAGTATTTTCAAAATATTTTTGAAAGTTCTAGTTGGAACTGATCATTTGTTCACAAACAAATGAGTCCTGCAGACAAACAAGTTTGTTTGTATTGAAAACTGAATGTTTGTTACGTTCTGGAAGCCTCAAGATAAAGTTCGTTCAACTTTCACCCTTTTTGCCCTGCCTAGTCTTCGGTAGTTCTGGCTGTTTTATGTAGGCCTACTTTTTTTTAATTCTTTCTAAGAAAAACAAGAATAGAACCTAGAGCATAGGGAGCTGCCATATCCTGAGTCAGACCCTTGGTCCATCTAGCTCAGTATTGTCTACCCAGGCTGGCAGCAACTTCTCCAAGGTTGCAGGCAGGAGAGTCTCTCTCAGCCCTGCCTTGGAGATGCTGCCAGGGAGGGAACCTGGAACCTTCTGCAGGCAAGCAGGCAGGTGCTCTTCCCAGGGCGGCCCCATCCCCGAAGGGGAATATCTCACAGTGCTTGGACATGTGGTCTCCCATTCAAATGCAAACTGGGGCAGACCCTGCTTAGCAAAGGGGACAATTCATGCTTTTTACCACAAGACCAACTCTCCTCCCATAAAATGGTCTCGAAGGTCTTCTAGTCCACCGGTAATCTTAATTCTGTGCCCGGCAAACTTGCAGGAAATTCTCTGGTTTGTACTGGAACATTTTCTTGCCTTAAGAGTGAGTGTGAATTTTCTCCTTTGCTAAGCAGGGTCTGTCCTGGTTTGCATTTGGATGGGCAACTCCTTCTGGGCACTGTCTGCTGTAAGATATCCCCCCCCCCATTTATGGGATGGACCATAGTTCATGGGTGAAGCATCTAGAAGGCCCCAGGTTAACTCCTTGGCATCTCCAGGTAGGGCTGGTTGGGAAAGATCCCTGCCTGAAACCTGGCAGAGCTGCTGCCAGTCAGAGTAGACGAGACTCCGTGAGATGGAGCGAGGGTCTGACTCGGTTCTGGAAGCCTCAAGTTAATGTTTGTTCAACTTTCACCCTTTTTGACCTGCATAGTCTTCGGTAGTCCTGGCTGCCTTATGTAGGTCTACTTTTTTTATTCTTTCTAAGAAAACCAAGAATCGATCCTGAAGCATAGGGAGCTGCCATATACTGAGTCAGACCCTTTGTCCATCTAGCTCAGTATTGTCTACACAGACTGGCAGCAGTTTCTCCAAGGTTGTAGGCAGGAGTCTCTCCCAGCCCAATCTTGGAGATGCTGCCAGGGAGGGAACTTAGAACCTCTGATGCTCTTCCCAGAGCGGCTCCATCCCCTGAGGGGGAAGATCTAACAATGCTCACATGTAGTCTCCCATCCAAATGCAACAAGGACAGACCCTGCTTAGCAAAGGGGACAATTCATGCTTGCTGCCACAAGACCAGCTCTCCCAGGGGTAGGATTAGAGCCAGCGAGGTGGGAGAGAAAAAGGGGCGAAGGGATGGGCCAGGAACCCTACCCCTCTGCCTGCCAGTGCAATTCCTTTGTCTCTTTGGACGCCGTGCCGTGATTTGAGTGCCAGCCTAGCAGGCTAGAGATGTGTGGACCCGGGTTCAAATCCTAGCCCGCACTCAGGGTTTGCCGGTGAGCTTGGACCAGCTCCCCGCTCTCTCTCTGCCTAGCCTACCTCGGAAAGCCGTTGCACAGATAAAAGAGGGCCATGTATGCCAGCTGTGGGGTAAACGATGTTCAAGATTCATGATGACCATCTTCCCCTGCTCGTAGGAGAGGGGGAAGGTTGCCTATGCACTCTGCTTGGTCTTAATTAAAAGAAGCATCAGCAAAGGTCCCCGATTCATGTGCCTTTTCCTAGAAGGCGAGGCAGCAGCAAATGAAGAGGAGATGATAGCTTTTGGGTGGGAGGGCTGTGGAATTTTTAACGAAGGTCTTTGCGCTTGATGAGGCTGATTAACTTGCACCGAGGGGGCCCAGCCTGGCTCCTTGATGGCAGATGAGCTAAAAGGAGACTGGCGGACTGTCTAGGCGAGACGGAGATCTCTGGCGTAGATCTGCAGAGCAGCGTTTGGGGTGGGCCGGGGTGCGTCCAAGTCACGCCCCCCCCCGCCCGAAGACTGGATGCAGCCCCAGAGGCAGGGTGCAGTACCTCTGTGCACTGGTTTTGCCCAGCCAAAAACTTCATACAACTTCGCCATCTTCTTGCACTATGGCAGCTTTGCACAAGCGTAACTTTAGCTCAGGATCTCAGCCAATGTTTTAGCTCCTTGGAAAGTACCCTAATGATTTTAACAGAGCAAAGAGGCACCTTTTAAAAGTGGTGATTCTCTATATGGCAGCCAAAGAGCGACCGATCCGATTGACCGATCCGATTGACCGATCCGATTATTCATCTATTTATTTGATGTAAACCACTTTGGGAACTTTTGTTGACAAGTGCTATATAAATATTTGTGTTGCTGTCGCTGTCTTTAAGACCTTGGTGAGTGTGTTTCAGGCTGGACAGCTATATTGGGGGTCCATGAATTTATTATTATTTATTTACACAGTCAGACAGGTCTTATTGACTGGTTTGTTTTATCCAGACATCGAGTCCTTCCCAAGGACCTGGGATGGCTGAATTTTATTGTCAATGTTGTTGCTGTTATAGGTATCGTCGCAGAATATAGGCTGTTCCCAGTAAAGCTGCTTTTTGTAACTGGCTGATGGTGATTTCTGTGGCCCCTCTGGTGTTGAGGTGCTCTTCAAGGTCTTTTGGGACTGCACCCAGGGCGCCAATGACCACTGGGATTATTTGGGTCTTTTTCTGCCACAGCCTTTCCATTTCAATTTGTAGATCTTTGTATTTGGTGATTTTTTCTATTTCTTTTTCTTCTATTCTGCTATCCCCTGGTATTGCTGTGTCGATTATTTTGACTTGTTTTTCTTTCTTCTCGACTACAGTGATATCTGGTGTATTGTGTGGCAGATGTTTGTCTGTTTGTAGTCGGAAGTCCCATAATATTTTTACATCTTCATTTTCTTCCACTTTTTCAATTTGATGGTCCCACCAATGTTTGGCTACCGGTAGCTTGTATTTTTTGCAGATATTCCAGTGTATCATCCCTGCTACCTTGTCATGCCTTTGTTTGTAGTCAGTCTGTGTGATCTTTTTACAACAGCTGATGAGGTGGTCCACTGTTTCATCTGCTTCTTTACAAAGGCGGCACTTGCTGTTTGTGGTGGATTTTTCTACTCTTGCTCTTATTGCATTTGTTCTTAGTGCCTGTTCTTGTGCAGCCAGTATTAAACCCTCTGTTTCTTTCTTCAAGTTGCCATTCTTAACCCTGTGATGTAGGTGAGGCTGAGAGAGAGGTGACTGGCCCAGAGTCACCCAGCTAGTTTTATGGCTGAATGGGGATTTGAACCCGGGTCTCCCCGGTCCTAGTTCAGCACTCTAACCACTACACCACGCTGGCTCTCTAATTTAGGCTCAGCCCCTAGCCAGCCATTTTTCTTGTGCTTGCCACCCCCTCCCCCTTTCCTCAACTCCTTTCTGGGCCCGCAGGCAGAGGCCTTAAGAGAGAAGCGAATCGTCTTTGCACTGGCTAATGGAGCAGGTGAGAAAAGGGGAGCTCACTCCTACCTCCCGTGGTTTCTTCCCTTCTCAAAAATGGCAGTGGAGAGGAGAGCTCTGGAGAGGAGACCTGTGTGGTGCTGGATGTCCTGCTCGCCAGAGGGCTGGGGGCACTCGCCACTGGCGAGCTGGCAAGTGGATTTGTAGATGCCCCTCTCTCATGTTCTGGTAGTGAGGTCCTGGAGGATGAAAATGGGTCAGATCTGGTGGTTACCACACACATTTGAAAGACTGTGCTAAGAAGTGGTGAGCCCTCGTCCTTGTGAGAGGAAGGAGAGCTGGTCTTGTGGTAGCGAGCAAGAGTTGTCCCCTGTGCTAAGCAAGGTCCAGCTTGGTTTGCATTTGGATGGGAGATGACATGTGAGCGCTGTGAGATATTCCCTTCAGGGGACGGGGGTCCTAGCTCAGTGGAAGAGCATCTGCTTTGCATACGGAAGGTCTCGGGTTCAGTTCCTGGCAGCAGCTCCAGGTTACCATTGCGATAGTAAAGCGTCCCAAATCCGGGTGGCCTGATTTGCATATTATGCATATTGCATGATGTTATTTGCATATTATGCAAATTACGTGACAACTAATTTGCATTTTATTTATTTATTTATTTATTTGGCAGATCTGTATACTTTCTCCTTCTCTGCCTTGCCATGTGATCGGATCCAGAGTAAAATCCGGGCAATCCAGGCAGTGCATTTGAAATCTGTAAATCCGGGTGGAATTTGGCAGCCGGGTGGAGGAACCGAAACCTGGGGGCTCCCCTAAATTTCCTGGGGACATGGCAGCCCTACTCCAGGTAGACTCCTGGAGCTTTTCCCAAACAGCAGGCTTTATCGTAGGTTTTCTGTGAGGCTTTACTGCGAGTTTGAAGTTGCCCAGAATAACCAACGCAAGAAGTGGATTTTTTATTTTATTTTTTACTCCAGATATAAATCGGGCTACACTCTAAAGTGCAATGAAAGGTCTGAATTGTGTGTGAAGTGCTGCCCGACAGCTCGCAGGGATTTGGGGGTTAATTTATTGAAGAAAAATTCAATAGAATGAATGAATGAATGAATTTTGGCCGATATGTGAACGCACACCTCCATTCCGGAGGAGACGTGGACTAAAAGCCCGTTGTGAAAAACTCCCTGGGGAAAGACGCCTGCCTGAAACCTTGAAGGAGCTGCTGCCAGTCAGTGTAGACAGTCCTGAGCTAGCTGGACCAGCGGTCTGACTCGGCATACGGCAGCTTTCCATCTTCCTCTAAGAGGGTCTCCAGCCTGAAGTGGCTAGGTGTCTCCGCAGCCTGCTTGTGAGGGGACAAGGAAGCTTCTTTTGGTCAGAGGCTGCTTGTGCAGAGTGGCGGTCTGTTCCATTGTCTGACAGTTTGACAGCTCCCAGCTGCAACAGCCTTCAGAGGGTCTGATGGATGGAAGGTGTCATTGCTGGATTGCTGGGGACATATTTTGTCGAGAGCGGCACTGACCTTCAGGCGGGAGGGCTCCGCTCGCCCACCCCTCCCTCCCTGCCTGTCGGCTCATTCTTGTTTCCTGTCGGAAGCGGATCCTTTTCTGGGACGAATACACTTTTAAAACGCCCGAGGTTTACAGGCGGCATCTTCTAGGAGATTTACGGCAGCGGAGGAGTACTGAGAGAGGATGGGGAAGGAAGCTTCTCTTTGGCTGTTCACAGGCTTAGAATTCCGTTAGAGGTTCTGGTATTTGGTCGCAATATTAGAAAGCGGAGGTTCTCGGGAATTCAAATGCTATGAATGATCAAGTCTCTAGTCCTCATGAAGACATATCCTAATCAAGGTGTAGAGGTTGTGTAGGCCCTGGCTAGCTGCTTATTGCTTTTGTTCTCTACCAAGATGGCCTGTTTTGACGCCAAAAATTTCGGCATTCCCTTCTCCTCCCCTCTCTTACTCTTCTGTCTTCTTTTTCTACCATGTTCCTTGCCTTAAAAAAACCCAACCAAAAAACAAGTAAATTCCATCTTCAACAAAAATGTGCTCTTGCTGAGATAGTGGCCACACAGTTGTTCGAATCTAGGTTTAATGTAAGTTACCGACATTAGCGTGACTGTAGACCCCACCAAGGCGAGGATCTTGGATTCATTTTGGGCTGCAAACCACCATGGCGTGGCTTCGCACGGTCGCGTGGATGCCGGTAACCCACATTAAACCTAGGTTTGAATGACTGCATGAATCTGTCCAGCGTGCAGTTCTGCCCTGAGGTGGTAGAATTCTGCAAGGGGTGTGTGTGTGGCGGTGTGGTCGTGGGTTTGGATATTTCCCCATGTAAAAAAACAACTCCTCCTCCTTGTATGTAGTGAGCTAGTTTATCAGGGAGAGAGCGTTTTTTTGTTTGGGTTTTTTTAAAGCCTTCTCTGATGTTCTCAGTTGGCTGTATGTAGCAAGCTTTTTGCACAAAGGGTATCTGCCCACTTCTTACTTTTAGAGAGCAGGTAGTGGGCACCTACAAGCTACAAACAGGGCCTTTGGGGTGTTGGCCCCCCTGTGTTTGCAGTAGCCTCCACAGAGAGATTTGGCTGCCTCCTGCATTTCATGGCACAAGCTAAAGATCATTATAAGCTCCTGAGCTTTTCGCTGATGATGGGTTTTTACTCCTGCCTGTGCTGTAATACAGCTATTTCTTAAACTGCCGATTGTACTGTTGATGCTGCTGTTGTGTTGAAAGTATTTCATTATCTCAGTGTCATTTATACTATTATTTTATATAATGTCATATTATACTATTATACTATACACAACTAAGTATTTTATTAATGTTAAAGGCTTGGTTTTAATTTTCTTGTGAGTTCTCTGTTGAAGGCAAGACACATCTTTTTAAGTTGAAGACACTTCTGCATTATACACACACACACAAACACACACACACAACAACTTGTGAAATGCATAATTCTGCCACCTCATTCTGCTTAAGGGAAGGGTTATCAAACCTGGATTCCAAGATGTTGTTGGACTACAACTCCCATCATCCCCATGGCTGGGGATGATGGGAGTTGTAGTCCAGCACGTCTGGGGACCCCGGTGCGAGAACCCTGGCATAAGGTTGTTCCTTTCTGTGCCATGCAGGTGAAGTTCAGTCCCTTTGCTAAGCAGGGTCCACCCTGGTTTGCATTTGAATGGGAGACTACGTGTGAGCACTGTAAGATTTTCCCTTGAGGGGATGAGGCTGCTCTGGGAATTGCACCTGCCTGCTTGCATGCAGAAGGTTCCAAGTTCCCTCCCTGGCAGCATCTCCAAGACAGGGCTGGGAGAGACTCTTGCCTTCAGCCTTTCAGAAGGTGCTGCCAGTTTGTGTAGACAATACTGAGTTATGCATGTAGGGACATAGGAAGCTGCCTACTGAGTCAGACCCTTGGCCCATCTGGCTCAGTATTGTCTACACAGACTGGCAGCAGCTTCTCCAAGGTTGCAGGGAGGAGTCTCTCTCAGCCCGATCTTGGAGATGCTGCCAGGGAGGGAACTTGGAACCTTCTGCATGCAGATACTTTTACACTGAGCTCCAGTCCCATCCCCTCCGGGATGGAAATTATATTCCACCCCTGCAAGGAGCCCAGAGCGGTATGTGTAGTTAAGTCTCTCTTCACAACAACCCTGCGAAGTAGGTTAGGCTGAGAGAGAAGTGACTGGCCCAGAGTCACCCAGCAAGTCTCATGGCTGAATGGGGATTTGAGCTCGGGTCTCCCCGGTCCTAGTCCAGCACTATAACCACGACACCACGCTTGCAGTGCTCACACACATCTCCCCTTCAAATGCAAACCTGGGTTGACCCTGCTTAGCAAAGGAGACAAGTCGTGCTTGTAACCACCAGACCCCCTCTCATCCCTAAAGGGGAAGCCTAAAATCAATGGTCTGACTCGGTAGAACGTCGCTTCCTAAGTCCCTATGATAATAACAGCCATCCCTAATTTATTGCCAGGAGACATCTGGGAGATGTAGTCTGGATCTCATCCTCCTGTAAAAACCCTTCTTTGCAATAGATCTTTGAAAAACAACCCAGCACCAATTATCTCCCCCACCCTTCCCAATCCCTCCTCTCCTCCCCCCTCCTCTTCTTCCCTATCTCCGAAATGGCTAATTTATATGCTAATTAGCCGGCTGGAATTCAATGGCGCCTGCAGATCAATAGGGGATCCTACGGGGCCCTACCCTTGACTGGCCGGCTAATGGAATCCCTTTGAGGAGGCGCCAGCAGTGCGAACCGAACAATTAGGGGAGGATAAATGGCCCTCTTTGGAGGGGGGTGGGGGGGTGGAGCGATTCATATTCCGGTGGTTATTAATCCAAGCCCCTTCCTCTCCCCCCTGGCACAGGAGAGCTTCTTACTCTAAATCAACCCCCGCTGCCCCCAATTTCCTCTGGGGTTTCAGCCAGGCGGAGTAACTCTGGCTGGGGTGGGGTGGGTACACGTCGAGGCTTGCACAGGCTTTTCCCATGTCCAGGCTGGAAGCTGCCATATACTGAGTCAGACCCTTGATCCGTCCAGCTCAGTATTGTCAACCCAGACTGGCAGCGGCTTCTCCAAGGTTGCAGGCAGGAGTCTCTTTCAGCCCTATTTTGGAGATTCCAGGGAGGGAACTTGGAATCTCCTGCATGCCGATCTTCCTTCCGCCAAACAAGTTGGTTTGTCTTGAAAACTGTGTCCTGCGTTCCCGAAGCCTCAAGGTCAAGTTCGTTCAGTCTTCACCCTTTTTGCCCGGCTTAGTCTTCAGTAGTTCTGGCTGTCTAATGTCGGTCAATTCCCCCCGCCGCCCCCAAGCAAAACAAGAACAGAACCTAGAGCGTTGGGAGCGGCCTCCTACTGAGTCCGTCTATTGGTTCGTCTCTCTCAGTGTTGTCTACCCAGGCTGGCAGCCAGGGGCGGATTAATATTTTTGTCGCCCCTAGGCAGCCGAAGATCAGCCGCCCCAAGGACAAGGGTAAGGGGGCTGGCGGTGGGGAGGGAAACTTAATTCTTTTTTTTTTAAAAAAAATGCCACTGTGTGTTGGCAGTAGCAGCGGAGGTTCAGTGGAGACGAGAGTGCCGCCCGCCTCCTAAACCGTCACAGAAGGTGAGGTCGGGCGCTGGAGGCAGACGGAGGAGCCGCCGGTGACTAAAAAGCTCCTCACTCAAGCCCGGCTTCCTTGCAAATGACACAGAGCGGGCGATTTCGGCCTTTTGGGGGCCTCTGCAGCACACATGAAATCACCCCCTCTGTGTCATTTGCAAGGAAGCCGGGCTTGAGTGAGGAATTCTTGAGTCACCAGCCCTGCCGCCCGCCTCCAGCGCTCTCGTCCCCGCTGCTGCCGCCACACAGCAACATTTGGAAGCTGCCATATACTGAGTCAGACCCTTGATCCGTCCAGCTCAGTATTGTCTACCCAGACTGGCAGCGGCTTCTCCAAGGTGGCAGGCAGGAATCTCTCTCAGCCCTGTCTTGGAGATGCTGCCAGGGAGGGAACTTGGAACCTTCTGCTCTTCCCAGAGCGGCTCCATCCCCTGAGGGGAATCTCTTCCAGTGCCCATGCATGTGGTCTCCCATTCATATGCAACCAGGGTGGACCCTGCTTAGCAAAGGGGACAAGTCATGCTTGTGACCACCAGACCAGCGGGTGTGTTTGCATGCCGCAAGAGCAAAAAGGAATCCCTGTCTGGCCCCAGCGCAGTATACCTGTGGTGGTGGAGATCAGGCCCAAGGAGGCCCATCTAGTCCAGCATCCTCTTTCCCACAGTGGCCCACCAGATGCCTCTGAGAAGCCCACAGGAAGGAGTTGAGGGCATTCACTCTCTCCTGCTCTTACTCCCTGAGATGGCCTACTATAGCCATCAAGACTAGTCGCCACTGGCAGACCGGTCCTTCATGAATTTCTCTGAGCCCCGCTTAAAGCTGTCCAGGCTGATGGCCTTCGCCACCCCCACCCCCCATGGCAGAGAGTTCCACAGATTAATTCTGTGCTGTGTGAAAAAGCACTTTTGTCAGGGCTGCATTTCCTCACTGTCCGTTTCAAGGGAGGACCCCTGGTTCGAGCCTTATGGGAGAGGGAGAAAACCTTCTCTCTATCCACTCTCTCTACTCCATGCATGACTTTATATCCATCCCCAGCTCCGCAAACCTCCAGTGGCTGTTGCTGGTGTCCCTCTTATGTTTCTTTCTTTCTTTCTTTCTTAAGATTGTGAGCCCATTTTATTTATTTACTTCTATTTCTCTATGTAGACTGCTTTGGGAACTTTTGTTGACAAGTGATTTGTAAATATTCATAGTAGTTGTTATGCACCTGTATCATGTCTCCCCATAGTCACCTCTTTTCCAAACTATTTATTATTTATTTATTACTTTTTATATCCCGCTCTTCCTCCCAGGAGCCCAGAGCGGTGTACTACATACTTACGTTTCTCCTCACAACAACCCTGTGAAGTAGGTTAGGCTGAGAGAGAAGCGACTGGCCCAGAGTCACCCAGCGAGTCTCAGGGCTGAAGGGGGATTTGAACTCGGGTCTCCCCGGTCCTAGTCCAGCACTCTAACCACTACACCACACTGGCTCTCTTCTAGAAAGCCCCAGAACCTGTAACCTCACAAGGAAGGTGCTCCAGGCCCCTGGTCATCTTGGTTGCCTTCTTCTGCACCTTTTCCAGTTCTACAATGACCGCCCTAAGATATGGTGACCAGAACTGTACCCTGTACTCCAAATGTAGCTGCACCATAGATTTGCTTGAGGGCATTATGATATTATCAGTTTTATCTTCAAACCCCTTCCTAATGATCTCTAGGATCCTAAAGACACTCTTGCCGTATCCTTCCTGGATATGTTTCAGGAGCTCTGCCAAACCTCTGTGTGAAGCCACTCGTCCTTTTGTGTGCCCCTTTGGGACAGGGAAACCTCTTTCTTTCTTTATTTTTGTAAAGAATGTGTGTTACTAAACGGCTTCGAGCGCTTCGGTTGAAAAGTGGCGAATACATATTCATCAGAGGGGAATGCCGCCGTGTATGCAGAACTGGACTTCCTGAGAATCTGGGTCTTCACTTTAAAAAAAATAATATCAAGTTTCTAGCCCTTATGGATCAGCAGGTGGGCTTGGAAGTGTGGGTGTGAGAGACTTTATTTGGTGGTGTGTGTGTATGTGTGTGTGTGTGTATATATACGCACGCACACACATACACACACCACACACATACACACACACACAGCCTTTCAGTGAAGAAGTTCTCAAAGCAGTTGATATAGAAAAATAAGGATAAGATCAGATTAACAGTCCAAAGCTAAAGAAGTGGCTGTGTGGAGGGGAGAGCTGGCCTTGTGGTAGCAAGCATGAATTGTCCTCTTTTTCTAAGCAAGGGCCTGCCTTGTTTTGCGTTTGGATGGGTGATTACATGTGAACGCTGTATGGTATTCCCTTTCGGAGATAGGGTCAGAGCTTCTGCTCTGCCTGCAGGAGGTCCCAGGTTTGCTCACTGGCAGCATCTCCCGGTAGGGCTGGGACAGACTCCTGCCTGAAACCCTGGAGAGCTGCTGCCAGTCAGTGTAGACAATACTGGGCTAGGTGGACCAAGGGTCTGACTCGGTATACGGCAGCGTCATCTGTAGCTCAGTCCAGGCTTTGTATGCAGGATCAATCCCTTGTAGCATCTTCAGCAGGCCTGGGAGAGCCTCTTGCCTGCAACCTTGGAGAAGCCGCTGCCAGTCAGGGTAGGCAGTGCTGCTGCCAGTCAGTGTCAGGCAGCGCTGAGCTAGATGGAGCAATGGTTTGACTCTGCATAAGGCAACTTCTGTGTTGCTAGATTTCTAGCGCCGTGCACAATGTGTAGCTTTCCCCCCGTGCTGAGCAAAACGAGGAAGAATCTTGCACGGACCCCAGGAAAAGGTTAACCTTGCATCGTATCTACGGGCTGCAGAACCTGGCTTCTTTGAGCGTGCATGTTTTGGGTTATGATGTCTCAGGGTCTGGGCTGGTGGCTAGTACAGGTGTATGCACAGCCCTGCTCAGGAGCAAAGGTCTTGTGGTAGCAGGCGTGAATTGTCTCCGGCACTAAGCAGGGACTGCCTTGGCTTGCATTTGGATGGGTGTCGGTCCATAGCTCAGTGGTAGAGCCCTTGCTCGTAATGCAGAAGGTCCCCGGTTCCCTTCCTGGCAGCATCTCTGGGTAGGGCTGGGAGAAACTCCTGCCTGCAACCTTGAAGAAGCTGCTGCCAGTCAGTGTTGTATTTTTAAAGACTCCTGTCTCTGGACAGTTTACAGCAAATATCGAACAAATTAAAAGTGAAATCAAGGCATCTAAACGATTTGCAACCACAATTCCAGTTAAGACCCCTGCTAGCTGGGCAAAGAGGCACCTTTTTAATGTGGCGATTCTCTTTATTTAGCAGGGGGAGAGCAACTGGCCCTCTCCGTCCCCAGCACAGCATCCCTCCAGTGGCTGTTGCTGGCGTCTCTTATGTTTCTTTTTAGATTGTGAGCCCTTTGGGGACAGGGAGCCATCTTATTTATTATTTCTCTGTGTAAGCGGCTTTGGAAATGTTTGTTGAAAAGTGGTGTATAAATATTTCTTCCTGTTGTTGTTGTTGTTAAAAAGCTTGGCTGAATAAATATGTCATAAGAATCTTTTAAAAAGCTGAGGATGCTCTTCTTTCAGTTGGGAGTCCCGGGGTGGAAACAGAGAAGCCACTAGATGTCCCTGAGTAGCCACTGGGCAAGCCAGTGGCAACTGCAGATGGACCTCTCTGGGTGATCTCCATGGGCAGAGAGGCTTATAAAGGAGACAACATTCTCTTAAATACTCTTGGTGTCTGAAGACGGTCCCTTAAATTGTGTAGGCAATACTGAGCAAGGTGGACCAAGGGTCTGACTCAGTAGAAAGCAGCTCCCTATTAAGAGGAGAGGGGCCGTAGCTCAGCGGTAGAGCATCTGCTTTGCGTGCAGGAGGTCCCAGCTTCAATCCCTGGCAGCATCTCCAAGATAGGGCTGGGAGAGAGATTCCTGCCTGTGGTCTCGGAGAAGCCGCTGCCAGTCTGGGAAGACAACACTGAGCTAGAGGGGCCAGTTGTCAGATTCGGTAGAAAGCAGCTTCCTACATGCTCTGTTTTATTATTATTAACATTTCGGGCGAATTCAAGTTATCTTCTTTGCTTTTTTATTTACTTAAAATATTTCTATACTGCCCAAAACTTGCGTCTCTGGGCGGTTTACAATGATTGGATGTTATTTTGGGGATGGGGGCAGTGATAGGGTATCTGCGTGGCATGGGGAAGACCCCAGATTCACACACACACACACACACACACACACACACACACACACACACACACACACGGCAGCACCTCGAGGTAGGGGTGGGAGAAACTCCTGCCCAGAATCTTGGAGAAGCTGCTGCCGTTCAGGGTGGACAATACTGAACTAAATGCACCAAAGGTCTGACTCAGGAAGCCGCAGCAAATGTTCATCAGGAGCATCCATACCTTTGCATGCAGAAGGTTCCCAGTTCCCTCCCTGGCAGCATGGCTTGTCTCCTTAGCTAAGCAGGGTCCACCCTGGTTGCATATGAATGGGAGACTAGAAGTGTGAGCACTGGAAGATCTTCCCCTCTTAGGGGATGGAGCCACTCTGGGAAGAGCATCTAGGTCCCAAGTTCCCTCCAAGATAGGGCTGAGAGAGACTCCTGCCTGCAACCTTGGAGAAGCCGCTGCCAGTCTGTGAAGACAATACTGAGCTAGCTGGACCAAGGGTCTGACTCGGGCTGCTTCCGGCATTCCCATGGTTGGGGAACGGGATCCTGGCCGAACGCTTGACAGTGGCGCGTCCCTCAACGGGTCTGGAACAGGGTAAATCACGGCAGCCCTCCTGCCCCCTCACCCCCACCCCCTTGCAGGGCCGGCCTGCAGCTGTGCCCGCCTTGATCCTGCTTCTCCTTCCACCCCGCAAGGGATGCTCGCTCCTGGACCCGCCATCTTTACACCCCTGCGAGGCTGATATCAGCCTCTAACATGTCCCCCGGGACTCCGTCTCAGCCGCTTGGTTGACCCTGTGAGATTAAAGGAGTCTGTGTGGGGCGGGGGGGCGGGGGGGGGGGGCGAGGCGGGGGAACCCCCTCCGGAACTATTTGCATGAAATACTGCAGGCAAAAAGCCGAGGCTTGGATTGGCCGTTGCTAAGCGACCTCGTAATCATCAGGAAATTAGGCTCTCCTTTATTTTTCTGTATCTCCCCCCTACACACACACACACACACACACACACACACACACACACTGATTGCAGGGCTGTGGGGAGGAGGAGGGGGGGTGGAGGGCGGGGAACAAAGACGGATCGTCGTCGGTGGGATGCGCTCCTGAGCATGGCGCAAGCATCCTCCGAGCAGAGACTCTGGTGACCGTGGTCCCCCCCCGCCTGGGTCTTGCCCCATGGCAAGGGTGCAGAGGCAGCCCCCTTCCCAGGCAAGTTTGGGGTCTGCTCTGGGAAGAGGACGCTTGTGGGCTGAGTGCGGACCCCTGACAGGCCGGATGGGGGTCCCGCCAGCCCCCTGGTGACGGCGCGTACACCTTCTGGCCCGTTCCCCAAACCCCAGCATCCAGATGCGGATGTAGGTGGCAAGGTAGGTGGCGAATGTCTCCAGAGGGGGTTGTGTGAATTGGGGTGTGTGTGTGTTGATTTTTGCAATGGGGGGGAACTGTGAGGCATGTGAAAGAGCAGGCTCTTAGGGTCAGGGCTGTGTGTGTTCAGCCTGGCCATGCGAACACGAGCTTTCCGAGGTGTCCAGGCTTCCTAATTGTACAAAGCAAGTTTCTAGACCTCAGGGTGGCAGAGCAAAAGTTGCCGGCAGGTTTTAGATTCCCGGGGAGAGGCGGCTGCTGGGCTGAACTGTATGCTGGTGGCTGATTTTGCTTCTGCCCGGCTCTCTGAAATACCGTCTGCCCTTTTTGATTTTGGGAACAGGAGGAATGCAGAAAAGGGCAGCCCAAGTGATCAAGGGCTTGAGCACCTTTGGGAGGATGGAAGGCTGAAACCAGCAGGGATTTTGCGTCGAGGGGAAAAAAATATTATCGAAGTCGTGTGTCGGGAGGGAAATACGAGAGAAACTTTTAAACACAAGTCATCTGAATGGAGGCCTCCCATAGATGGTGATTTATGGCTTTTCAGCAACATTCTCCAAACTGTTTACGCTGCCAAAAAAAGAGAGGAGATAATATAGAAGTCGAGGTCACCTCAAAAGCTGATGGGAGGCTTAAAAGCGAAAGCAATTTTCACACAATGCGTAATCAGCATTTGGGACTCCCTGCCACTAGATCTGGGGTGGCTGTGAAAAATAATATGGCCAAAATCCATGGCACAGAGGTCTCTCAGTGGCTACTAACCATGATGACTGAATTGAGCCTCCATGTTCAGATACAGAAGGTATCTGAACAAGGGGAAGGGCTGTTGCCTTCACATCCTGCTTTTGGCTTCCCAGAGGCATTTGGCTGACCTCTGTTGGAAGCATGATGTTGGGGCAGGTGGGCCCACTTCTGTTTGATCCCGCTAGAATCTATTGACGGAGAAGTCTGCAGCTAAATGGAACTTCCATGGACAAAAGCAGTATACCTCTGAATGTCAGGTGCTGGGTATAAAGTTGCGGGTGGGGATGGGCATGAGCTTCATGCGTGGCTTGATTGTTTCCTGGAGGTATCGGCCTGTCCACTTCCAGGCAAGGAAGCTTCACATGGAAGCAAGGAAGTTTTACTCCTGTTTTCCTTTTAGGCCACAAATGACTGATGTACAGGACAGGGGAGGCCGAGCTTAGCAGCAATGCATGGGGAAAGGGGCCGAAGTGTCTTAGCATACAGCAGATTAAACCTGAGCCAGCAGCGTGATGCAGCTGCATAAAAAGCCAATACAATTCCAGGCTGCATTAACAAGCATCCTGTCCCGATCATCGGGAGTCATCTTTCCACTCTATTCTGTGCTGATCAGACCTCGCTTAGAATACTGTGTCCAGTTCTGGGGCCCCTGCATTTTAAGAAAGGGGTGGATAAATTGGAGGGCGACCCAGATGGAGAGGGTGTGGAGTGGTTGAGTGAGCTGGGTGTGTTTCGCCAAGAGAAGACAAAGTGTTTTGTTTGTTTGTTCTCATTTATATCCCACTCTTCCTCCAAGGAGCCCAGATCAGTGTACATGCATATGTTTATCCTCACAACAATCCTGCGAGGTAGGTTAGGCTGAGAGGTACCTGACTGGCTCAGAGAGTCACCCCG
Source organism: Hemicordylus capensis (assembly GCF_027244095.1). Taxonomy (NCBI): domain Eukaryota; kingdom Metazoa; phylum Chordata; class Lepidosauria; order Squamata; family Cordylidae; genus Hemicordylus; species Hemicordylus capensis. The sequence goes on along the minus strand of NC_069672.1, from coordinate 3,569,617 downwards.
TGAGTTACGTGGCTGAATGGGGGATTTGAACTTGGATCTCCCCACTCCTGGTCCAACACTCTAACCACTACACCACATATCTGAAGGGCTCTCACCTCGAAGAAAGGGCGGACTCGTTCTGAGTTGCTCCTGAGGGCAGAGCTGGAACCAACGGGTTGACCGTAGAAGCAGGTTTAGGCTGGACATTAGGAAGAAGCTTGTAAGTGTAAGAGCTGTTGGCCAGTGGAACTGTCTGCCTCATGCCGTGGTGGCCTCACCTTGGCTGAAGGCTTTCAGAGGGAGGGTGGACAAGCATCTGTCAGAGATGTAGCAGTTTCCTGCAGTGAGCAAGGGGTTGGTCTAGATGGCCTCCAAGGTCCCTTCCAGCTCTTGACATTCTGCAGTTATGCATCTAGATTTGTGGTGCAGCCGCCTCTGGAGTACGGCGTACAGTTTTGATCACCGTATCTTAAGAAGGATATTGTAGAACTGGGAAAGGTGCAGAAGAGGGCAAGCAAGAGATGATCAGGGACCTGGAGCACCTTCCTGTTGAGGCTAGTCTACAGAATCTGGGGCTTTTTAGTCTGGAAAAGGGGTGACCAAGGGGAGACATGATCGAGGTGCATAAAATCATGCATGGAATGGAGATAGTTGCTAGAGATAAAATTTTCTCCCTCTCTCACACACTAGAACCAGGGTAAAGGCAAAGTGTGCCGTCAAGTCGATTCCGATTCCTGGCTCCCACTGAGCCCTGTGGCGGTTTTCGGTAGAATACAGGAGGGGTTGACCGTTGCTGCCTCCCGCGCAGTATGAGATTATGCCTTTCAGCATCTTCCTAGATTGCTGCTGCCCGATATAGTCCCAGCGGAGTCACCCCATAAAACTGAAGGCTGGGAAATTTACGACTGACAAGAGGAAGTACTTTTTCACCCAGCGCATAATTAATCTATGGAATTCTTTGCCATGGGATGTGGTGATGGCCACCAGCATGGATGGCTTTAACAGAGGCTTGGACAAATTCATGGAGGACAGGTCTATCAAATCAATGGCTACTAGTCTGGTGGCTAGAGGCCACCCCCAGCCTCGGGCACGATGCCTCTGAATCCCAGTTGCAGGGGAGCAACAGCAGGAGAGAGGGCAGGCCCCTTTCAACTCCTGCCTGTGGGCTTCTCGGAGGCATCTGGTGGGCCACTGTGCGAAACAGGATGCTGGACTAGATAGGCCTCCTTGGGCCTGATCCAGCAGGGCTGTTCTTATGTAGGTGCCTTTGAGCAGATGGGCTCTTTCCTCCTCCTCCTCCTCCGCCTCCTCCGGAATTAGAATAAATTAGGACTTCTTGCTGTGGAATGAACCCGTTCCCCAGCAAATTCTTGGCAAACGCCCCAAACGTTCTTCTTTGGGGTGTACTGAGAACACGTTCCCAGTGGAACTGTCTGCCTGCTACTCTTCTTCTGCTCTCTTGAGGTGCTTTCTCACCACAGGCTGCCCGTATGAGCAGCCTAAGTATTCTCCCCCACCCTCCACCACTGAGCATGGGTGGATTTCCGGGCGCGTTCCGTGCATCCAGGAAAGTTAGCATTTGGCCGGCCCTTATGCAGTGACTGAAGTGGGTTGACTTTGGTGCTGCAATTGAAGAGAGCTGGTCTGGTGGTCGCAAGCATGACTTGTCTCCTTAGCTAAGCAGGGTCTGCTCTGGTTTGCATTTGAATGGGAGACTACATGTATGAGCACTGTACATGTATGAGCACATGTGAAGCTATTCCCTTCAGGGGATGGAGCCATTCTGGGAAGAGCATCTAGGTTCCAAGTTCCCTCCCTGGCGGCATCTCCAAGAGAGGGCTGAGAGAGATTCCTGCCTGCAACCTTGGAGAGGCTGCTGCCAGTCTGGGTAGACAATACTGAGCTAGATGGAGCTATGGTCTGACTCAGTATATGGCAGCTTCCTGTGTAATGTTTCCGACTGCTACGATTCACTGCTGCTTATTATCAAATATTCTTTGTTTCTAGATGAGTGTTTAGCCTACTTTCCAGTAGGCTTAAGAAATCACCTGTCCGCCCGTGTGTCCTTTGGTCTGTCTGTCTGTCGTGAATCTGTTAGCTCGGCTAACCCAACAGGATTTACAACCCCCTTCAGTACTGCCCCGTGAGTTAACAGAAAGTAGCAGCGAAGCTACACAAAGGAAATAAAAGGCTCACAGAGAAAGTAGTAAATGAATTAGGTACCGTGAACTGAACTAGGTACCCTCCTCTAACAATAACTGAGTAATAACTGAAAAGAAAACACAGAGCAAGGAATTGAAAAAGAACGGACACTAGAACAAGGAATTAACGGAACAAAGCAGGAAAGCACAAACAAGGGCAAACTGGAACTTGGAAAAGTTTGAAATTCAAAATAGCACACGGTCTGCAGTCAGCAAAAGTTGCTAACAGCATCTGAGCAGTTGACAGACTGCTAAATATATATGGCTCAAGAGAACCAGCAGCCAATCAGGCTTCCCCGAGTCAGCACTTCTGCTTCCTCTCTTGGGATCTCCTGCGCCTGCGTGACTCCCACTGAGCTTTCCTCTTGAGGCGTCTTCTCAAGACAGGTGAAATCCCAGCCGCCTCCTCCTCAGAAATCATGTCTGGCAGCTGTTCTGAATCCTCAGCTCCAGAGTCTGGTCTCCCTCCCCAATCCTGTTGCTGTGCCTCTGAGCCCTCACTAGCAGGCGAATCCTCCCGTTCCTGCTCTGACTCTTCTGAGTCAGAAGTCTGAGCCTTGCCACCGTCCCCCCGCCCCATCAACAGCGCAATGACTCGACCAGTATGAACCAAATTGGGTACTGTTGTAGGGACACCTCATCCACCTCAGTTCAAGATGGCGGATGCGTGAACATTTGAGGCGCAATTGGGCTATCTTGTGAACCTCCTTACCGATTTGAACCAAACTTGCGACAGGTGTAGGGACACGTAGGGATGGCTCAAGGGCATAGTTCGTAATGCCATCCACCTGATTCAAGATGGCGGACACGTGAACGTTTGAGGTGCAAGTGGGAACAAATTTAGATCAAATTTGGTACAGTTGTAGGGACACCTCAAACGCGTAGTTTCTTGATGTGGTCCACCCCAATTCAAGATGGCGGACACATGAACATTTGAGGTGCAAGTGGGCTAACTTGTGAACAGCCTAACCGATTTGGACCAAATTTAGTCCAGTTGCAGGGATGGTGAAAGGAAAGTAGACTGATTAGTTTTTACTAGAACAACTTGTTACTGTACTGATATGGATTTTGGAGGCTTTGTTGGGAGCACTGCTGTGAAGCAGGGTAAAAACAAAAATTAGTGAATTAATATGTTGAAAATGGGATTAAGGCTGTAATCCTAAACACACTTCCTTGGGAGTAAGAATGAAACCCCATGGGACTTAACTCTGAAGAAGAAAATTCAGGCAATGGTCCTGCGTGTGGATGAGTTGCAAAGGTGAATTGTGTAATTTTGTACGTATTCCATTCCTATGAAAAGATGCGTTTTCCTATAAAGCAGAAATGCCTGGTTTTGTAACCGTGAATAGTGGAGTGAGGGTTAGTTATTAAGTCAAGTAGGAGTAAAGTCGATTAGGACCTGAGACCCTCCCTCCTAACAGGCTATGTACACAGCCTGTTAGTTGTAAATAGCTTTAACGCTGTGTTTTGACTATTGGACTTGATGGTGATGGAAGAACTCCACAACAGGCTTTTAAGCACTTGCTTACCAGTGGCAAGTCAGAACCACCTACAGGCAACTAGTCAACGCCGGGAAGACCCGAGTTCAAATTCCCTTTCATCCATGAACCTCACTGGATGACTCTGGGCTAGTTGTATCTCTCAGCTGAACCTAATTCACAGGGTTGTTGTGGGGATAAACATAACCCTGTACACTGCTCTGGGCTGTTTGGAGGAAAAGTGGGATATAATTGTAAAAATAAAATAAACAGGCAAGAATGGACAGGAATGAATGGACAGGGGGGAAATGTAGGCTAGAGATCTTGTGGGGATACTTAGAAGAATCTATAAGTTTAAATAAATATGGCTGCTATTTCTTTGTACTGTGCCAATTGTGTGTTTAACTCGTTTCCATGATATAGAATTTTAGAGCTGGAAGGGACCTGGGAGGTCTTCTAGTCCACCCCTCTGTTAAGTATCTTTTGTCTGTATATTGCCTTGGGGTCCCCAGGATGAAAGGCAGCTTTTGCATTTAAATGTGATAACTGCTGCTAGGATTCTTTATGCTCCCTATTGGAACACACACTCAGTTCCAATGTTAGAAGGGTGGCAACTTAAACCTCTGGGAATATGCATCCGTGGCAACAATCTCCTCCATACATAAAGAATGTTTCGGATGACAAATTCAACTTTACTTGGGAACCATTTATACGATACAATTTAAGGGTCAAATGCCTCACCCGAGATTTGGATTCTTTTTGCAAATAAACTGTTGACTTAAAATGCGATTGTGCTCCATTCCTGGAGTGTCTGGGTGGTACTAGGTAAGTGCTGCGTCTCCCTGGAGGCGCTGAGGTAGGATTAGCACTCGGGTCTTGAGACTGAACCCCTTGCTTGTCTCTCCTCCCAGGTTTATTGCACCCGCCGGCCTCGCCCTTCCCACCGCCTGGGCCTTCAGCCATCCTTCCTGGCCTGCGGGGTGCGCTGGATGGTTACCATGGAGAACGAGCAGCTGCAGGCCCCCCCTCCCTCCAGCAGCGCCAGTGCCGCCACCACCACCAGCAACGGGCGCCAGGCGGGACCCCAGATCTCGGTGTACAGCGGCATCCCCGATCGGCAGACCGTCCAGGTAAGGGGAAGGGGCACAGGAGGAGATTCTGGGCCTCGCACCTGCCCACTGGAGTCCTAGAGAGAAGGGTGGATGGGAGATTGTACTAGGATATATATATAATTTTTATTTAAAGAAATGTTCACATGAGCATAGGAAGCTGCCATATACTGAGTCAGACCCTTGGTCCATCTAGCTTAGTATCGTCTACACACAGATTGGCAGTGGCTTCTCCAAGGTTTCAGGCAGGAGTCTTTCCCAGCCCTTTCTTGGAGATGCTGCCAGGGACGGAACTTGGAACCTTCTGCATGCAAGCATACAGAGCGGCTCCGTCCCCTAAGGGGAAGATCTTACAGTGCTCATACATGTAGTCTCCCATTCAAATGCAAACCAGGGCAGATCGTGCTTATGAATAAGGACAGTCCATGCTTGCTACCACAAGACCAGCTTTCTTCTCTTTCATAGGAACATAGGAAGTTGCCGTATACTGAGTCAGACCCTTGGTCCATCTAGCTCAGTATTGTCTTCACGGACTGGCAGCAGCTTCTCCAAGGTTGCAGGCAGGAATCTCTCTCAGCCCTATCTTGGAGAAGCCAGGGAGGGAACTTGGAACCTTCTGCTCTTCCCAGAGTGGTCCCATCCCCTAAGGGAAATATCTCGCAGTGCTCACACATCAAGTCTCCCATTCATATGCAACCAGGGTGGACCCTGCTTATCAAAATGGACAAGTCATACCTGCTACCACAAGACCAGCTCTCCTCCCAAGAGGCTCTTCATGTGTGTTAACTTCTGTTCCTGCTTAGTCTTGTGGTAATGAACATGAGAGCCAGTGTGGTGTAGTGGTTAGTGTTGACCAGGGAGACCCGAGTTCAAATTCCCCTTCAGCCATGAAGCACTCTGTGTGACTCTGGGCCAGTCGTGCATCTCTCAGCCTAGCCTAACTCACCGGGTGGTTGTGAGCATAAACATAACCATGTACACTGTTCTGGGCTCCTTGGAGGAAGAGCGGGATATAAATAAATAAATAAGGTGTCTCCTTTGCTAAGCAGGGTCTGCCCTGGTTTGCACTTGGATGGGTGACTGCATCTGGGCGCTGTAGAACATGACCTTTAGGAGATGGGGCTGTACGCTATGGTTGAGCACCTTCTTCGCATGCCGAAGGTCTCAGGTTCAATCCCTGGCAGCAGAAATGCAATTTCTACAATTGATTGTGGCTGGGGATGATGGGATTTGTAGTTGATCAACATCTGGAGTACCACCAGTTGAGAGACCCTTCGCTAAAGCCTTCCTTCCCAGAAACTGGCCCCTGAGAATAGCAGCGTTGATGCAGTTAAGTTAGGGCTGTGGTGCAGGGGATGATGGGAGTTGTAGTCCAACACCATCGGGGCAACCAGAGTTGGGACGCCCCTGCCGTAATGTGGCAGTTAGCATGCGTTTGGGCAGTGCTGCTCTTTTAAAGTATTGTGTGCGAATTGGTGTGTTCTCTGGTGAATATTTTTAATTTTCTTGCTGAAGTGGTAAGTGGGGTTGATGGACCCAGCAGGCGCCCCCCCCCCGGCTTCGTGAATATGCACAGAGGCCTGTTGGTGGCATGGCAAGTTGTTGAAGAATGTTGTTGTGCCTGCGGCTGGGCTGGGTTGCTGGAAAATTTAAGGACTGCAAAAGGGGATTCCTGAATTAGTAAGCCAGTATCGCCCTCTAGTGGCTGTCACAGAGCAGTCCTTCTCAAACTTTATGTATGTCTGTATTTGTTTATTTCGGCCCAAGGCCAGCATAAATACAAGAAAAAGAAACAACAATAATAAAATACAAAAAACATTAATACCTTCAAATACCGTATACATGACTAATTTCATTCAAATGAAACTGGTTAATCTGAAATGCACAGCCTGGCATCTCGTGCCTCAATCACTCTAAACTGAATTTTGCTTGCTATGAAAAATTTTTTTGCTACCCTCCTGTAAACGTACTCTGACTTAGCAGTAAGCAGAAAAAGGACCTCGTCCCCATCAGAAGGGCAATTAGAATTGTAATGAATTAATAGAGGGGAGAGAAGCTTTCCCTTTAATTCAGTATAAAATCTACATTTCGGCGTCAGATGTTCCGTAGTCTCCACTTCACCGTTCTGGCAGGGGCATAATCTTTGATCATAGGGCACCTTCCCGAAGTATCCTTCCCATACCGCCCTTCTCAAACTGTGTGACTGAGCACTCTAGCATGATTTTTGAGACCTGCTAGTGTGCAGGTATTGAAGTGGTGGGGAGCTTCTGCCTTTTAGGATTGACGGTCAACAGTCAAGGATCCAGCAGTCAAGAAAGACGCCGCAGACTAGCACTTGATAGGGTTGCAAGGAAGGCCTTGGAAAGGAGATTTAGATGCTGTGACGTGTCTACACCTACAAAGATTGGAATCGTTTGGACAATGGTTTTCCCTGTGACACTCTATGGATGCGAAAGCTGGACTTCGAAGAAGCAAGGTAGAAAAAGCATTGATGCTTTGAAACTTTGGTGCTGGAAAAGACTCTTGAGAATACCGTGGACAGTGGTACTCAATACACCCTACATTTTTAGGGACTGCCAGGAAAACAAACAAAGGGATCACAGAACAAATCAATCCAGAATTTCCACTCGAGGCACAAATGGCCAGGCTCAAACTATCACACTTTGGACACATTATGCTCCCTTGAGAAGTCCATAATGCTGGGGAAAGTGGAAGGAAAGAGAAGAAGAGGATGATCAGCAGCAAGGTGGATGGACTCGATAATAACAGCAATGAAGGCACCACTGAGAGACCTTCAAGGCCAAGCTGAAGACAGATCATCCTGGAAAGAATCTATCTATGTGGTCGCTAAGAGTCGACACCGATTTGATGGCACTTAATCAGTCAATCAGTGTGCCCTGAGGAATGAATGAATGAAGGAGCTTCTGGACACTTCAGTCAGCTGCTGCCTCCAGCTTTAAAGGTCCAAGGGAAAGTTGCAAACCTTCAGAAGAGTCTCTCCTTTGTGTCTCTGCACGAGTCACTGTTTTGGGTGCACGGCATAGAATTGGAAGGGGCTCTGGACGTCTCTGAGTCCGCTATGACCTCCCAGGCAAAAGGCTGCCCAGCCTGTGTTTTGAAAAACTCCTGACTGGAGTAAGGCCAGCTGAGAGCAGGGACTCATCCAGAGACCTAACCAGCAGGCCTCTTTGGGGGCAGAGTATTGATCAGTTCCTGCTGCCCCAGTTCCTGCTCCCCCCACACCCTTTTGAACAGGCAGAGGGCATAATGCAGCACAGGGGTAGGGGGAGAAAAAGGCAACAGTCGTGAATTTTGTAGCTGAGCAGGGATTAGAACCCGGGACTGCCCCCTGCTCCTTGTCTGATGCCCTAGAATCGGAATACCAGAACTGTAGAGTGGTGGCTACTGGGCAGGCAAGGTGGCTAGAGATGGCAGCAAGTCCTAGGACTGTAGGAAGCTGCCTTATTCCGAGTCGGCCCCTTGATCCATCTTGCTCAGAGTTGCCTGCACTGCCTGGCAGCAGCTTCTCCAAGGATTCAGGCAGGAGTCTCTCTCAACCCTGTCTGGAGATGCTGCTCGGGAGGGAACCTGGGACCTTCTGTGTGCAAAGTGGATGCTCTTCCACGGAGCCACGTCCCCATCCCCTCAGGGCAGGGGTGGGGAACCTTGGCCCTCCAGCTGTTTTTGAACTACAACCCACCATCCCCAGGCTGGGGATGATGGGAGTTGTAGTTCAAAAACAGCTGGAGGGCTAAGGTTCCCCACCCCTGCCCTGAGGGGAATATCTGACAGCACTTGCATGTAGTCTCCCATCCAAAAGCAAACCAGGGAAGACCCTGCTTAGCAAAGGGGGCAATTGATGTCCGATTCCTCCCGCACAGAGACGACCCACCCACCCCTTGAAGCGACCTCCTCGACTTAGTGGGGCGCCCCCCATGAAGATCATGGGCCATCCCCACCTCCCTGCTTCTCACTTCTGAGCAGGCATGATGGCCCATTCTTCATTTCGCAGAACTGGGGGGCTATTAAAGCTGGAAGGGTCTTTGGAGGTCATCTAGACCAACCGCCTGCTCAGTGCATTAGCAAGAGTTTTTGTTTGATGTTATGATCGCTTTGCTTGCCTGGTTGGGGAACAATGCTGTGTGGCATCCACTTTTAAAAACTCTGTGCAGGCTGCAGTCCTGTGCTCGTGCCTGCTACCACAACACCAGTAAAATGAATCACCCGCTTTGCTAAGCAGGGTCTGCCCTGGTTTGCATTTGGATGGGAGACTACATCGCTGTAAGCAATTCCCCTTCGGGGATGGGCCCGCTCTGGGAAGAGCACTTGCCTGCTTACTTGTAGAAGGTCCCAGATTCCCTCCCTGGCATCTCCAGACAGGGCTGAGAGAGACTCCTGCCTGTGCCCGAATCGCGGATCGGAGCGCGGTTCAAGCACCTTTTGGGAGCGGTACGGGGGAGCCTTCAGAGAGAGGAGAACTGGTCCTTTCCTGCTCTCCGCTGCCCCATGCAGCTTCCCGCTGGGGCGGCATTAGCACGCACATGGCGTCCGCGCATGCGCTGTCACCATTGTGTGGACACCCTGCTGACCCCTCAAATAGCGACCACCTGCTCTCCTCTTTCTTAAGGCTCCCCTGCACCACTCCCCAAAGGTGCTTGAACCGTGCTCCGATCCACGGTTCGGGCACACTCCTAGATGCAGGAATAACCTGTATTTAACATCTACTTTTAAAGGGGGCATCTTAAATTCAGAGTCATCTTTGGGTAAATACAGGTATGTGCATTTGATTTTTCTTACCTAAGTGCAGGGCTTTGCATTGATTTCTGTCCCATCTTCTCGGTTTTGACCTCCCGCTTGAGCCTGCCGAAATCCTTTTTGAATCTTGATTCGCTCTTCCCCGACCTCTCCACTGCTCTGAAGAAGCAGATGGAGACATAACGGGAATAAAACCATGGCCAGAAGATCGGAGAGCAGCGTCGTTGACGGGCCGCCGTGCGGAATTGTGTCGCCACAGGTCAAAGTTTCCGAGTGGGACCAAGGACTGTTCCACTCCGAAATGACTGGCCAAGCCTTGCAGTCTGGCTGTCGGCAGTTTGGCAAAGATTTGAGTAACCCGGGAGTAACCTCTCCTGTATCTTTCCCAAATGGGGTAAGCCGATCTTTAGTTTAGTTTAGTTTTTTTAAAAAATAATTAAAATAGTGTCTCCTTTAGAGGAGCCAGGGTGGAGCTGGAGGCACTGCGCTTTGATCTAGATGCTTTTGCAGATGCAAGGCAGACCTCTCTGCCCTGCCAGTTGGGAGATGCTGAATGGAAGGAAACCTTATCCCTGATCCCTCTCGGCCCGCCCATCCCCGCTCAACCCCCTCTGGGTTGCCGGTGACGGAGACAAAGGCCAGAGGTCACCTCTTTGTCCTGCTCGCTCTTGGGGCAGGCCGAAAACTCCTGGAGGCAACCTTTGGAAAGGGGAGGTCTGGGGGCAGTCTGGACCCCTGGATATACCAGCGAGGGAACGAGGCGAATGGTCTTCCCCTTGGAGTGTCCAGCGCACACACACGCGGAAGTTGCCTTTTAGCCTCTTAGGGGCCAAAGAGACCTTTTTGCTCTTAAGGGCCTGGGGCCGTGGGGTTAGGGTTAGCCTGCCTTGTTGCAGGTCAGGGACATCGCTGGGGGCTTTCATTGAACTGTCCTGCAGACTGAGCCGTGGGGTCCCGTCCCGTGGAGGCCTGCACCACCTGGCGTGAGTATTCCGTTTTCCGTCTTTCTGGCAACTTTTGGCAGGAGGGGTGTGTGCTTTGGGGGTGACAAAAAGCACCCCCCAACTACTACGAGGTCCTGATCATGGTACTTGGTCATGGTACTTCTGGAGAGGGTGAGCTTTGTCCCAAATGTTAGATTTCGAAGACTCTCTTTCGCCTCAACGCTCCTGTCCAAAACTTATTTTTTTCTGAAGCAACTTCGATGGAGTCCAGAGGTCTCTTTCCTTTCCTCCCAGTTCTGTTGCCAGAAGTCAGCGCAGGGGGAAATGCTCTTGATATCTACTGGCAATTTCCAGAAGGAAGCCGTATGAACTCCAAGGTGGGGGAAAGTAACAAAGACCTGAAGCACAGGGTTTCTCGGAGTTGGGCCCCTAGATTTTTTATTGACTGATGGATCATATTTTTATGCCTCCTGCTATAGATCTCTCTAGGCTGTGTTGGATTATGCTGTTGGACGACAACTCCTGTCATTCCTGGCCGCAATGGTAGAGCAGGGGATGATGGGAGTTGGAGTCCGGCAGCATGTAGGGACCCAACTTGGAGAACTTCTGTTGAAGCACCTTAACGATTAAGTTATTTCTCCATAACCCAAGGTAAATGTTTGTGTGTTTGTACACACAAAAACACACGCCCGTGTGGAGATGGAGTAGGGGGAAACAGTGGGGAAAACAAAGGGATCAAAAGGCTTTTGAGTGCAAGAGACCCGTCTTGTGTACAGCTTAGAAGTACAGTGATAATTCACAATGGCAGTTGACAAAACTCTGTTGATGCTAAATTCGTTAACTCGTGACTTGAGATGGCTACAATGGTGTTTTGGTGGGTGTTTTTTTTAAAAAAATTAGAGGCTAAATTGGTGGGCCCAGATCTGTTTTATTTTAAATTTTATTCTAGCACCAGCTTTTTGTAGACTAGGGTCTAACTAATCAGCATTATATAGATCAAGAAAGGAATGCAGCCGCACCATTTTAGATGAAGATTTTAATGCATGAGCCTTTCATGGGTTATACGTCGAAAGTCCTGACTGTTGGGGTTCCCTGTCTGCACCGATTCCAAGAATGCTCGGCAGAGGGCATATCGTCCTCGTACAGACCCTTGTGTGTGCATACAGTGCAGTGTCCGAATCGGACTCCCGCATCTGCGAAATGTTTGTGTTTGTCATGTAAGCACAGGGGCGAGGTTGGGCTTGTCTGGGAGTGCTTGTCTCCCATCTGCTCCACCTTTGGGTGGCTCTTGCCCCATCCCTGCTGGGTTTAGAAGCAGCCAAAGTCCTAGATGACCAGTGTGGTGGGGTCAGCGTGAGCTGGAGTGTCCATGCTGGCATCCTTGAGTGTTTGCCCAACAAATGATTGCTGTGAAGGAAGAGTGTTTGTGTGTTTGTGTGTTTGTGTGTTTGTGTGTTTGTGTGTTTGTGTGTTTGTGTGTTTGTGTGTTTGTGTGTTTGTGTGTTTGTGTGTTTGTGTGTGTGTTGCTTTCTCTTCTGCCTCGGACTGAGTAACCCAGCAGATTTCCCCCGCTCCCCACCACAGTGCAGTCTTTCTTTGGTGAGGGGCTGTGTTTGGGTTCTGGTGGTCGGAGGAAGATTGCCCGCCGACATGCCCTCTTTGATCTCAAGGAGCTGCCTCCCTCACGTTCGTTTCCAGTTGAGGAATGTGCACATTTCCCCCCCCCCCTTTCTCTGTCGGGTGAGCCAAGCTGTTTAGATTGCGGTGCCCACCCTGGCCGCCTGTGGGTTGCTCGTGAAGCTTCTCGCTCGCAGGGCAGGGGGGAGGAGCTGGTGTGGTTTTTGGCTGGGATGCCATCCCGCGCCCCCCCCCCGCCCCCTGACTGCTTCTCCATTTGGTCTGCTATTCCTCCATGTCTGTAGAGAGGGCTGTGTTTGTTTTATGATCTGTTCAAGCGTGGCGTGCTCAGCATTGCCACATCCCAGCGGATCTTGACTTGCATGGGGTTGTGTGTGTGTGTGTGTGTTTTTTAAAGGGGGAAGTTTCTAGTCCTTTATGGCTGTGCAAGAGTTTGTGTGCATCACATAAGAACAGCCCTGCTGGGTCAGGCCCAAGGAAGCCCATCTAGTCCAGCATCCTGTTTCCCACAGTGGCCCACCAGATGCCTCTGAGAAGCCCACAGGCAAGAGGTCTGTGTATGCCCTCTCTCCTACTGCTGTTGCTCTCCTGCAACTGGGATTCAGAGGCATCTTGCCTCTGAGGCTGGAGGTGGCCCACAGCCACCAGACTAGTGGCCATTGATAGACCTCTCCTCTGTGAATTTATCCAAGCCAGTGGTCCCCCTAATTTTTTTCATCTCTGTGTGGAATGAGTTTTGTTCTGGGCGGCAGAATCAAGGTACTGTGTGCGGACGTGCATTCAGAGTGGGGTCTTTCTAATTCAACCTGAGCGGGATCTCAAATGAACGGAGCGGACATCAGAAAACTTGTGAGCGTGCGCACGTGCGCATGCCTTAGAGGGAACACTGATCCGAGCCCCTTTTAAAGCCATCCAAGCAAGTGGCTATCACCACATCCCATGGCAAAGAATTCCATAGATGATGTATGCGCTGTGTGGAAAAAGTACATCCTTTTGTTGGTCCCCAATTCCCCGTCCTTCAGTTTCATGGGACGACCCCTGCTTCTAGTGTTTTGTGAGAGTGGGTGACAGATTTCTCTCTGTCCACTCTCTCTTCTCCATGCACAATTTTACACGCCTCTATCATGTCTCCTCGTTTCCCAGCTATTTTCTTCTCCGTCCTACTTGCCTCTTTGCCAAACAGTTTGCTGCTTCGGGTGGCCCCGGACCGTTGATTTCATTTATATACCTCCCATCCCAGAATAGCTCAGGGTGGCCCTGCATCCGAAATCCAAACCTTCCAAAACGGATCATAAAATAAAAGCAGCGTAAACATTAATGCACAGTTCATTTTAAGCACCCATTTAAAACCAATTCAAGATTGTCTAAAGCCTGGCCGAAAAGATGGGTCGTTGGGAACCTCTGGTGTAAAGATTAAAAAATAAATGGCCCATCACACGTTTCTCTCCGGATCATCCTGAACGGCCGCCTTCATCCCTCCCAAAGAGTATGCTGGCAGAGAGGGCAGGGATGATGGATGGGCCATCCAATACCTTGCATGCAGCTTGGAAATTCTCTGCACGGTCTAAGTGCCATGACCTTTGCTGACGCCTGTTAACCTTTGACTTGTCGTCTTTCCCCTCCCTCCCCCCCCCGAACCCCATCATCTGGTGGTGGGGGGAGTTTAATGAATAGATCTGTCGCCAGGGTGGGTATCTTGGCTTTTACTTTACACAATGTGTATTTTGTGTTTTGTTTTAAAGAGGGGGGGAGTGATCTGATGTTGCTTTGGCCCTCCCTTCCAAATATTTGGAAGCAGTGCCGGAATAGCTGAAGAGCTGGTGAAGATGATAGGAACATAGGAAGCTGCCATATACTGAGTCAGACCTTTGGTCCATCTAGCTCAGTATTGTCTTCACAGACTGGCAGCGGCTTCTCCAAGGCTGCAGGCAGGAGTCTCTCTCAGCCCTCTCTTGGAGATGCTGCCAGGGAAGAGGGAACTTGGGACCTTCTGCTCTTCCCAGAGCAGCTCCATCCCCTGAGGGGAATCTCTTCCAGGGCTCACACATCAAGTCTCCCATTCAGATGCAACCAGGGCAGACCCTGCTTAGCTATGGGGACCAGTCATGCTTACTACCACAAGACCAGCTCTCCTCTCTGAGACCAGATCTCCTCTCCATTCTATAAGAAAATGGTTTTTACAGACCAAAAAAAATGGTGGCGATGCATTTCTTAGAAATAAAATGTATAGGGTCAGTGAAATTGAGGGCTAGCATCTTTCTGGTAGTCCCCTAATGGCGCAGCGGTGAAGCAACCTGCTGAGAAAGCAGGAGGTTGCTGGTTTGAATCCCCGCTGGTGTGTTTCCACCTATATCGGGCAGCAGCGATACAGGAAGGTGCTGAAAGACATCATCTTGGACTGAGCGGGAGGAGGCAATGGTCAACCCCTCCTGGATTCTACCAGAGACAACCACAGGGCTCTGTGGGTGCCAGGAGTCGACACTGACTCAGCGGCACAACTTTAAATATTTATTATTTTATTTATTTAGCGTATTTGTATACCGCTCAAAATGCAAGTCCCTGGGCGGTTTACAACAAAACAATCACACCTTACCAAGTAAGATTAGAGTTCATTGGTGTTCACAGAATAGTATGAAAGCTTTAGAGCTGCACAGAAATCGGCCTGTGAACAAAGGTTTCTGTGCAGCTGAAAAGCTTGCATACTACTTGGTGGACTTTCCATGGTTTAGTTTTTTGGGGTGGCGGCGGGGGGGGGGAATGGTCCCCGTAGGCTGTTATATTCCAGATGATGAAGGCAAGGAAGAACTTTTATTAAATACTTTAAAGATCTTCCTTGGAAGCTCAACTTCAGATCATCTCAGTGTTGGGACAGAGCCTTTTCGGCAGTGACACCACGTTTATGGTATTCTCTCTGATGGGAGGTCTCCTCTGTCCACTTTCTGCTGACCTTCAGGTGCTGGTCAAAGGTGGTTGCTTTCCAGAGAGCCTTTTAGTGTGTTTTGCAGTTTGTGCCCTCTGGCCGTTTCTTGTTGACGGGTCTAATTAAACCCACTTTCCTGTTTTGTTTCCCATCTGTTTGATTAATTGCTTTTTAAAATCTTGATTTTGATGCTTTCCCCTCTTCTGGATTTCAGAACGTTGGCCAGCTGCCTGCCTTGTAGAGCTGGATGTTGTAATAAGTAGATGCAATAATTTCAAGGCTTCTGTGAGCCCAAAGTACTAATCGACAGAGGCTTTTGCTCACTGTCTCTCTGCATGAGCTGCTGCTCTGACTTTGCCTTCCTCCAATTGGCTCCCACTTCTGCTGCATCCTGCGTTGGTCACGATTGAATCGTTTTTATTGGTTTTGCTTGGTCTTACACCACCTTAAGTGGTGCAGCAAGGAAATGCTTGACTAACAAGCAGGAGGTTGCTGGTTCGAAGCCCCGCTGGGACTATATCGGGCAGCAGCGATCTAGGAAGATGCTGAAAGGCATCGTCTCACACTGCGCGGGTGGAGGCAATGGTAATCTCTTCCTGTATTCTACCAAAGACAACCACGGGGCTCTGTGGGCACCAGGAGTCGAAATTGACTTGATGGCACACTTTACTTGCTCGAGGAGAGGAGAGCTGGTCTTGTGGTAGCAAGCATGACTTGTCCCCTTAGCTAAGCAGGGTCCGCCCTGGTTGCATATGAATGGGAGACTAGAAGTGTGAGCAGCACTGGAAGAGATTCCCCCTAGGGGATGGAGCTGCTCTGGGAAGAGCATCTAGGTTCCCAGTTCCCTCCCTGGCAGCATCTCCAAGAGATGGCGGAGAGAGATTCCTGCCTGCAACCCTGGAGAAGCTGCTGCCAGTCTGTGAAGACAATGCTGAGCTAGATAGACCAATGGTTTGACTCAGTATATGGCAGCTTCCTATATTCCCACTTCTTTACCTTACATATTCTGTCTACATACCTTAAACTTCGTATGCCATTTTGGAATTCTTTAAAATAAAAAGCAATATAGACATTCTTTTTAAAAAGTCACTCTTGATGCAGCAGGCTGAGAGGAGGGTGCCTGTTGCTTCTCAGGATGAGTCCCCATGGTGGACTTACATCCTGGCCGTCAGGAGGCATGCCCGAACAGTACCTCATGCAGAAACACACACAGTGGAGTTTTCCTGGAGAAGGGTCATTGTTGTGCAGGCTAACCATAAGCCCTTCCGAGTTTCAGCATTCCTCCATTTTTAATTTTGTGGGAAAGCATTTTGCCTCTCCTATGAGGCTGCCGGGTTTCTCTTGTGCATCTCTCCCCATTCCTGCCCCCTTCCACCATGTGGCAAATTGCTTTGAGTGCCGATTACATGGCGATTTCACGCCTGATATGGAAACTTTTTTCCCCTGGGGGCTTGAATGACTTCAGTCCACCCTCCCCACCCCCCACTGCTGAAACGGTTTTGCCCCCCGGCTGCCTCCACACCCCACCCTAATTCCCAGCCGCCCCAAGACTGACGCTAGACAAAGCTGCAGGTATTCGCATTCGGGTCTTCTCCCGGGTCGCTCGAAGCAGAACGATCGTTGGAAACCGAGGCTCCAAATCCATCTTGTCATGCAGAGTTGTGTAAGAAAACTGCACGCTCCTGGACTCACTGCCAACTATTTATTTATTATATTTTCATCCTGCTTTTAGGAACTTAAGAAGCTGCCTTATGCTGAGTCAGACTCCTGGTCTGTCTAGCTAAGCATTGTCTGCACGGACTGGCAGCAGCCTCTCCAAGGTTTCAGGCAGGAGACTTTCCCAGCCCTACCTGGAGACGCTGTCAGGGATTGAACCGGGGACCTTCTGTGTGCAAAGCAGATGCTCTTCCCCTGAGCTGGGGCCCCTATCTTCAAATTTTAGCCCATTTTTTAGACCCCTTCTTACAGTCTACACCAGGGTTTCTTAACCTTGGGCCCCCAGATGTTGTTGGACTACAATTCCCAGAATCCCCAGCCACAAAGGCCATGTCTGGGGATTCTGGGAGTTGTAGTCCCAACAACATCTGGGGGCCCAAGGTTGAGAAACCCTGGTCTACACAGTTACAAATCTGTACACAGGTACAGTCATTCACATGTTATGTTGAATGCAGGCACAGAAGTACACTTCCTATCTGTACCTCCAGGAGATCGAGAAGAAACGACAGGGAGTTTTTAAATTTCTAAAAGGTAAAGTGTGCCCTCGAATCGGTTACCCCAGAGCCTTGTGGTTGTCTTTGGTAGAATCCAGGAGGGGTTGACCATTGCCTCCTCCCACACCGTATGAGATGATGCTGTTCAGCATCTTTCCTATATCGCTGCTGCACAATATAAGTGTTTCCCATAGTCCCTCGGAAACATACCAGTGGGGATTTGAACTGGCAACCTCTGGCTTGCTAGTCAAGTCATTTCTCCGCTGTGCCATTAGGTGTCTAAAAACTGGGCTTCAAATCATGGAGGAAATTGTCCGGTCAACAGGAGAAGCATGGCATGCATGCTCGCTAAAGAAAGCATGCATAAGATTGCAGACACGTCACTGAAAAGGGGGATCAATTAAGAAAACACCGGAGGCCAGAGTTATACCTGTCAAATATTTGCTGCTTTTGTTTGTGGGGGCTTCTCAGCTGCCGTGAAATTGACCGGCTCAGTTGAAATGGACTTGCTTGGGGCATTTCACAGCCAAGGTGAAATTGACCTGAATAGGGCATTCAATTTCTTTTTAATGAAAATTAAAACAAGATCTGTTAGTACGCTAGCACCCTACTGCTCTTCTGCAATATGGTTTCTCCAGATCCTGCAGGCTTCTAGAAGAAGAAGAAAAAAACCTTAAAAAGAAATGACCGTTCTTGTGTTTGTCTGCTCTAATACAACACGGATGCAACTGCATCTCTGAGTTTTCCCTGTGCCATCTCACCCCTTCTCTCCACCCACCCACCCCCACAATGGAACAAACAGTGACTGATGTTCTGCACAGTGAAACCTCGGGTTTTATTTATTTATCTATCATATTTCTATACCACCTGATATGTACATCTCTGGGTGGTGTACAAAATTTAAAATATTTAAAAGTTACAAATTAAAATACATAAGAAGACAATAGAATAAAATCAATATGAAAACAAGCTTTAAAATTATTCAAATTGATTCTGATTGAAAGCCTGCAAAGACAGGAGTGTCTTGAGGTTCTTCCTGAAAGCAAACAGAGGAGGAGATGCTCTAATTTCAGCAAGGAGCATATTCCAAAGCCCTGGGGCAGCCCCAGAGAAAGCCCGGTCCTGGGTCGCCAGCAAACGAGCTGGTGGCAATCGTAACTGGATCTCTCCAGAAGATTGTAAGAGGTGGCAGGGAATATGACAAAGGCATTCTCTTAAATAGTCTGGACCCAAGCTGTTAAGGGCTTTATAGGTAATAACCAACACTTTGTATTTCACCTGGAAACATATTGACAGTCAGTGCAGTACTTTCAGAACTGGTGTTATGTGATCCCTTCGTGTTGTCCCAGAGACAATGGTCCCAGAGACCAAACTGGCTTCTGCATTCTGTACCAATTGTAGTTTCTGGACTACGTACAAAGGCAGCCCCATGTAGAGTGCATTACAGTGGTCAAGCCTGGAGGTTACCAGCATATGTACCACTGTTTTAAGGTCATTCACCTCTGGAAATGGACATAGCTGATGTATCAGCCAAAGCTGATAAAAAGCGCTCCTGGCCACCAGCTCAACCTGAGAAACCAGGGAGAGCTTTGGGTCCAGGAGCACTCCCAAGCTACATACCTGATCTTTCAGGGGGAGTGTAACCCTCTCCACGACAGGCAGATCTAAACCATCTCTGTCCCCCCACGGTCAGTACCTCTGTCTTATTTGGATTCAACTTTAGTTTGTTATCCTTCATCCAGCCCATTACCGCCTCCAGGCAGGCATTTAGGGAAGAGATGCCATTTCCTGATGAGGTCGGCATGGAGAAGTAAATCTGGATGTCATCAGCATATTGATAACACCCAGCACCAAACCTCCTGATGATTTCTCCCAGCTGTTTCATGTAGATGTTAAAGAGCATTGGAGACTGTATGGAGCCTTGTGGAACTCCACACTTGAGTTCTCGGGGCTGCTGCATGTGTGGAAGGCAGTCCTAGAGCTGCTTCGGAGGTGGACGGTTGCATATCTGCTTCAACCCGCGCTTGGGCACATGGGCAGAAAAGCAAAAGCTTGGGAAGATTGCAGGTTTTCCACGACATCGTAACATATGGTGAAAACGCTTGAGTTCAGAGCAGTGATCTGCTGAAGGATATTAAAGAGATGTTGTAGCTTTTGGAACTGCCGTGCAGTGGAAGAACAAATGGAAACGTGGAGGGCGGGATGTGGTTCTCGGGAAATTCAGTCTACTGGAAGTGTGTGATTGTGCAACAGCAACAAAATATTAAAGTGCAGTGTCCTTCCTTTAATTTTATGCACAGATAGCATCTTCATGGATGGTGAGCAAGGGAGGGACTTAAATCCGCAAATGGGGGGGCGGGGGATGCAGCTTTACCATCAGCTCCTGTTTGGACAGAAAAAGCAGGAAGACATTTTTAGGAATGCAGAAAGCTGCCATATACTGAGTCAGACCCTTGGTCCAGCTAGCTCAGTAGTATCTACCCAGACTGGCAGCAGTTTCTCCAAGGCTGCAGGCAGGAGCTTCTCTCAGCCCTGTCTTGGAGATGCTGCCAGGGAGGGAACTTGGAGCCTTCTGCTTGCAAGCAGGAAGATGCTCTTCCCAGAATGATCCCATCCCCTAAGGGGAACCTCTTACAGAGCTCACATGTTTAGTCTCCCATTCAAATGCAAGCCAGGGTGGACCCTGCTTAGCAAAGGGGACACTTCATGCTTGCTGCTTCAAGACCAGTTCTTCTCCCTGTGTGAGTGCCTGAAAATATGTCTGGGGAGCAATTCACTGACACCGCTGCAAAAAACCCCACACACAACCCAAAAAACCAGCCACAAAAAACACCACCATCTATCTGGAAATGCCTCTCCCTGCCTTTATCAAGGTGTCTTCCCCGGCTGCTTTCAAGATTGTGAAGACAAACTTTCCTAAGGCCAGTAATTTTTTTTTTTGCCCCTGTTTAAACTGCCCCGAAATACTTCTTGTAATGAATACAAATTCATGACATTTATTTATTTATTGTACAGTTTATATACTGCCGTTCATCAAGAATCTCCAAGGTGGTGAATACAATAAAATTCCAGAAAATCACACTAAAATATTAAAATCAATTAAAACCACAAAGAGATAAAACATTGAAAACAGCCATAAAAACAAGAACAGAGTTAGCCGGAAAGGAGAAACTGGCAAACCCTAAGATCCTAAGCCTGACCAAAGAAGAGTTTTCAGTAGGGGATGTGCCGAAATGCGATTCGGAAGCTGAATCGTGGCACAATTTCTTTGAAATCAGAGTGCTAGGCGCTCTGTGTGGGCTGCGAACGGCCCCAAGGCAGCGCAGGAGGAAATGGATCTCATTGCATTGGTCTAAAAAAAGCGACTGAAAACGAGGGATGCGCTCGGAACCTGATTCGGAAGCCGAATCGCAGCACAGTCCCTTTTAAAATTGAGATCTTACCCAGCCCCTTTAACACGGAGGAGAGAGATCTATTTCTTCTCCTCCTCCACTCACCGCCATTGCCATACTGGTGGCGCTCCCCCCAGTGGCGCTGGCACGCACATGGCCTCTGCACGTGCACGGAGGCCATCTGCGTGGCCAGCAACCATGCAGATAGCTGGATGAATCTGCTCTCCTCCACATTAAAGAGGCTGGGTGAGCCCTCAGTTTTAAAAGGGATTATGCTGCGATTCGGCTTCCGAATCGGGTTCTGAGCGCATCCCTCGTTTTCAGTCGCTTTTTAGACAAATGCAATGCAATCCATTTCCTCCTGCACTGCCTTGGGGCCGTTCGCAGCCCACACAGAGGGCCCAGCAGCACCCCAGGCGCCGTTAAATAAAAACAGCAAGAGATTTGTATGCCACCTTTCTTACGCTCGAGGCAGTTCAGGTCAAAATGCAGAAACTTTAATTAAAAACAAAACAACAACAACAAAAACCTTTTAAAAAAAGAGAGACCTAGGAACATAGGAAGCTGCCATATACGGAGTCCGACCCTTGGCCCATCTAGCTCAGTATTGTCTTCACAGACTGGCAGCGGCTTCTCCAAGGTTGCAGGCAGGAGTCTCTCTCAGCCCTATCTTGGAGATGCTGCCAGGGAGGGAACTGGGAACCTTCTGCTCTCCCCAGAGCAGCTCCATCCCCTAAGGAGGGGAAGATCTTCCAGTGCTCACACTTCTAGTCTCCCTTTCATATGCAACCAGGGCAGACCCTGCTTAGCTAAGGGGACAAGTCGTGCTTGCGACCACAAGACCAGCTCTCCTCCCTCTCAGACCTAAAGCCATCCTGAGCCTTGTGTGTGGCAGAAAGGGAGATCCCCCCAGAATCCTCTGCAAATCCTTTGGTAGGCTAGTGAAGGTTTCTCGACTGGCCATTCCGTCAGGAAGGTGAGTGACCCAAGTATTACACAACAGCACAGTTGCCGACGGAGGTTGAGGCTGTGGCGCTGTAGCAGGAGCAGCGTTGATGCGTGTACGATGGTCGTGGTGCAAGGGGGGAAAGCCAGTGCAAAGTGTTGCACAATTGTGGTTCTTGAGCACCAACCCAGCTAGGATATAGGGACAGAGGGAGCTGCTGCTTACGGAGTCAGACCTTTGGCCCAGCTAGCTCTGGGTTGTCTACACTGGCTGGCAGCAGCTTCTCCAAGGTTTCAGAGAAGGGTCTCTCTCCCAGCTCTACCTGGAGAGGCTGCCAGGGAGTGGACCTGGAGTGAACCTCCTGCGTGCAAAGCAGATTTTCCGCCGTTGAGTTACAACGCGGATTCCTGGCTGCTAATGTTGTACAACCTGGGCACCACCATTTCTTGAAGGGGCTTGAGGTGGGCGGCCAGGGGAGGTCGAGCAGACTAATGCCATGCGATTGCACGAGGCGTATTGTCTGTCCTCTCTTTCGCCGTGTGCCTTCTCCGATTGGGGGGCTGGTGTCCTGCCGAAGCCGTAGATGGCGGTCCCTAGAATCGTGGACGGTCTCTTCTGTGTCCATTTCCAGCCATTCTTTCAGGTCGTCCGTCCATCCCTCCTCCCTCGTGATCATTTCCAGGCTAGCTTTCCTTGTTGTGTTAGCTGTGGTGCGGGGTCATTTGCTCCTCTGTCCACTGCGCGTGCCCGTTTCCGTCTCTCGGCTGTCTGTATTGTTTACTAGTATGTGTAAGCCCGTTGTAATAACGGGCTCTAGTGGGGGGGTGCTACTCTTGGAGCCCAAGACCCGACGGGGAGAGTGGAGAAGGGGAGGCTGCCGCAGCTCACCGTGTACCGCACTGTTGCCGCCACCGCGGCCACCGCCACCTCTGGCCGAGGCCACTGCTCCGCTGCCGCCTCACCAGCACTCTTCTCCCATTGGTGGCGGCCACTTCTCCTAGGCCGCCGCTTCCCCTGTTCCAACATGGCCACCCGTGTCTGGGCGGCCGTGTCTTTTTGGGCCGATCTGGGCATGCGCTCCGCACATGCCCAGAACAGCCCCAAAAGACCCGGGCAGCACGGCCGCACACCTAACCACTTTATGGTATAGGATGGGTTTTTGCTTCTCGGAGAACTTCTTCCGTTTGTTGGTCGGCTGGTCCATTTGATCGAGAGCATTCTTCATTCTTTATTACTGTTGTTTCTATACCTCATTTTGGCCAAAAAGGCTCCTCAAAAGGGGTTTGCATCGGGAAGAAAATAAAGCATTTCAAGTTTCATCAGCGTTATGGGACCAAGAAAGCGGAGTTCTGAGCCGTCCTCCCTTCCCCGCCAAATAGGCAAGCTGGCCCTTTTGACTCCTTTCCCCTGTCTCCCACCTCCCCCCGCCCCCCCCCCCCACAGGTGATCCAGCAGGCCCTGCACCGGCACCCCAGCACGGCGGCCCAGTACCTGCAGCAGATGTACGCGGCCCAACAGCAGCACCTGATGCTCCAGACGGCCGCCCTCCAGCAGCAGCAGCAGCACCTCAGCAGCAGCCAGCTCCAGAGTCTGGCCGCTGTTCAACAGGTGGGGTGGGAAGGGAGGGGAGGAGAGAGAGGGAGAGGAGGAGGGGAGGGAGGGAAAGGGGGAGGGGAGGAAAAGGGTGGAGGGAGGGAGGAAAACGAGGGGGGAGGGAAGGTGCTCTTCCACTGAGCTACGGGGCCCCATCCCCTAAGATGTTGCTGAACTACAAGTCCCAGCATTCCCAGCTACTATGTATTTATCAAAACCAAAGTAAAACATTAGTTAAAAACAAAACCAAGAAATTTTAAAAACGAGAAATTTAAAACGCGACAATTTGAAATGGGAAAACAATATTCTAAAAACAAAACAATCAAAGCAATATCAGTTAGAAGCCTGGGTGAACAGATGCGTCTTTAAAGACTTTTTCAAAAGCTGTCAGAGATGGGGAGGCTCTTCTTTCAGCAGGGAGCACGTTCCAAATCCTCGGGGCAGCAGCGGAGAAGAAGGCCCGTCCCTGAGTAGCCACCAGACGAGCCGGTGGCAAATGCAGACGGACCTCTCTTGATGTTCTCACTGGGCGGCGGGGTTCATGACGAAGAAGCCGTTCTCTTAAAAACCCAGGGCCCAAGCTGTTTAGGGCTTTATAGGTTACGACCAACACCTTGTATTTTGCCTGGAAACCTATCGGCAGCCAGTGTGACTCCTTCAATACGGGAGTAATATGGTCTCTCCTAGATGACCCGGAGACCAACCTGTCTGCCGCATTCTGGACCAGCTGTAGTTTCCAGACTACGTGCAAGGGCAGCCCCACATACAGCGCATTACAGTAGTCAAGTCTGTTGGTGACCAGCAGATGTACTACTGTTTTGAGGTCGTCTGTCTCAAGAAATGGTGTATCAGCCGAAGCTGATAGAAGGCACTTCTGGCCACTGCCTCAGCCTGGGAGCAGTGCCTCTCACTCCCAATACCCTCAGACACTCCAGAAGGATACTGTGGCTGCTAGTATCAAAAGCCGCTGAGAGGTCCAAAAGGACCAACAGAGCCACCCTTCCTCTGCCACTTCCCAGTTGGAGATCATCCACCAGGCCGACCAAGGCAGTCTCCACCCCGTGGCCAGCCTGGAAGCCAGTTTGAAATGGGTCTAGATAATTTAGTGTGGAATATAAAGGGAATATCTTACAGTGCTGGTGTGTAGTCTCCCATTCAGATGTGAATCAGGGCAGACCCTGCTTAGCAAAGGGGGCAATCCATGCCTGCTGCCACCAAACCAGCTCTCCTGCCTTTCTCTCCTTATCCAAGTCTCTTTTGCCTCTCTTCCAAGCCCACTCTGTGTGCACAGCAGTTCGAGGGAGCTTAGAAACTGTGGAACGGGGCCCCTGTTTTCCTTCTATCTCCCTGATAAATTTGTATACCACCCACTACCAAAGTCCCTAGGTGGTTTACAGCATTAAAAAAAAAACCCAAAATAAAACAAACCAAGATCTGAACAGTTAAAACCGATAAAAAACAGATTGAAATATCCATTATTATTTTTTAAACTAACTCAAAAGCTTGGCTGAAGAGATGTGTCTTGAGTTGCTTCCTAAAAGTCGACAGGGATGGAGCAACTCGGCAGGAAGTGCATTGCAAAGGCGTGCCTTTAAGCGGCCTCCAGCTGAGCTCGTGGCACCCTCAGACACACCTCCCTTGAAGATCTTACTAGGCGGTCCATAACGAAGAAGGTAAAAAGTGTGCTGTCGAGTCGGTGTCGACTCCTGGCGACCACAGAGCCCAGTGGTTGTCTTTGGTAGAATACAGGAGGGGTTGACCATGGCCTCCTCCCCCTCAGTATGAGATGATGCTTTTCAGCATCTTCCTGTATCGCTGCTGCCTGATATAGGTACCAGCGGGGATTCGAACCGGCAACCTCTGGCTTGCTGATCAAGTCATTTCCCCGCTGCGCCCTTAGTTGGGTATGAAGAAGGCGTTCTCTTAAATACTGTGGGTCCAAGCCGTTAAGCGCTTTATAACCAGCACTTTGTGTTTGGCCCGGAAACCTCTTGGTTGCCAGTGTAGCTTTTTTCGAATCAGAGTAATGGGGTCTCTACGGGATGTCCCGGAGACTGATCCGGCGGCAGCATTCTGCACCAATTGCAGGTTCCGGACTAGATACGAAGACAGGTGCATTCTCTTGTCCTTCTGACTTCGGTGGACTGCTGCCTCTGATATTTCCTCCTGTTCTTTATTCCAGGCAAGCCTAGCAGCAAACAGGCAAAGTGCCTCTTCCAACAGCAATGGCCCCGCACAGACCCCACCTCAGCAGCCCACGGTAAGTCCAGGGATGCTTTGCGTCATCCCCCTCCCCATGAGTTAGGGGCCTTCTGCATGAGCAGGGGAGTTCCAAGGTCCCTTCCAGTAGCCCCTGTAAGAAGAATTCCCAGATGCTGTTGACTACAACTCCCAGCCTCTCTGGTTGCAATTGCTTTTGGCTGGGGATGATGGGAGTTGTAGTTCACTGCATCTGGGAATCCCTCTTGTAGGGGACACGGGTCCCTTCTAACCCAGCGTTCTGTAGTTCTGTCTGAGCTCCTGCCATGGCAGTATAGGAACATACTGCCTTTAAAGAGGCACCTTTTTAATCGTGGTGATTCTCTCTGTTTAGCAGGGGGAGAGCAACTGGCCCTATCCGTCCCCAGCACAGCACCCCTCCAGTGACTGTTGCTGGCGTCTGTCTTATGTTTCTTTTTAGATTGTGAGCCCTTTGGGGACAAGGGAGCCATCTTATTTATGTATTTTCTCTGTGTAAACTGCCCCGAGCCATTTTTGGAAGGGCGGGGCAGAAATCGAATAAATAAATAATAAACATAGGAAGCTGCTGTGGAAGTTGAAATGTGTATTACGTGCCTGTCTTAAGCATATGCACAAGTTATGGGAAATCACAAGTAACAAGCAAGGCTTAAAGGTAAAGTGTGCCATCGAATCGGTGTCAACTCCGGGCGCCCACAGAGTCCTGTGACGTGTTAAATTACCTACATGACATATAGCTGAATGAACCCCCTTGTGGTTTTCACGCTTGGCATTAATCGAGAGCCATGAACAGATTCCCTTATTTTCTCAATACTTTCCTGGGTATACAGTGATAAAACGGCAACACAAGATACACGCCCTCTCTAAATTTTCATCTTTAAATAACTATACGCATAAATTTATGCTAAGTGTTTTGAAATATTCCAGCTAACTGTATAACTATTTATGGATCTTTATCAATGCAACTTCTGCTGGTACATATATAAAAACAGCAAGCTGCATCTTGCAAAGCTGCCACTGAGTTTCTCCCTCTCAAGAGGTCTGCAGGCAGTAGCCGAGCAGTGTTCGCTCTAAGGCATGCGCATATGCGCACGCTCACAGGTTTTTTTGATGTCCGCTTAGTTCATTTTAGATCCCGCTCAGATTGAATCAGGAAGGCCCCACTCTGAATGCAGGTGTTGCACACACTGCCTTGATCCTGCCGCTCAGAACAAAACTCATTCCGCACAGAGATGGAAAAAATTAGAGAGAACACTGTAGCCAAATGCTTTGCTTGCATCTCAAGTGGGGACAGGAGGAAAACCCTTTGGGTCTTTCTCAGGCTTTGGAATAAAAGCAACTCAAGGTATTCAAAATCTGAGCGTGAAGGTGTTGTTCCCTTCACACTGCTATCCACTGAGTCAGACCCTTGGTCCATCTAGCTCAGTATTGTCCACCCAGACTGGCAGCGGCTTCTCCAAGGTTACAGACAGGAGTCTCTCCCAGCTCTATTTGGAGATGCTGCCAGGGAGGGGACTGGGAACCTTCTGCATGCAGGTGCTCTTCCCAGAGCGGCCCCATCCTCTGTATCTGAATGTCTGACAGCGCTCACATGTCGTCTCCCATCCAAATGCAAACCAGGGTGGACCCTGCCTAGCAAAGAGTACGGTTCATGCTTGCACCTACAAGACCAGCTCTTCTCTCAGCTCTCTACGAGAAGGAAAACTGTGGGACGGGCCAAGCTCTTGCCCTTGCCTCACCTGTTCTCTCTCCCTCTTCCTCAGATCAACTTGGCCACCTCTCCGGCGGCCACCCAGCTCCTCAACCGAGCCCAGAGCGTGAATACGGCCGCCGCCGCCTCCGGCATCGCCCAGCAAGCTGTTCTCTTGGGGAACACAAGCAACCCGGCCCTGACCGCCAGCCAGGCTCAGATGTACCTGCGTGCCCAGATGGTAAGACCACCCTGGACTGTCCCTTGCAGGGGTACGAGCCAGGGTTTTCCTGGGTTCTGCTTCCTGGGACTCTGCGTGCCTCTGAAACCTTTTTCGGGCATGGAAGGGGTCAGGAACACCCAAGATCGCTTCTTGTGAATGCCCAGAACAGTGACCTTCACTGTTCTTCAAGCGGGGGCCCCATTGGGAAAGCAAAAACAAAAACCCACCCCTTTGTTTTAGTTTGTTTTAGTTTGTTGTTGTTGTTAATAATAATAATAATAATTCAATTTCTATACCGCCCTTCCAAAAATGGCTCAGGGCGGTTGAATTTATATACTGTCTAATATAGAAATCTCTAGATGGTGTACAGAATTAAAACATAACATAAAATATAAAACATTTAAAATTCATTTTAAAAGATAAAGGCTTTAATGCAGGAGCCATTTCCCAGTGTGCTGACCTCTGCACAGTACTGCACTTTTAGGAACATAGGAAGCTGCCATATACTGAGTCAGACCACTGGTCCATCTAGCCCAGTATTGTCTTCACAGACTGGCAGCAGCTTCTCCACGGTTGCAGGCAGGAATCTCTCTCAGCCCTGTCTTGGAGATGCTGCCGGGGAGGGAACTTGGAACCTTCTGCATGCAAGCAGGCAGGTGCTCTCCCACTGAGCTATGCCCCCATCCACTCATGGGGAATTGCTTACCGTGCTCACACACGTAGTCTCCCATTCAAATGCAAACCCAGGATGGACCCTGCTTAGCAAAGGGGACAATTCATGCTTGCTGTTGCTACCACAAGACCAGCTCTCCTATTCACTGGACCTCAAGTCACGCTGCTTCTGGGAAAACTGTGGGCTAGCCCAGAGGTCCTCTAGCTCGGGTCTTCGGATGTTGTTGGGATTACAGCTTCCAAGGGCCTTTGGCCATTATGGCGGAAGGCCCTTGGGAACTGTAGACCTTCTAGGGACCCAAGGTGGAAAAACCCAGAGCTAGGGCTTTGACAACTCTCAGTGGGGAGGGGAGCAGATTCTGAAGTTGAGAGGCAACCTTCTAACTGGTTCCATGGTGTTGCTCCCCTCAAGTGGAGCTTTTTTTGTCCTGGTTTGTTTTTCCTGCTCTTCCTGCTATGGGACCGCCTGCGCCCCCAGGGTTTCTGCCCGCTTGACAAGATCATCTGAGGGGGCCGACAACGAGGGAGGCTTGGTTGTCGTGCACGCGGGACAGGGCCTTCTCTGTGGCTGCCCCCAGACTCTGGAATGCTCTCCCAGTGGCAATTCGCTCCTCAGACTCCATCACAGTTTTTAGAAGGCTTGTTAAATCTTGGCTTTTTATCCAGGCTTTGACATGATGGTTTCTATTGCTGCTTCGGTGTGTTTTTATCCATGTACAGTGTTTGTGTTTGTATATTCCATATTTTAAATCAGAGTTGTTTTCATATTTTTAGCTTTAATACTTTTAGCTGTCATTTTTATGATGTGTTTTAACTTTTGTAAACCGCCTTGGGGTTGTTTTTAATGAAAGGCGGCATATAGATTTATCAATAAATAAATGACCTCTCTGCTGGAGCAGCAACGGGGAATGTGAAAGGCAACTCGTTTACCTGTGATTTCGAGACTCAGCAGGGCAGGCTTGTGCTGGTAGCTAGGAGCCTAGCTTGTGCTGTTCCTTTGTCCCCCCCAGCTCATCTTCACGCCCACGGCCACCGTCACGGCAGTGCAGCCCGAGGGCGCCACCGCCACCACCCAGCCATCCACCACGGCTGCTCAGGTAAGAGGCGAAAGAGAAGCCACATGAGGTTGGGAGGGGCGTTCCGAGTCCTAGGGTCCTTTCAGGCCACAATAAGATGCGAGATACATGAGAACATGTGCATTGTAAGCACAAGCTTGCTCTCCTTCCTCACACTCCTGCAGCTTCCACCCTCCTTCCTAGCACGACCTCGTAGTCTTCTGGCACTGTATTCAGATGCAGGGCAGGGACCTTGTGCAATTTCTGCAGGGCCATTTGCTGGCCAGCTCTTGCTGTCACTTTCTCCCCATTCGCCAGAAAAGTAGTAATAGTTTTTTCTCTCCTTGCAATGCAATAGCTGGCCAGCAGGTGGTGCTGCAAAAACCGTGCCTGCTCTGCATCTGAATGCAGTGTCACCAGATTGTGAGATTGTGTTGGGAAGTAGGACAGAAGCCTACAGGAGTGTGTGGGGGGACCCATACTTTTAAAGTGTGAGCATACTACAGTAAGCTCACACTTAAAATTTGTGCAAAAGCTTCTCATGTTTTGCTCCTTTCTCCCATCTGGAAGGAGCCCTAAAGGCCTTTTGGAAGCTTGGCAAACTCTGAGGCTGCTTTCCCAGCAGAAGGGGTGGACAGCAAGCCTATCGGCGGTTGAAACATGTATTCAGGCCTGCTGATGCTGCAACATCACATATCAAAATATGCTACATTATTCTGCTTTTTGAGTGTGTCAAGTGCTTGCCATATGTTACCTTGGTGTCCTTATAACAGCCCTCTAATGCAGCGATTCATGCAGAGATGTAAAATTCCGGATATTTTGAAGTCATGGGGGGAAAAACACCCTGTTCCCCCACCTGGGTTTCCCGCCAGAAAAAATGGAAAATTTGGAAAAAATTGAAATATATGCAGTATTCCCCCTCCCCGAGCTCCCTTTGCAGGTCTAAAGTCACATTGTTTCCTTTCTTTCTTTCTTTCTTTCTTTCTTTCTTTCTTTCTTTCTTTCTTTCTTTCTTTCTTTCTTCCTTCCTTCCTTCCTTCCTTCCTTCCTTCCTTCCTTCCTTCCTCTCTCTCTCTCTCTCTCTCTTTTTTTCTTTCACATATTTTTGCTCAAAACTTATGTCTCTGAGTGGTTTACAACAAAATAAAAACAGTAAAACATTAAGTAAGTAAACAGTAAGTAGAACATTAGTCACAACAAAAACAAAAAGTTTAAAACATTACAACAATTTAACATTTCGAAAACAATGTTTTGAAAATCTTTTGGTGCATTTATTATGTGCAACCTGCTTTGCTCATAACATTGATCATGTTTGGGTATACGACATTTAGAAGGGCTATTTCTGCTTCTTCTGATCCTTCGTTTTTTTATCATCTCACTGACTTAGGCAAATGGAATTGCCTGTACTGAGACAAGCCTCTCTACCTTTTCACATGTTCCTTTATTTCTTGATCTGGTTTATCACCACACACACACCAGTTTCTTTCACGTGCTATAGAATATGGAGGGATCTGAAGCAAGCTTGGGAGAGGAAAGTCCAGCACTCCTTTCCTTTTATGAATAATATCTAAAGACCTCTTCTTAAATATTGTATTCATAATTCCAAAAGAAAATAATTCATAATCCAATTCCCCCCCTCAATTTTTCAGGGAACACCCCCCCCCCCAAAAGCTCCTTTGGGGAAATAGTGCGGGGGGGGGTTCCCCTGAATTTTTCCAGGTTTTTTTCTGGACTTTCACATCTGTGGAAAAGAGACAGTGGTCTTGGGCAGGTTCGTCTGCCCTTGCTGATCTTTTCGGTGGTTTCCGAGTTGAAAAACTTCGGAAGCATCTGGGGATTCCCCAGAATTACAGCTTGAAATCTGGAGTAGAGGGCAGGGGCAGAACCAGCCCGGAGTGGGAGGGTTCAAAGAACCCCGCTGCCAATGAAAAGGGCCGCCAGTGTCCTCCGTGCACATGATGTCATGTTCGAAGGGGGCGTGGCCTGATCACCAGAGGGTCCGCCCCCGGCCTTCCCGATTGCGTTTCCGGCCAGCGTTGGCTGGCTCGGGGTGTTTATTTCCCTTTCTCTCCCTCGCTGGGAGTCAGACAGCAAACGCTGGCCGGAAACGCAATCGGGAGGGCTCACGTGGCCCTCCAGCGCCCGGGCCACGCCCCTTGCTGTGTGGCCACGCCCTCTGAGAGTGACGGCACTCGCAAAGGGGTGTGGCCGTGCAAAGAAGGGGGCGTGGCCCCAGCCCTGCGCCCTCTCCCGAGGTCATTTCCCGCCCGCGTTTGCTGTCTGACTCCCAGCAAGGAAAGAGAAATAGACACACCGCAATCGGGTGGGCTTGGGGCGGACCCTCCGGCGCTCAGGCCACGCCCCCTTTTCACATGACATCATGCGCCTGGACGTCACACATGGGGAGGGCCACGAGCCGCATTTCTGGCCATGCCACTGGTTGTGCGCACTGTGTGGGGGAAAGATACAAGGCTCCTGTGTGCCTCTGGGCAAGGACATGGTAGATCCCTCCGAGTGTGGGGCAGGGGAAGGAAGGGGATGTTGTGGGTGGGAACGGGGGCGAGCGAGGGGAGGGCCGCCCTTGAGGCCGTGCAGGTCGGAGTTGCCTGGGGGCCCACGGACTTCCGTTTGCGCCCTCCTTTCGCCCTGCAGGTCAACCCGGCTCTCCGCACCCCACAGACGGTGGCGCAGGGGATGGCCCCCTCCCCGGGCCAGCAGCTGCCCACCTTAGCCATGAAGCCCGCCCCAGGCAACAGCAGCCATGCCGCCTCCCCGGCCGCTCAGGGCAAGGCTCCCGGGCCAGCTCCCGGGGCCAAGGGGGGCCAGCCGGACCACGCAGCGGAGCCCCTTCGGAAAGGAGATGGGGGCGCTGGAGCCGGCGGGAGCAACGGGCCCCCCGGCAGCTTGGACAGCCGGGGCAATGCTGCGACCCGCACGGTCACGCCCGTCACGACGCACCCGCTGATCACCCCAGGTAACGTCCGCTCCACGGCTTGCTTCTGGCCGGTTTTTATTCTATTCTATTTTATTGATTTTTTAATTTGATTTTTTTTTTACCCTGACCTCCCGCTCTTCTTCCGAGGAGCTCAGAGCGGTGTTTTTATCCTCACAACAACCCTGCGAAGTAGGTTAGGCTGAGAGAGAAGTGACTGGCCCAGAGTCACCCTGCTAGTATCATAGCTGAAGGGGGATTTGAACTCAGGTCTCCCTGCTCCTAGTCCAGCACTCTAACCATTACACCACACTGGCTCTCTTCTAGAAAGCCCCAGAAGCTGTAACCTCACAAGGAAGGTGCTCCAGGCCCCTGGTCATCTTGGTTGCCTTTTTCTGCACCTTTTCCAGTTGTACAATGACCGCCTTAAGATATGGTGGCCGGCTCATAGCTTCTAGTCAGTTCTTAGCATCTAGCTTTTTCCTTTAGAACTTTTAAATGTGGTCTTTGCTAACTGATCTCTCTTATTCATCCATATCCCCTGCTAACTGAGCAAAGAGGCACCTTCTTATTGAGCAGCAGGAGAGCAACTGGCCCTCTCCGTCCCCAGCACAGCATCCCTCCAATGGCTGTTGCTGGTGTCTCTCTTATGTTTCTTTTTTAGATTGTGAGCCCTTTAGGGACAGGAGACCATCTCCTGTATTTATTTCCCCCCTCTGTAAGCCGCTTTGGCAACTTTTTGCTGAAAAGCAGTATATAAATATTCTTTGTCGTTGTCCTAGATTAATATATATATAATAATCAATCTATATTTAACCCTTTATATACATAGATTATTAATCTATATTAGATATAACCTATTTTATTAATGTTGTGACCCACCCCATGCAGTAGTGTGCTGGAGGGGCAGGGGATAAATATTTTCCATGAATGAAATAAGACTTTTGTCCTATTCTGGGATTAGAACCTGAGCCAGCTAGGGTGCTTGGTACCATCTGAGGCTCATTGTGATCCGTTGAGATGGGAAAGAGCTGATCGCACTGCCAGACTTTCAACTTGTAGGGCGTTCCCATGCTTTGATTGCATCCTGACATTTTTTTAATTTTTTTTATTTATTCAATTTATCTACCACCCTTGCTAAAGTGGCTCAGGGCGGTTTACGCCAAAATTAAAAAATAGGTTTCAAGTTCCTTCTCTGGCTTCTCCAGGATCGGGCTGAGAGAGATTCCTGCCTGAAACCTTGGAGAAGCCGCTGCCAGTCTGTGAAGACAATACTGAGCTAGATAGACCAATGGTCTGACTCAGGATACAGCAGCTTCCTAAGTTCCTATGTTAAAATCAAACACCAATTAAAAGCAGATTACAGTGACAACCTTAGAGACCGCCTTCTTCTGTATGATCCCCATTGCACATTGAGATCATCTGGTGAGGTCCGTCTCCAGTTACCACCGGTACGTCTGGTGGCGACTCGGAGCCGGGCCTTCTCCGTAGCTGCTCCTGGCCTATGGAATGCACTCCTGGCAGATATCCATAATTTCGGCTCGTCGTTGGCCTTTAAGAGAGCCCTAAAGACTTCCTTGTTTGGCTTGGCCTTTCAAGGTTTTTTAATTGTTTTTAAGTATTTTAATTGGTTAAAATTGTGTTTATATTGTTTTCAGCGGTGTGTTTTTAAATGGTGTTTGTTTTAATGTTGTGTTTTTTAATTTGTTGTGCACACCAGCCAGAGCCTTTGGATGGGGCAGTCTAGAAATCAAATACATAATAAACAAATTAAAACTAGATCCCGTTAGAAGCTAGGCTAAAGAGATGTGTCTTTTAAGGCTCTTCCGAAGCCCTCCAAGCTCTTTGTGATGGCATTTTGAAAACGTTTCAAAGTTTTAAAAACAGGGGAATGAGAATAAAATTTTGATTGATGTCAGAGGGATGGAAATGAAAATGGGCAGGGGTGTCCTCAAAGACTCCTTCATGGAGATTGTACAGCCATTTGTTGATTCATTGGTACTCTGACCCTCACCCTTTAAGTTTCCTCGGTGCAAAGATGACTGCCATTTTACTCTCATCGCTTCAGGGTACTGATAAAGAAGGGGCTGGTAAGCACAAAGTTGTAAGTGTGATAATGCGATCACCTACTTTTCATCTCTTTCGGGCAAAACATTGCCAGAGCTCCCCCTGAGCATTCGCCCCCCAGAGATGGTCCCCAAGGCCAAGATTTGTGAGCCTAGCTCACGAACTATCCAGACCATTTTCAAATCCCGGGCACTTTGCAATGTGATCTTGGTCTTACCGGAAATGAGTAGAGAATGCCACACCTGTCTGCTGCTCATGTGATACCGGGATCTTAATTTAGCTTCTTGAGAATTTTTGGTTGGGTTTAAAAATATTTTAAATATTTTAATATGGTTGTCTTTGGTAGAACACAGGAGGGGTTGACCATTGCCTCCTCCAGCACAGTAGGAAATGATGGCTTTCAGCATCTTCCTATATCACTGCTGCCCGATACAGGTGTTTCCCATAATCTGGGGAAAAGACCAGCAGTGATTCGAACCGGCTAGGCAAGTCATTTCCCCACTGCGCCATTAGGTAACCACACTTCAATAAATTATGCTAAAATTTTTTTTATATATATATATGAATGACAGAGACAGACACTAACCATCTTATTTATTATTTCTCTATGTAAACCGCTTTGGAAACTTTTATTTGTAAAGCAGTATATAAATATTTGCTGTTGGTTTTTATGTACCATCAAAAACCTGTGTCTTCTAGGCAATGTGTACAATTTACAATACAAGGCAGGAAAACAGGGGAGCAGCATCAGGAGAGAGGGAAGTTTTGAGAACTTCTGTTGAAAAGCGGTATATATCAATATTTGTAGGAGTAGTAACCACACGAGAGAGAATCAAATGCACATTCTCCCCTTGTTCCCCCTCCCCTCCCTCCCTCCCTCCCTGGCCTCCTGTGTTGAATTTCCGATTGTAGGCTCCTCAGGGCAGGGACTTGTCCACTTGTGCTTCTGGAAAGGGCCACACACACACACACTGAGGACATAAATAGAAAATGCCATGTGCGTGCTTCTCCGGCTTGCATGGTTCATGCCAGTTGCGGAACAGCCTTTCTGGGGGCGGAGTGGCGTTCCCGTGAAAGGCGGGGTGTGCCAGCCGCCTCGGTGCTGATTGGCCGCTGCTTCCCTGCTCTTCTCCCCGCCCAGCCTACCCTCCGCTCCAGACTCACCCGCTGGCCCAGCAGCAGAAGCCCCTCCAGCACCAGTTCGTGATCCAGCAGCAGCAGCAGCAGCAGCAGCAGCAGCCGCTCCAGCCCCGGCCTCAGCCGCCCCCGCTCCAGGCCCTCCCCTCGCCGGCCCCCAACCTCGGCACGCAGCCCAGCTTGCAAGCGCAGCCGGCCCACGGACCGAGCCAGGCGCCAACCGCTCCGCTGCCGCCGGGCCCAGCCTCCAGCCTCCACAAGCCCGGCTTGGCCAGCCAGATGCCCCCGCACTCCGCACATCCCTCGGGACCCTCGGCGCCGGGCCAGCAGAGGCCCGAAGGGGGCGGCCCGCCCAGCCGGCCCGCGGGGTGCCTGAATCACACGGCGCCGCGCAAGTTTCAGCACACCTCGGCTGTCATCCTGCAGCTCCAGCCCCCGGCTGGGACGGTGAGTCTGGCCACAATATTCTGCGCTTTTTCCCCCCTTGGGTCCTGACCCCCCCCCCAGCTAATGTCCTTCCTCCCAAGGATATGTAACTGCATTCACACCCCTTATTCTTATTTCTCTCTGCTCTACGTTTCTGTTCCTTTTTCTGTGTTTCCCCCTCCTGTTGGACACTTAGATTGTAAGCACCTTGGGGCAGGGAACATAGGAAGCTGCCAGAGCGGCCCCATCCCCTGAGGGGAATATCTTTCAGTGCTCACACTTCTGGTCTCCCTTTCACATGCAACCAGGGTGGGCCCTGCTTAGCTAAGGGGACAGGTCATGCTTGCTACCACCAGACTAGGTCTCCTCCCTCACAAAGGAAGCTGCCATATACTGAGTCAGACCCTTGGTCCGTCTAGCTCAGCATTGTCTACGCAGACTGGCAGCGGCTTCTCCAAGGTTGTAGGCAGCCCTATCTTGGAGATGCTGCCAGGGAGGGAACGTGGAACCTAGATGCTCTTCCCAGAGCGGCTCCATCCTCTGAGGGGAATATCTTCCAGGGCTCACACTTCTAGTCTCCCATTCAAATGCAAACCAGGGCAGACCCTGCTTAGCTAAGGGGACAAGTCATGCTTGCTACCACAAGACCA
This sequence comes from Hemicordylus capensis, assembly GCF_027244095.1. NCBI lineage: Eukaryota > Metazoa > Chordata > Lepidosauria > Squamata > Cordylidae > Hemicordylus > Hemicordylus capensis. Next base: position 3,533,362 of record NC_069672.1, on the reverse strand, counting down.
GCTCTCCTCTCCAGGAGAGGCGAATACCTCAGTAGCAGAGCATCTCCTTTGCATGCTTAGGGTCCCAGTTTCAATCGCGGGCAGCTTCCCCAGTTGGATTTCTGACCGACGGTGAAGAAAGACCTCTGCCTGCAACCTCCCCCTCCTTTTAACCCCTCTCTTTCTTCCCTGTCTCCTTCCTCTCCAGCCTTCACTCAACCTCCAGGAGAATTCTAGGAAAGATGCATTTCCTGTTGAAAAGCCCTCCGCAGAACCTCATGCATCTCAGCCGGTCCCACCACCCCAGGCCGCCTCGCCGCCAGCAGCCCCTCCAAATCCCGAGGCCTCTGAGTGCACCAGGACCCCACCCCACGGTAAGGGGGCTGTCTCTGAGGATGAGGGTTATTGGGAGGGCAGTGGCTATCTGTATGTCAATCTATATTTCTGTGTTGTGATTGCTCCGTCGTAATTCTGCTCAAAAAACGGATCAATTCTGCAAGCTGAATGAAATACACTTCGCCCACGTATCGTTTCATGTAATCCCTTCCTGCTTCAGCTGTCGGAGTATTTCCAGAGGGCAATGAAGTCCGGGATCTGCAAAGCTTTCGCACAAGTTTCAAGCGCACTCGTACTCTCTACATAGTCACTCCTGCAGAATTCGGCACCCCTTCCTAGTGCTGTCCTCTCCTCTGTACACATGCTGAGCAGGGACCGCACACAATTTTCACAGCGGCACCTGCTGGCCAGCTCTTTCATTCTAAGAACTCGTCGCCTTTCATTCCTACTTCTGGGGCGATGGAGAAGAGGGTGGGTCCTTCTCGGAATTCAAGAGCCGGCCAGCAGGTGGTGCTGTGAAAATTACGCAAAGTCCCTGTTTGGTGTGTGCACAGAGGGTATGATTGCGCTAGGAAGTAGCGTGGAAGCCTGCAGGAGCATGCTTATGGTGAGTAAGATTGTGCTTGGAACTTGTGCGAAGGTTTTGCAGAGCCCATGCTTGGTTGCCGTCTGGAAATCCCCATGGGGAGAAGGAACAAAGTGCTTGAGAAACCTATTCTCCCCATCCCATTTTCCACCGACTCCAAACTGATAGAAGTCCTTCTATCTGGTAGAACCCGCTTCTGGCTTCTGATACTTCCCCTGCCCTTTTAGTACTAATTTGATTTATGTGGGTGGAAAGGTGTATATTTTATAGGAAGTGTTGCAACGTAAGAGAAGGTTTGAAGTTCCCTACGAAGAGGATTTATTCCATGTCTTTAAAAGTTTTTCCCAACGGTTTTGAAGTTACATTTGATGTTCATGGGAGACAATGCAAACTCGTACATGGACTCTTGATAAGTAGTTCGAAACAGATTATCACCAAGTTGCTACTTTAACATATATCATGGACTACATAATTTTCTTTTGATTAATTGATGTTTAGAGTATCTTGGGTTTTGCTAGCATTTTTACTTCATATGATCTACTACTACAGGAGGACCATATTAATTGCGGGTCCGGCACATCCGTGGTTGGGTAATTAGCATCCGACCTCGGTATATGCAGTGTTAAACCGGCAAAAAAATGGGTTAAATCTGTGGACCGGAGGCAGCTGGAAATGACCGTGGGGGTCATTTCTGGCTGCCATTTTGTCCATTGGAGCCATTTTGTGGCTCGTTCCATTTATTAAAAATTCCCCCCAAATCTCGATTTTTCACAGGGTTGGGGGGGACAGATTTTGGCCCTTTGCGGGGCATTGCGGGAGGCCTGTGGACCATGGTAGGGCACTTTATTTTGTGATTCTCCCCATTTTGGCCTGTTTTTACTGCAGTTTCCCAGCTTCCAAGAACCTAATCCCCGTGATTACGTGGTATTTGCGGATTCCTTATCCAGGGCAATGTCGGGAAATGGAACGCCCAGGAATACCGAGGTTTTCCTGTATTCCCATCTCTAGATGGTTCTATAATTTATAATACAGTCCAAGTTTATGTATTTCATTTCTCATGCGTCCCCCCCCCCCTTTATTGTGTCATTGGATCTGTTGGGTTGTGATTTGAATTCCCACCTCCATAAAGGCCATGTCTTGGGTGTCTGCCAATCAGGTAGAAGCAGACCAGCAAGGAGGGCCTCTGAAGCCAAAGGGGGCACCTTTTGGAGATGGGCAATCTTTTAAGGTAGCCTCTTCCTAACCGGTGCAGAGCTTTAACCAGCATCTTAAATAGAGTCCAGAAGCAAGTGAGCAGCCAATGCAACTGGGATGATATTGGTGTAATATGTGGGCCGCTTGTCCGGCTCCCACCAACATTCTGGCTGCCGTGTTCAGCATCAGTTGCAGCTTCCGAATTGCCTTCAAGGGCAGCCCCAGGCAGGGCGCTTTGCAGTAGTCAAGCATGGCTGTAACAAGGATGTGAGTCATTGAACTAAAGTCCAGATGGGGCTGCAGTTGGAATGTTGGGCAAAGCAACCCCTGGCCACAGCTGATACCTGAGAATCCAGGCACACCAGCAGCTGCATGAGAAAAAGCCCTGCTGGATCAGGGCTTTGAACTCAGGTCTCCCTGGTCCTAGTCCAGCACTACCCCATGCTGGCTCTCAGTATGATGTGACATGCCCTCCTGATGCATAGCTAAACACTCGCTCGGTAAACTTCACCGACAGGGCCGTATCTAGGGGTAGGGCAGGCAGGGCACGTGCCCTGGGCACCACTTAAGGGGGGTGCCATTTTGTAAAATTAACTTTAAAAAAAAAATGGCTGCCAAAAACAAAATGGCCACCGTGCATGCTCAAATGGCCTCTGTGAGGCCCTAGGTCATGCCAGGCCTTGCAGACGCCATTTGAGCATGCGCGGTGGCCATTTTGTTTTCAGTGGCCTTTAAAAAAAAATATATTTTTAAAAATGGCCACTGCACATGCTCAAATGGTCCCTGCGAGGCCCTAGAGGCCAGTGGGGTGAGGGGGAATCTTTGCAAAAAAACAACAACCCCAGCCTTTAGGAAGCCCCCCAAAGGGGCTACGGGTAAAAATAATAATAATAAAAATATAATATAAGACACTGTACACATATTCAGATTGGCACTATGTACAGAGAATCAGGGCTTGTGAATACTGAGCTGACGCTTAAGAGCTAGGATTGTATTCATTTGCTCTTACTTTGCTTCTTGTGATAAGTGAGTTAAATGTGATGTCTTGCTAATATGGCTATTAATGGTGAGTTTGTCTTTGAATCAGTGTGAAACCCTTAATATTAAGGCCCACTGGGAGTTTCTTGCTCTCTTTCTCTCATTTTAACTGTCTTTCTGAAAGACTAGAATATATTCCAAGCAGTGACACAGTTTACTCTGCATATCCTTTAATTATTTACAGAGTATCTGGGAAAAGTCAAATTCTCCATTGATTTTTAAAACTTATGTAATGGTGATGCTACAATGCATAGTAGAGAATTAGACAGGCACTTCTGTTTAGTTTTCCAAGTACATCTCCACATAGTATTTGGGTATTTCATGAGCTCTAGCATACTGAAATTTGTAGTTTTCCAGCATTTTTTGGTCTGGCTAAGTCCACTGCTAAATAGTTCTTGAAATATTAAAAGATTAACGAGCTTGACTTGTATTTTTCAGCTGATATTATGATAAAGTCATATGAAAGATGGGAGTCAGATGCCTGGACAGGGGGTGCAATTTCAGTATTTGCCCTAGGCGCTATTTTCCCTAGATACGCCTCTGTTCACCGATTCTTCCCCTGCTGCTTTCTGCACTTCAGTGCAGAGTTCAGTAAATAAATAATAATAAATAAATAGCATGTCACTCTTAGTCATGAAAACTCCATTGTGGCTACACTGGAAGTGCATTGGGGTTAACTGCACAGCACTGGAGTGCATTGACTTGCGTTGGGTTTTTAAAATATATATTTTTAATAAGAAGCTGTCAGCAGGGGGCACTATTACAAGAAAGCAGCCATTAGAGGAATTCTCAAGCTTGGGTCCCCAGATGTGGTGGGACTACAATTTCCATGTCTCCAGCCACAATGGCCTTTGGCTGCTTTTTTGTAATAGCGCCCCCCTGTTGACAGCTTCTTTTGGTTTTTAAAAAAATTGAACGCAGGTCAATGCGCTTTAGTGTTGTCCAGTTAACCCCAATGCACTGTCAGTGCCACCACAATGGAGTTCTTGTGGCTAAGAGTGACGTGCTAATCGCCATCGGCTGCTTTGGTTGGGTATGATGGGAGTTACAGACTTACAATTTCAAGAACGGCCCCTTCTTGAAATCTCCAAAACAGAGAGGGAAATATTTTCTCTTATTTTTATTAGTTAGATTTGTGCCCTGCCCTAAACTCGCATCTCTGAGTGGTTTGCAACCAGCGTGATTGAACGTTTGCCTCATTAAATCAAACCATTACATTGAATGAAGCCAGAAATGCACCAATTAAAACCTGGGCACCGTTTAAAAGCACAATCCTAGTTAAAAAGCTGGGGGGTAGAAATGTGGCGTGAGGATGGTTTTTAAAAAGCCATCTGAGATGGAGAGGCTCTTATTTCGGCAGGGAGCACATTCCACAGCCTCGGGTGGCAACGGAGAAGGCCTGTTACTGAGTAGCCAAGCTGGTGGCAAACCTCTCCGGGTGATCTCATGGGCTGCTGGGCTCAAAATGAAGGAGGTTCTCAAAATGGGCTGCCCCTCCCTGCTTGCTCTTGTGGATTCCTCTGCCCCACTTCCTTCTCCCCCTGCTGCTCTGTGCCCAGCTCCAACCCACAGCCCCAGAATAGCAGGCTGGGCCGGAAGGCTGCGTCCCCGTAATTAGCTCCTGAGAAAACACACTCGAAAAGAGAACGGAGTCTTAAAAAAAAAAAAAAATTAAACTCTGTGCTTTCCAGATGAGTGTGTTTTCCTTGGGCAGCCCCAACCAGAGTGAAAGGGGTTTCCTACTGCTCGAGGCTTGTGGTTTCAACTCTGGACGGGTGTTAGCCACTTCTGAACTTAAGAACAGCCCTGCTGGATCGGGCCCAAGGAGGACCATTTAGTCCAGCATCCTGTTTCACACATTGGCCCACCAGATGCCGCTGGGGAGCCCACAGGCAAGAGGTATGTGCATGCCCTCCCTCCTGCTGTTACTCCCCTGCAACTGGTACTCAGAGGCATCCTGATGCCCAGAGGCAAGAGGTATGTGCATGCCCTCTCTCCTGCTCCCCTGCAACTGGTATTGAGAGGCATCCTGCCTCTGAGGCTGGTGGTGGCCTATAGCCCTCAGACTAGTAGCCATTGATAGACCTGTTCTCCATGAATTTGCCTAAGCCCCTTTTAAAGCCATCCGAGCTGGTGGCCACCACCACATCCTGTGGCAGAGAGTTCCATAGATTAATTCTGCACAGTGTCAAAAAGTACTTCTTTTTGTTGGTCCTAAATTTCCTGGGATGTTTCATGGGATGATCCCTGGTCCTAGTGTTGTGAGAGACAGAGAAGAATTTATCTCCGTCCACTCTCTCTCCTCCATGCCTAATTTTATAAACCTCTTTTTATAATCCTCGATCACGTCTCCCCGTAGACTTTTCCAAACGTAAAAGCACCTTCTATGCTCATGTTGAACAAGTATAGCACACCTTTGTAAATATATGTGTGTGTGTTCTAGAGAGATGAAATTTTAAAATCTAGCAGGTAAAGCCTGCTAGATTTTAAAGTCACTTTAGATTTTAAAGTCACTTTTTAAAGTCACTTTGTGTCGATTACACATATAGGAATGTTCAAGAAATTAAATTTACATCACTGAAATGTTATTAATGTTCTCCAAATGGGAAGTAAAAGAACAGCTTGAAGTTTTGTAGGCTTTCAACTTCATAAATGCATGTTACTGAAGAATTGCCATCCATAGTAAATTTGAATTCGAGAAGGATCTTCTGCTCCTTTGGGCATGATGGCTGTTTGGAATGATTAGCCTGCTTATTGAGTGTTTAAAATATGTTGAGAACAACGGCAGTTAAAATATGTTTGTTCTATTCAGAATTTTGTCTAAAAATACAAAAATAATTATTTGAACTTTTCTCCCAGCAGATTTTGGCGTAAAAAGTAGTGCATTCAGCTGATTTTAAGTGGCAGGATGGTTTGTGCAAAATTTGGTATCTGTACATAATTGTGAAGTATGACTTTATTTTGCACAAACAAATCTAGAAACACTCTGTATGTGGGGGTGGGGGTGGGTGGGGGGAGAAGAGAAGTGGTCTTGTGGAAGCAAGTATGAATTGTACCTGTTGCTAAGCAGGCTTTGCCCTGGTTTGCATTTGGATGGGAGACTACATGAGCACACTGTAATATTCACCGTAGGGGATGGGCCCGCTCTGGGAAGAGCACCTGCCTGCTTGCATTCAGAAGGTTCCCAGTTCCCTCCCTGGCAGCATCTCCAAGATAGGGCTGAGAGAGACTCCTGCCTGCAACCTTGGAGAAGCCGCTGCCAGTCTGGGTTAGCAATACTGAGCTAGATGGACCAATGGTCTGACTCAGTATATGGCAGCTTCTTGCATGCTGAAGGTTCCAAGTTCCCTCCCTGGCAGCATCTCCAAGATAGGGCTGAGAGAGACTCCTGCCTGCAACCTTGGAGAACCTGCTGCCAGTCTGGGAAGACAATACTGAGCTAGATGGACCGATGTTCTGACTCAGTATACGGCAGCTTCCTATGTTCCCATGTAACCGTTTAAGCCCCCCCCCCGCCCAACTTGGTTGGTTGCTCTCCCGTCTGAATCAGGTCTATCACTTTCTCCTCCTCCTACCTGTGCTATTCAGTGACAGAATGTGCTTTACTGGGTTAGGCTGCAGGCACAGGGCCAACCGAAGCAAAAAAGGTGCTCTCCTGCCTGGCGGGCTGCCGTCACTAGGCCTCTGAGCAGTTTGGCTTCTCATCCATCTCAAAGACCTGCCTGACGGCTCGAAACTGAAAATATCACACAGGAGTGGCAGTCGTGCTGGTAAGGACCATGTGGCATTATTTTTTAAAGTGGGATATCTGGGCCATTTTTGGAAGGGCGGTATAGCAATCAAATCAATAAAAAAAGAAGATCTCCCAGCACTCACATGAAGTCTCCCATCCCAATGCAAACCAAGGTGCACCCTGCTTAGCAAAGGGGACCGTTCATGCTGGCTCCTGCAAGAGCTGGAAACAGGGGAACGTTCCTCTTCGCCTTTCCCCCCGGCGTGCTTTGGCTCTTCATTATGAGCACCTCGGCACTAACCGCATCTCTCAAAAGCTCTGCCAATATTTGTCCTAATTCAGTGGGGCAGGGAGGGCCTGAGATCCCCCCCCCGCCGTTGTCCACTTTTGGGGTGGGGGGTGGGCCCGAGGCCACGCCGCTTTTTCCCCCCAAGACAAAAGCCCGGGCTTGCCTCGCTCCCCCACCTGGCGGCTGGATCTTTGACCCGGCTGCAAACTCCCTTCAATCAAGTTAAATGGAGCAAGCCCTCCCCACGGGGACGGAGAGCCCCACAGCCGCATGGGGGGCTGGGACTCCGAGGGGGCTGGGTAATCCCTCGGCGAGGGTGCACAATGGGTCGGCCCACTCGGCCCTCCCATTCACAGGCCCTTCCGGAATAGCCTTTGCCCCTGGGTGATGAGTGTGGGGGGGGGGGACCCCCGTCAGGGGAGGAGGAGAAAGGGGGCTTTTGGGCCACACAGGCACACACCTGCTCCCCCAGACCCCCCCCCCCTCCGCCCCCACAGCTGCTGGCTTCTCATGCAAACTGCTTCCCCCCCCCCCAGCTTTTGCTTCCTTTTTGCCGGGAGACAATAGAAAGCATCTTGAGCGGAGGAAGAGCTGGAGAAAGCACGGAGAAAAGAAGAGGAGATTCCCGGGTGGAGTTCCCTTGCCCCCCCCCCGCGGAATTTCGGGTTTCGCCTGGATTTTAAGCCTCTCACCCAGATTGCTTAGCCCAACCAGATTTGCCCAGATTTCAGCTTTCATTTGAAAAAGAAAAAAGTTATGGAGCAAAACGTGCTGTCACGATTCTGCTTATTTTCAAGCCAATGTACATAATATGCAAAGTAGGCTCCCGGATTTGGAACATAGGCAGCTGCCATATACGGAGCCAGACCCTTGGTCCATCTCGCTCAGTATTGTCTTCACAGACTGGCAGCGGCTTCTCCAAGGTTGCAGGCAGGAGTCTCACAGCACCTATCCTGGAGATGCTGCCAGGGAGGGAACTCAGAATCTAGATGGTTTTCCCAGACTGGCTCCATCCCCTGAGGGGAATATCTTTCGGTGCTTACACATTTCTAGTCTCCCATTCATATGCAACCAGGGTGGACCCTGCTTAGCTACGGGGACAAGTCCTGCTTGCTACCACAAGACCAGCGCTCCTCTCAGTTCTGTTGCATGCGAGGTCATAGGAGCATAGGAAGCTGCTATATACTGAGTCAGACCCTTGATCCATCTAGCCCAGTGTTGTCTTCACAGACTGGCAGCGGCTTCTCCAAGGTTGCAGGCAGGAGTCTCTCCCAGCCATATCCTGGAGATGCTACCAGAGAAGGAACCTGGAACCTTCTGCTCTTCCCAGAGTGGCGGCTCCATCCCCTGAGGGGAATATCTTCCAGTGCTCCCACTTCTAGGCTCCCATTCATATGCAACCAGGGCAGACCCTGCTTAGCTAAGGGGACAAGTCCAGAGTCACCCAGCAAGTCTCACGGCTGAGCGGGGATTTGAACTTGGGTCTCCCCGGTCCTAGTCCAGCACTCTAGCCACTACACCACGCTGGCAGGCCAACCGGTCCGGTTCGAGGACAGGACAACCTGTAATGAGGTTGCAAAAAATAAAAAAAATAAAAAAAATATTATTTTTTTGGCCAAGTGGCCCCTAGTTAGTGTGCTTAAAAGCTGTAGCCGCGGTGTGGTTTTGCTCGCATCCTTTGGGTCTGCAACAGCTTCCAGCATCAAACCACTTGCCTGACCTTTTGTGGTTTTATGGCAGTTTGTTATCTTTGGGGGTTTGAAAAGGGAAACAGAGGCTTGTAATAAGCTGATGAAAGAAAGCCAGATTGTGGAAGGCACAGTAACCCCCCACCCCACCCCTTTTGAGCTTAATTTGGGCAGGGGGCTCTCAACAAATTTGGGCAGGGTCCCTCCAGCTGCTGTCGGACTACAACTCCCATCATCCCTAACTGGGGATGATGGGAGTTGTAGTCCAACAGCTCAAGGAGGGCAGGCAAGGTTGAAGACCACTCCTCTAAATGAAATTTGTCTTAAGCTACGTTCAGGGAGGAGTCCTCTATTGCGACCACTTAATGGAGCCTCCATGTTCAGAGACAGTGTAGCTCCCGGTATCAGATTTGCCTCTGTGTAAGCAGAATGCCGGACTTGTTAAGGCTCACCTTACATTCTTCTTAAGGGCGACGACATACGTTAATGGTGGAGAGCTCTGTTCACTATGGGTCCTGGTGGGGCTGGGGGATGCTGGGAGTTGTAGTTCAGCAACATCTGGAGAAACCCAGGTGCGGAACCATTGGTGTAGTGGAACTTCTGTGTTCAGACGCAGTCTACTTGCATGCCTAGAATTTCAGCGTTGGAAGGGATCTTGGGAGGTCTTTCTGTAAATCTGAGAGCAGGCCTTGAGGGGTTTCAGAAGGGAGCTGAGGACTGTGGCACTTGAAGGCTCACAGCTGTGGGATAAGTTTTTGTCTGCAGAACCCACTTTGCCAGCTGCCTGTTGAATGGGAGGGTTGGGTGGTGTGTGTGTGGAAATGGAGCTAAAAGACCATGAAAGATTAGGAATAGTTCTAGAAATTTGGAACTGGAGGGAACCTAAAAGGTCTTCTAGTCCAACCTCCAGCTCTGCCCGGGAAGCTCAGCTGTGGGTGGGCAACCTTGGCTCTCCAGCTGTTGTGGAACTACACCTCCCGTCACCCCCCAGCCTCAATAAATGGTGGCAGAGGATGATGGGCATTGTAGTCCAACAACAGCTGGACAGCCAAGGTTGCCTACCACCATCCCGAACAGGCAGCTGACAGCTTTGCAGCCTCTTTTTGGAAACCGCCAAGGCGGGAGGGCGCCCACCACAGCATGTGGCAGGCTGTTCCGCCTGCCCAGAAATCCTTCCGAGGTCTAGCCTGCCTGAATCTGCTTCCTTGCCATTTCACCCGCTTGAGCGACAGAGAATAAACCCTCTCCTCCTCCTCCTGAGCAGGTGCTGGGACCACCTTGCAGTGGAGAGGATGGGGCAGAGGGAGGGAGGGAGGGAGGTGGGTCTGCTCCGGCCAAGGGCGCTCGGCTCGGGCTGGGCTGGCCCTCGCTGCCTTCCTCTGCCCGCCTGCGCCCTTCCCTGCTCTGCTGCTGCCGCTGGCCCAGGCTCTGGGGGAGGCGGAGGCTCCCCGGCCAGCCAATCGGGGCCGCCGGGCGGAGGGGGCCGGCCGGGAGCAGCGCCTGCCCCTTTCCGCCTGCCTTCCTTCCCTTCTCTCGCAGCTCGGCGGGCGGCATTGTTTGTGCGTCTCTGGGGCGGCCCGCGCCTCCGATCGGGGTGGCCGAGGGCGGCGAGCACAGCCCGCGGGGCGCCCAGGAGCCGGGGGCACCCTGGCACGCGCCTAGGGCGCACGGGGGTCCCCCTTGGCACCGGGCGGCGGCTGCCCGCGGGGGCGACAGGTGCCCGGCGGGGCGGGGCGGCCTCTCCGCCTCCCCCCCCCCCCCGCTCCTCCGCTTTGTTTCGGCCTCTCCAGATGCTGCGTGGCGGGAGCCCGGAGGCTGCCAGGGCTCCTCTGCCGGCGGCGGGCGCACGCGGCGCGCGGCTCGGCCAGCCTCGGCGCCTTTGTTCGCCTTGATGGGGCTCCGCTGGGACTCTCTCCGCGCTCCGGAGCCTCCGCGCTCGTGACTCAGGTGAGCGGCTGGAGCAGGGGCCGGCGGGGCGTGCTTGGGGGCGCCTTGTGCTTGGTTTGCGTCCTTGTTAGCCTTCCGCCTTGCTCCCCTGCAGGGCCCTCAAGGCGGCTAAAAGCCAGCTAGCAACGGGAAACTCCCCGGGCTCGTCCTGGCTTTAAAAGGGGAGCGGGCAGACGCGTGGAGTTTGGTCCCTGGGCTGGCAACCGGTCCGGTGAGACTTCTGATGAGCACACAGAGCCTCCAGTTTCAGAGGCAGTGTACCTCCGAATGCCCGTTCCTGGAGACGGGGTGGTGGATGGCTTCGTGTGCCGTTTGGGGAACTTCCCAGAGGCATCTGGGCTAGCAGGAAGCTGGGAAGGATGCTGGGCAGAGAGGTGTGGAGGGAGTTCCCCATCTTCTTGGAAGTACCAGGCGTTGACTTTTCCAGGATGCAGATAAAGATGAGCTGGGGATGGAAAGCTGTGGTTGACGTGTGTGTCAGGTGCGGGAAGGAATAGAGGAGTTTCTTACCCACTAATACGCTGTTAATAAGCTCTTCAGGTCCCCATCTGTCGTTGGACTACAACTCCCATCACCCCCTGCTGGGTGATGGGAATCGTAGTCCAACGGCAACTGGAGACCCGAAGTTAAGAGCCCTAACACCTTGCCCTCATACTAGAACTTGTGGCCCTCTGATGAAATGGGCTGCAGGTTCAGACCGATGGAAGGAAATAATTCCCATGAGTTTGGGGGCTGTCTTACGGGACTTGCCACAAAGCACAGTGGCCCTGATGGGCTTTCGATGTGCTGAGCATAAAACGGCAGGCCTGCTGGGGAATAAGCCCCGTAGCCGTGCTCTGCTCTGGCGGAGTCTCCATCTGCAGAGAGAGTGCCCTCCCTGCTGAGACGGGGAGCGAGAAACTGGCCACCGCCTGTTTGAGAGTTGCCAATTCCCCCAACTCTCCTGTTCCCCGCTCCTGAGGCTGGGCCAACTGGAATAATCTGGATTGTGACAGATGCCAGTCTGGGGAAGTTTTAGGAAAGCTGGCCAACCCCCCCCCCCCCACCCTTGGCTTCTGAGATCCAAATGCTTCAGAGGCAAGACTCTTGCAATCTAGATGAAACAAATGCATGATTTCAGAGGAGAGCTAGTCTTGTGGTCGCAAGCACAACTTGTCCCCTTAGCTAAGCAGGGTCTGCCCTGGTTGCATCTGAATGGGAGACTAGAAGTGTGATCACTGGAAGAGATTCCCTTAGAGGATGGAGCCGCTCTGGGAAGAGCATTTAGGCTCCAAGTTCCCTCCCTGGCAGCATTTCCTTTTTTAAAATAAGAATTTTTATTCAGAAGTAAGCCAAAGGAGACAGAAACAAATCACTCTGGCAGCATTTCCAAGAGAGGGCTGAGAGAGACTCCTGCCTGCAACCTTGGAGAAGCCGCTGCCAGTCTGTGAAGACGATACTGAGCTAGCTAGACCAATGGGGTCTGACTCAGTATATGGCAGCTTCCTATGTTTAGTAGTTAAGGTATACTTGGGTTCTCAGTTGTTGTTGTTGTTTTTTTTTAAAGGGATGTTTTAAATAAATCTTTATAGCACTCCAGTGCTTTAGAGCGCTCTGCCGAATTACTTGTGCCTACGTGGGAGGCAGTCTCGTTGCATATAGTGAAGGAGAGCGTCTGGAGCCCAACGGATAAACTTGCAGCCCAATGTGGGAAGTGACTGCTCTGCTGGGAAGCATCCCGACTTGGGTGGCGTGGGGGCCCCTGTGCATTAAGCCGGCCACGATTTGGAGGTGTCTGCTGGGCATGTGACAGCTGAGGAGGGTGAAACTCTTGAGGAGAACGGGTGCTTGCTTTGGGGTAAGCAAGTGTACGGTTCTGCGTGCCGAGCAGGGATCCTCAAACGTGGAACGGCTCTCTCAGCCGAACCTACTTCGCAGGGTTGTTGTGAGGAGAAACTCAAGTATGTAGGACACTGCTCTGGGCTCCTTGGAGGAAGAGCGGGATATAAAATGTAAAAAATAATAATAAATAAATAGATAATAAAAATAAATAAACAAACAAACTCAGGAAAAAAAGTCTGCCTTTGGTGTCAGAGTTCTGGGGATGCTGGAATAGCTTTCTGGGGCCTCTCTGGCATTGAGCAACGGGGGAGCAACTGGCCCTATCCAACCCCAGCATAGCATCCCTCCAGTGGCTCCCATGTGTATCTCCCTCGCTTTAAAGTTGGGGTGGGGAACCACCTTCTCACCCCTTTTGCCACGTGCTGTGGAGGTTAGAGTGCTGGACTAGGACTGGGGAGACCCGAGTTCAAATCCCCCTTCAGCCATGAGACTTGCTGGGTGACTCTGGGCCAGTCACTTCTCTCTCCGCCTAACCTACTTCGCAGGGTTGTTGTGAGGAGAAACTCAAGTATGTAGTACACCGCTCTGGGCTCCTTGGAGGAAGACGCGGGATATAAATGTAGTAGTAGTAGTGGTAATAATAATAATAATAATAATAATAATAATAAGGACTCGATGTCTGGATAAAACAAACCAGTCAATAACGCCTGTCTGACTGTGTAAACAAGAAATAATAATAAATAAATTAATAAATGGCTGGGCATGATGGGACCGAGGTTTGGGAACCGGTGGCATCAGGTGCTTTCCAGCGATGCTTTGCTCTTCCTCGCATGAGCCTGGTGGGGCGGGTAGTCGTTTTGAGGAGCCAAGCGTGGGGAGAGAGAGAGAGATGCCAAAAGCTGCTCAGTAGAGATGTGCACGGACTGCGATTTGGACCACGCTCCGAATTTGGACCACAGTCTGGCGAACCGGCTTGGCCGAACCGTGGACTGATTCAGCGGTTCGAGGCCAGCAGCACTTTTAAAAAATAAAGCCGCATCGTCCTTACCAGCAGGACTGCCACTCCCCCCCCCTCCGCAGCTCCATCACTCACCTGGCGGGCTTGTCAGTGGAGGGGCGGCATCCAGATCTTTCTAACCATAACTTCTGATTTTCCGAAACGATTGTCGTCTTCCCCTGCACGATCCAGAATGCTGCCACCTCTTTGCACACACGGTTTAAGTCGGTTCTTTGTTGTACTAGTTGTTGTTGTTGCAAGAATTCACATCCAGAGACTGTATAGATTGGAATTGCTCATCCTCGGAGGAGCCTGCCCGCCCCTTGTGTCTCTGCGTGAGTCTGTGTTCTGGGTGTCGTCCTGATTGGGAGGAGGCCAGCTGAGAGCGGAAACGGTGCCGCTCAGTGATTCACGCAGAGGTATAGCACAGTGGCAGAGCGTCTGTGTGCGTGCAGAAGGCCCGAGGTTCAATCCTCGGAAGCACCTCCAGGTCAGACAGGGAAAGACTCCAGCCTGAAAACTTGCTGCCAGTCAGGGTAGGCAATACTGAACTAGATGGACCAATGGCCTGACTCAGTATTAAGCAGCTCCCTGTCTTCCAGGGTGGGGGCTTAGAGGAAGGCTTAATTTTATTTTTTGCAGCTAGACTAGACTGAGAGCTTACAGGAGTATGGAAAAGGGCCAGTAGCAGGGATGGAGGAGAAACTGGCAGGATTTTCCCGCCACATCTATTTCTTTATTTAACATATTTGTATACTGCCAAGTACCAAAGTCTCTAGGCGGTTTACAGAGATCTGGGGTAGGCAAAGGTGCTGCAGATGAGTCCTCGGCTGGTCTTGCAGTAGTGAGCATGAATTGTCCCCTTGGCTAAGCAGGATCAGCTGTGGTTTGTATTTGGATGGGTGACTACATGTGAGCATTGTCTGCTGTAAAGAAATTTCCCTTAGGGGATGGGGCCGGAGCTCAATGCTAGAGCATCGGCTTTGCGTGCAGAAGGTCCCAGGTTCAGTCCGTGGCAGCATCTCCAGGTAGGGCTGGGAAAGACTCCTTCCTGAAACCTGAGAGAGATGCTGCCAGTCAGTGCAGGCAATACTGAGCTAGTTGGACCAAGGGTCTGACTCGGTATAAGGCAGCTTCCTTTGGTCACCAAGGCTGGTGTCAGAATCTTTCCTGCCGTTCAGCTTGCCTGTGATTAAAAATGCGTGTTCCTATTTGCGGTTTGACTCGCTTGCTTGAGCTGTCTGATTTGTCTTGCCCCATTCCTCAGATCGCGTTGGCGCTCGTGACCGGCTAGCTGTTGTTTCCTGGGCACACTGCAGTTAGGAGAGGGTGGCATAGTTTTTCGGGATGTGGTGGATCCAGGTATCCAGACGAGCGGGTTGAACTTCTGGAGTTGGCAGTCTGGAAATCCTTGGGGTTGCCATCCACATGGTTCGCCTCCAGGACCTTGCCTCTTGGAAGATCTCTGTGCTTCCTTGACCTGGCTGAATTCTTGCGTTGTGGGGGGCATACATACGTTTCTGATCTATATTGACATTGGAGCCAGCACGAAGGCGTGGTTAGAGCGCAGAACTTAGGAGCAAGGAGACGGGAGTTAAAATCTCCATTCTGCCATGCAACGTGCTGAGTGGTCGTGGGCTATCATGTGCTTCTCAGCCTGCTCTACCCCACAGGGTTGTTGTGAGGATAAGCATAATGGGGAATACCGCTCTGGGCTCCTTGGAGGAAGAGCAGGATATAAACTTATAAATAAATACACATCGTGGTTTTTAATCAGTTTTGCTGTCTTTGGGTCCCGTCCCCCCTGCCCCGATGAATGCTGGCAGGATCTTTATATATTTTACATGCCAAAGAAAACCGCCTGGCTCTGTGGTCGCCAGGAGTCGATACTAAACTTTACCTTTAACT
Organism: Hemicordylus capensis; assembly: GCF_027244095.1. Classification (NCBI taxonomy): domain Eukaryota; kingdom Metazoa; phylum Chordata; class Lepidosauria; order Squamata; family Cordylidae; genus Hemicordylus; species Hemicordylus capensis. The sequence continues at coordinate 3,517,846 of NC_069672.1, read as the reverse complement.
TTACGCTTTGGGAACTTTGCTTGGAAAGGGATGTCTAAATATCCGTTGTATTCGTAGCCAGGCGTTCTCAAGGGCACGCAGGCGTCTGTGAGAAGTGGGTCAGTCGGAGTGAGGAATCTGCCTCGCGGTGGCCATCTGTTGTGGGTGGGTCCAGAATATAGAAATGTGGTCACCCCCGTTCAAGGGCGTTGCACCTGGAGATTGTGGGAGTAGCCCACAGTCGATGGTGTTGCGTGAAAGTGGAGGGTGCGCAGCTGAATCTTGGCCCCTGTAGGGTGGAGATCAGGAATCCCTCCCTGGCAGCGTCTCCAAGATAGGACACGATTTTTTTAATTAACAGACCAAGAGAGGGCTGAGAGAGATTCCTGCCTGCAACCTTGGAGAAGCCGCTGCCAGTCTGTGAAGACAATACTGAGCTAGATAGACCGATGGCCTGACTCAGTATAGGGCAGCTTCCTCTGTTCCTATGTAATGGGATACCTGAGATTCCAGAGTTGGAGTAAAGGTAAAGTTGTGCCATCAAATCGGTGTGGACTCTGGGCACCCACAGAGCCCTGTAGTTGTCTTTGGGAGAATGCAGGAGGGGTTGACCATTGCCTCCTCCCACGCAGTATGAAACGATGATGCCTTGCAGCATCTTCCTGTATTGCTGCTGGTGAATTCCCAGGTGAATCTGGGAAACATAATAGCTGTATGGAAAAGACCTGCAGCTTGCTCGCCCAGTCCCTGGATGCAAAGGAGATTAAACCTGGCGTGTCAGGGTCATGCAGACAGGCGGTTGCGTTTCAGTAAGAAAAGCGAGGCGTGCGCGTTTAGCTTCTGTGACAACTGAGATTATCCAGCGTGAGCATTTGTTTGTGTGCGGGAGAAGTCACAAGGCCCCAGGAGGCAGCTGGGGGTGTCCGTTGCCATCTGTGGGGGGGGGGGCAGATCCTCATGGTGGTTTTTGACACGGCTTATACATCCTCTAGAGATGGGGAAGAGATGGTCGCATGGCTGGACTCTCAGCTTTGATTGTGTCCTTGTGCTTTGTCCTTTCCTCTGTGCAAAAATGACTGCAATTTTACCATTATTTGGAGGTAAGCAGAAAGAAGGGATGATCTCTCTCTCACTTACACGCACACACACTCACACACTGCCGCTGATATCGCCTATCTTCCATTTCTAGGGGAATAAACGTTGCCAGAAATCGCTTTGAGCACCCGTCTGCTGAGGTGGCCGCTGGCCAAAATCTGTGGGTGCATGGAAGGTGGGGGGGGGGAGCGTGAAACCAGTTTGGTATGGGGGGGAGCAACTGGCCCTCTCCGTCCCCATCACAGCATCCCTCCAGTGGCTGTGTCTGGTGTCTACCTGACGTTTCTTCTTTTAGATTGCGAGCCCTTTGGGGGACCGGGAGCCCGCCTTATTTATCTATCCGATTGTTTATGTCTATGTAAACCGCTTTGGGAACGGCTGTTGCAAAGCGGAGCGATAATATTTGTCGTCTTGCTATTTTCTGCTTGTCAATATCTGCTGTGGGATGGGACTTTGGGGGTGAGCATTTTGCCTTGGAGCGTTTGCAAGTGCTCCCGCTGCTTTGCAGGATATAGTTCCCGGCCTGGGCGGGCCACCCAGTCAAAATGTGGCTGGCGGTTCCCCCCCCCCTTGGAAACCGGCAAAGCTCCTTCCTCTGAGGTCGGCAGATTGGTCTGGTCCGGGCCACGCCGGCTCCCTTCCGGCTCCGGCAGCTCCAGCCAAGGTTTTCCTCCCACCCTCTTCTGGGGACAGGCTAAGCTGAGAGCACAGATGCAGCTCCCCTGCTCCCCGCCCCTCTTTAGGAGTGGCGAGATCTCGCACTCGCAGCAGCTGTGCATGGCTGTCCTCCCAGCGGGGTTAGGCTGTCGCTCTGGAGCCTGTGGTGTGAGGGAGGCCGGGAGCTGACGCAACGGCCAGCCGGCTGGAAGGCACCCAGGAGCATGTGCGAAGAGCAGAGAGCCTCTTTGGCGCTCTGGGTCCCCGCGGGATGGGATTTGGGGCCGCCTTCTCCTCCTGGCAGCTGCTGCTTCCCTGCCTGCCCCTCGGCTGCCTCCTGCGTCCTGTTTGGCTGTTTTCGCCCTGCGAGAGATCTGAACTGCCAGGATACCACAGAGCTTCGACGCTGGCACATGGCACTGTTTTCCAAACGGCAGTTCCGGAAGCGAGATCTTAAATTTTTTTTTTTTAAAAAAAATCCCCTATAAAGAACGTTTCTGCCACCGTATTTGGGGATCTCTCGGAGCCACGGCTCCCTTGGGGGTCAGTTTTACTGAGATCCGTACAATGTCCCCTCTGATTATTATTTTTTTTCATCTGTGCGCAGAATGAGTTTTGTTCTGGCCGCCCAGTATCAAGGCAGTGTGTGCACACCTGCATTTGGAGTGGGGCCTTCCTGATTCAACCTGAGTGGGATCTAAAATGAACGGAGCCGGACATAAAAAAATGTGTGGGCGTGCGCACATGCAGAGGGAACCCCGGATCTACGGCACAAATATAGAATTTCTTTTTATACGTTGCCGTCCAGGTCGTACGGACGTTTTTTTACCTTGATTATCTTCTAGCGGGCCAGACTGATTTAATACCCTATCACGTGGCGAAGTTTTCTTTGGCAGCCAGCAAGATTCGCCCGGAGCTCACTCTGAATTCAATCTAGCTGCGCTGCTTTGAGGTTTCACTTGCTAATCTGAAGGCCAAGCGGAAGACCGATCATCCTGGAGAGAATCTATCTATGTGGCCGCTAAGAGTCGGCACCGACTTGACGGCACTTAATCCATCAATTATATTGCAATTTTTTTACGGTTTACCCTGTTGGGCTTCTGTGTCTGTGTGTATTTTTCTTGCACGGGTCTGTCTCCGTGACTGTAATAAAGCATTTGATTGGCTGTTTTCGCCGTGCACAACTGGGGGGAAGTAAAGCGCTATTTTTGCTTTGCTTGCTGGGCTCAAGGCTGCTTACGGGAGGCGTGGGTGCATTCCTCCCTCCCTCCCTCCGCCGTCTCTCTGACCCTTATTATGCAGGCTGGCATTTCGAATGCTCCAAAGAAAGGATCCCCAGAGCATTTAGGCTAGAAGGCCCATGTCCTTGGGGTTTCCAAGGCCTCTCCCTGCTTTAAAATCATGCACAGTGTGGAGAAAAGCGATGGAGGAAACTTTCTTCTTCTTCTTGAAGGGCCACAGCTCAGGGTTGGAGTATCTGTTTTGCAGATGGTTCAGTCCCTGGCAGCATCTCCGAGTAGGGCTGGGAAAGACTCCTGCCTGAAACCTTGGAGAGTCACTGCCAGTCAGAGTAGACAGTATTATTATTATTATTATTATTATTATTATTATTATTATTATTTTATTACTACTACATTTATATCCCGCTCTCCCTCCAAGGAGCCCAGAGCGGTGTACTACATACTTAAGTTTCTCTTTCACAGCAACCTGAGAGAGAAGGGACTAGTCCCTTCTCAGAGTCACCCAGCTAGTATCATGGCTGAATGGGGATTTGAACTTGGGTCTCCCCGGTCCTAGTCCCACACTCTAACCACGGCACCACGCTGGCTCTGTATTGCACTCGGTGAACCGAGGGGTCAGTAGGTAAATGGAACCTCCATCTTCAGGAGCAGTGTAACTGAATCCCAGGCCTTGGGGGGGCCGGTGGCGGGAGAGGGGGCGTTCCTTTGGACACACAGAACATGCATGGAACAGAATGCTAGTCTAGGTAGACCTTTGGTCTCTGCCCACAAGGCAGGCCTTGCAAAAGAAGGCTAGACCCGATAGCCAAAGACAGCGATCAGCGATGCAGGGGTTTTTTTGAGCAGAAATCGCTCTTAGCAGCGTGTCTGCTTCATTTGAGTGTGTTTTTTCCTTCTTCTTCTTGTTGCATCGTGCTGGAAACCAGCTGGCGTGAGATGTATTTCTAGGGAAACGGTGAAAAGAAAGAGAAGGAATGTATTTTTCATCTGGGCCGTCCCCAAAGGGTGCACGGGGGGATTGGATAATTGCACCCCTGCCCTCTCTGTGATGCTGCAAAGCAGGGGTTCTTGCCCTGGGGTCTGTGGGGCAGGTTGGGGTGGTCTGGGGGGGGCGAGTTAAGAACCCCTGTGGCAAAGGATCTTAGAAGCGGCTTCTCTTATCTGATTCTGTCATGGATGTGTCTGCTAGTGTTGCAGTCCGATGATGATCCATAGCTGCATCTCCAGGACAGCTGTGGAACGAAGAAAGCTGCCTTCTACTGAGTCAGACCCTTGGTCCATCTAACTCAGGATTGTCTACACAGACTGGCAGCGGCTTCTCCAAGGTTGCAGGCAGGCGTCTCTCTCAGCCCTGTCTTGGAGATGCTGCCAGGGAGGGAACTTGGAATCTTCTGCCTGCAAGCACACAAGATGCTCTTCCACTGAGTCACGGCCCCATCCCTTCCGGGGAATTGCTTACCGTGCTCACACATGTAGCCTCCCATTCAAATGCAGACCAGGGTGGAGCCTGCTTAGCAAAGAGGACCATTGGTGCTTGCTGCCACAAAACCAGCCTCTCGGGCACCTGGGAGCGGCCAAAGAACATGTCCAGAATTGTTTGAAAAAAATGATGACCAGGTTTTTCTGCCTGCAGGTCGGCCTGGTCTAGGGTCAGGGGCGTCAAGGTATTTGACCAGCCCCCCCAAAAACCCTGGTCAGTTGCATATAGATCACCTGGTCAAGTTTTTATTGTTGTTTGCATTAATCTTGTAATCTTCAACAGGCTTGATCCTTGTGTTTCACAATAGGAAGTGTGTGTGGTTGGTGTGTGTGTGTGAGAGAGAGAGAGAGATGTTGGGAAACATCTATAAACGTGCCCAGCAGCACTTTGGGTCCCCAGATGGTGTCAAACTACAACTCCTATCATCCACCGCTGCAGTTGGGTGTAGTCCATCTTTTTAAAGATACTTGGGTAAAACAGGCCAGAAGCTAGTGCTTCAGCTGTATGTGCAGGGCTCAGGGACCGAGACCTGTTCTTGTCCTTGCTGACCCTATGAACTGTTAATAGTTAGGGCGCCCTTGACACAGAGGCATATTTGGCTTCTCGGGAGTATGTGGCAATATTTGACTACCATCCGATAATCAGCGGTCAGGCCAGGCATTGCCCTGACGATCCAGGTTAGCAGCCCATCTGTATGAAAAGTTTGCTTATTCTGTACTTTTCCCCATCCGCCCCGCCCTGAGTAAGGAATCCTTCAAAGGTCTTGAAAAGAAGCAGTAATTCCCAGGCTGTGCCTTACGAAATATTTTCTTTTAAGAAAATCTCTAGGGATCCAGAGTATCCCCCTGCTGGGTCTCTGCGTGAGTCACCGCTCTGCCCCTGACTCTTCCGGTCGGCTTCCTCCGGTGCGTGTGTGTGTGTGTGTGTGTGTTTCTGCCACACCTCTGAACCGAACACATGCGTTGCACTCATGACAGAAATGTAGCCCAACTGCTAGGGAGGCGCCCGAAACGGAGGTTGTGTTTCGAGCTCGAAAACGAAACGATCCGTCGAAACAGCAGCCGAGCCGGCAGTTCCGGCGGAACAAACCCGATACGTTCCGAGTGTTTCGGCCATAGGGAACAATGGGGAAACACAAAGCACCCCATTGTCCCCCATTGGTAGTTTCTGGGTTCACCAAAGTGGGTTGGGTGTCAGGGCATGATGGGTGCTCTCTACCGCCCGATCCCCAAAACAAGCGGGCATTTAAAAAAAATGTTTTTAACCTTCCCCCCCAAACCCTCATAGGATGCTAATTCTAAATCCTATAGGGGGATGGGGTCATAGCTCAGTGGTAGAGTATCTGCCTTGCACGCAGAAGCTCCCAGGTTGGACCCTTGGCCGCATCTCTGGGTAGGGCTGGGAGAGACTCCTGCCAGCAGCTTTGGAGAGCTGCTGCCAGCCAGTGCTGACAATACATACTGCAATACACTTGGTATAGAGCAGCTTCCTATGTTCTTATGAATCCAGGTGGCTCGAGGCAGTGAGCCAAGCCATGGAGAATCCTCACAGGGCTGGAAGCAACCATTGGGTTCTTGCCCGCCCGCCTGCCTGCTAGAAGGGGATTTGTGCGGGCACTTTGTGCATGCACACCACACCGAATCCATGCAGTCCACAGTGCAGCAAGAGAGAGCATATGTGCCCAGACCCTTGTGCTATAGGCAAGACTCCCAGATGGAATTCATTGGGAAAGCAAAAATGCCTCCACGGTCAGGACATAATCTCACCAGCCTGGGAATTGCATTCACGACCCCAAACAGAACCGTTGGGCCATTTCCGGGCCCAGTTCAAAGTGCAGGTTCTAACTTTTAAAGCCCTAAACGGCTTGGGATCAATCGGAGAGAGCGCCTTACCGCAAATGTCCCAACTTGGACCTTAAGATCCTTGGAGGCCTTGCTCTGAGTAGCCCTGCCAGATGAGGTGAGGCGGGTCGCTACTAGGGAGAGGGCCCTTTTGGTGGTGGCACCCCATCTGTGGAGTAGCCTCCATAGATCTTCTGTCTTGTGGTAGCAAGCATGAATTGTCCCCTTAGCTAAGCAGGTTCCACCCTGGTTTGCATTTGGATGGGAGACTACATGTGAGCACTGGAAGATCTTCCCCTCAGGGGATGGGCCACTCTGGGAAGAGCAGAAGGTTCCAAGTTCTCTCCCTGGCTGCATCTCCAAAATAGGGCTGAGAGAGATTCCTGTCTGCAACTTTGGAGATGCCAGTCTGTGGGCAATTCTGAGCTAGGTGGACCAAGGGTCTGACTCAGTATATGGCAGCTTCCTATGAGGCTTGCTTGACAACTTCGCTTTGTTCTTTGGGGCACCAGGTGAAGACCACTCAGGCTCTTTAAACTGGATTTTAAGAAAAAGTTCTTACATTTTTGATACTGTATTTTCTATTCTAAAGTGTAACCTGTTTTTTGTTGTGTGTTTTAATCGCATGACTTTACTGTTGTGGTGTTGTGAGCTGCCCGGAGCAGCTAACACACAAAGTTGCATTTGTATTATTTTTATTTTATTAGAAGCCTTCCCAGTTCGATTCCTCGGTTGCTATACAAAGAGATCCGTGTGTGGCTTGCTCATCAACAACAAATATTTATATACCACTTTTCAACAAATTACATAGAGAAATAACAAATAAATAAGATGGCTCCCTGTCCCAAAAGCGCTCACAATCTTAAAAAGAATCACAAGATAGACACCAGCAACAGCCGCTGGAGGGATGTTGTGCTGGGGACGGGTAGGGCCAGTTGCTCTCCCCCTGCTAAATAAAGAGAATAAATAAAGAGAATCACCAGGTTAAAAAGGGACCTCTTTGCCCAGTTAGCAGGGGTTAACATGATCAACATGAGAGAGTCCCAGGCGTGCGGTTATTTCTGCGCCTGTCCTGGTTTTCCTTGGCGCCCTGGTTCCCAGCATGCCCTGCTTTGACGCCTTGGTGTGCTGTGTGTGCGCAGTCCTCCTTCGCGGTATTAATATTTAATGTTGGGGCTGAGAAAGGGATTTCAGATGCAGGCTGGAGAAGATGGAATTGTCAATTATGGGGCTGAGGGGGTCTCTCCATCTCTCTCGAGGCACAGAAGCACAATGCACTTTGCATTCTGCATCGATTCATCCACACCGATCTTTTTTTTTTGCTGTTTTTATAGTTTTGGTTTTAGTTGTTTTGTTTTTATTTTGATGTAAACTGCCCTGAGCCATTTTTGGAAGGGTGGTATCTAGATCAACTCAGTACTACCACTACTAATTTTGGCTCTGTTCTGTCGTTCTGCGGGAACAAGTTTGGCTGTCTCCGGTACTCGGAAGTCCGGATTTCTTCACGCTCGGTGTTGTGTGCCAAGAGGCACAGAATTCTGCAGCTTGTCTAAATAATGCAGAACGAGGTGCATTTTGTTCTGTGGTGCTTCCTGCTTTGCTAAATATATGCAAAATAACAAGCTTTTGTTAGAGCATAATCACGCTTGGGGAAATAAGCTCTTCTGCCATAATGGCGGTAATCTTGGCTTTGCATTTTTAAACAAAAAGCGGCCTTCTTAGGAAGGTGGATTTGGCTGCTCCTGTGCTATTTTCTGCCCTCATGAGAGTTTCAACATAGTCCAGGGGTTCTCAAGCTCGGGTCCCCAGATGGTGTTGGACTACAACTCCCATCATCCCCTGCCACGCTGGTCAGAAACCATTGTGGCAGGGGAGAGGATGATGGAAGTTGTAGTGCAACATCATCTGGGGGCTTCAGAACCCCTAGACTGCAACTCCCATCACCCCCCTGCTTTATGAGAGGGGATGATGGGAGTTGTAGTCCAGCATAATCTGCAGGGGCCAAGCTTGAAAATGCTTGACATAGTCACAAAGAAGAGAGGTAGAAGAGGGAAATGGACGCTGTAGAATACTGGTGGAGAGAGAAGGAAAGCTTTCTTAACCAGAATGGCTGCCCAAATGTTCTGGGGCCCTCAGAGTTGGTTGAAAAGTTTTTTTTTCTTTGTGCCCCATGAGGACTAGACACTTGAAAGACGCCACGAGGGGAATGAGACCTCATGAGGGCCTCGGGAATGACACCATGAGAGCTAGGCCTTTGACTCTTCTTTACTAAGAGGTTCCCGTACGCATACAGAGTTGACGATGTGATGTTTTAGAACCTCGGGGTAGCCAGTGGGTAGCTAGTCCTACCCCAGAGATCCCCATTAGGGACGTGCACGAACCCGTTGGCCTTCTATTCCTAGAATGTGAACAGGTTTGGAACCCCCACGTTCGAACCAGTTCGGGGGCACCTTTAAGGTGTGCGGAGGGTGCTCTTACCTGCCCCTTTGAGCGTGCAGGGCGGCTGTATTCCCTCTTGCCAGCGAAATACTGGAAGTGGCGGTATTACGCTGACTGGGGCGGCAAGAGGCCCCCGCCCACCCTCCTCATCCCCAGGGCTCTGTCTCTGATGCTTTCTCAGACTGTATACCATTTCCATGTTGACTTGTCTCCCCAGGAAGGAGCTTCTGTTGGTTATGGGAGATTTGGGGTTATGTTACATAGGAACATAGGAAGCTGCCATATACGGCGTCAGACCCTTGGTCCATCTAGCTCAGCATTGTCTTCCCAGACTGGCAGCAGCTTCTCCAAGGTTGCAGGCAGGAATCTCTCTCAGCCCTCTCTTGGAGATGCTGCCAGGGAGGGAACTTGGAACCTAGATGCTCTTCCCTAGATGTTCTTCTCCATCCCCTAAGAGGGGAATCTCTTCCAGTGCTCACACTTCTAGTCTCCCTTTCATATGTAACCAGGGCGGACCCTGCTTAGCTAAGGGGACAAGTCATGCTTGCTACCACCAGACCAGCTCTCCCTATGTTCTTGGGCATACTCTCCCTGGTGGGGTTGGGGTGGGCGTTAGCCACGTCTGTGGGGTCCTCATCTTTGCCCTGTAGAAACCCCGAATATGCTGGCAGTGGTGCATTGTGGGAGAAATCTGTGTTGAGCCTGCAGGCTTTTGAGAAATCCATTGTTGCTACATTGAGAAACAGGAACTATTTTTCAGGAATACGGTTTGCAAACCTTAGGGCAGCATATCCATCAGTGGCCCCCTTTCCTAAGCCGTTCCAGATCTTTCTCTTGGTGCATCAAATGTGCACGTTTGTTTCATTTTTGCATTGCTAGCCTGCTGTTCCTCCAAGGAGCCCAGAGATGTGTACATGGGTCCATTTATCCTCGCAACAACCCTGTGAAGTAGGTTAGGCTGAGACAGAAGGGACTGGCCCAGAGTCACCCTGTGAGTTTCGTGGCTGAGCGGGGATTTGAACTCGGGTCTCCCCGGGCCTAGTCCAGCTCTCTAACCACTACACCACACTGGCTCAAGGTGTGACGCTAATGGGCAAACGTTTGAGAAATCATGGGTCCGCATGGGCAGTTGTAGGACCCAGTCATCTATAGCCTCTGCTCATGTGATGAGAATTTTTTCCATACATCCAGACGTCATGTTCCATCTAGGAGACGTTGGTAAAATCCTGGCTGTGTAGGCAGGTGCAACAGATAGTAATGATTTATCACGGCTGCCTTCCAGCTGTATATGGACTACAACTCCCATTATCCTCTGCCACAGTGGCCAGTGGCGTTTGTGGGAATTGTAGGAGGGCCACGGTTGTGCAGGCCTGCCCGAAACGCTCCCCTCTGCTGAGGCCCAGAGCTCCAAGGTTGGCAACCCCAATGCTTAGACAACTGACGGAGGCATCCTAGAGATTTCTAAAATTGTGCCCGATGGGGGCAAAGTGGGAAGAGAGATTTCTCTCCCCCATGACCCCAATTAAAACTGTCTGGCCTTGGATCTGAGATGGCCAGAAGGACGCCTTCCTTCATGCAGTGCATAATTGTAGTTTGCGGAACATCCTGCCACAAGATGTGATGGCCTCTGACTCCTGGCAACTTTTGAAGGAGGCCACACAGTTTTCTGACGGACAGAGCCATCTCATTTTATTTATTATTGCTCCGTGTAAACGGCTTTGGAAACATTTGTTGAAAAGCAGTATATAAGTTGTTGTTGTTGACAGAGGCCTGTCCGTGGCTGTTTAGCTGTGATGGCTGTATGGGACCTCCACATTCAGGTGCAGTCTACCTCCTGAGCGCTAGCTGCTTTAGAGGTAGACGGTACCTTCATGTCCGAATTGTGGGCTTCCTGGGACATTTGGCTGGCTGCCGTGGAGAGTAGGATGTTAGAGTAGCTCCCTCCTGCATGGTCCAGGAAGGATGCATGGGAGTGCAGAGAGAGAACATTGTTCTCCCTCTCTCACAATAAGGCCAGGAGGTTTAAGACCAACAAAAGGAAGCTCTTTCCCGCACAGAACATAATTAACCTATGGAATTCTCTGCCACAGGATGTGGTGATGGCCACCAGCCTGGATGGCTTTAAAAGGGGATTAGACAAATTCGCGAATTGATCCTTGGGCCTGATCCAGCAGGGCTGTTCCTTATGTTGACGTCCGGTGTGATTCTTTTTAAAAATTTATTTTTATTTATTTTAAAAAATAAAATATTGACCGGGACCCGCTCGGAGTCGGAGACGCAGAGTGCCCGAGACGTGCTGTCTTTATTTGCTCCCAAGAAGCTGACTGACATAAGGGGCGTGTTTCCGGAGGGGACCGTGTTTAGACCGGAGGGGGCCTCTGAGGCACACGAGGGGCCTCCGTTTCCAGGGATGCCTGGAGCCGACGTTTGCGCCATTCCCTCCGAGGTTTGCGCATGTGCACCCATTTTTTAAAAAAATATCCACTCAGTTAGTTTTAGACCCCCGCTCGGGATGAATCGGGGAGGCCCCGCTCTGAATGCATGTGCGCACACCCTGCCTCGATACGGAGGCACCGATACGGAGGCACCGATATGGAGGCACCGATACGGAGGCCAAAACTCCCACACACCGACGGGAGGAGTTAGAGGCCCCCTCCTTGCCGGACTCCTTGTACCCCCGTGAAATCTGGCCGTGGGGTGCCAGACTCCCCAGCTGCCCGACAGGCCCCTTGTACAATCGCCCCTGTGTGCCGCTGCCGTCCCTGCTCGGGGGCCCTCCCACCCGCCTGGGCGGCGGAGGGCTCATTCCCGAGCGGGGAGCAGTCAGCTGTATGGTAATGCGGGGCGGGGGAGAGAAGGGCCGGTCCACCCTCCTCGGCGCCTCTGTGCCTTTGTCTTTCCTGCCACACATCCCATTGTTGTTGTTGTTTCTTTTCCTCCCCCCCCCCGTCCGCCTCCTTCCCCGCAGAGGCCGGCCGGGACCGCGTTCGCACCCCGCCAGAGACCAGCAGCCCCGGCATGACATCTGGCAACGGGAACCCTGCCTCTACCGTCGCCGGCGCTGCCCCGCAGAACGGTGAGAACAAGCCGCCCCAAGCCATTGTCAAGCCGCAGATCCTGACCCACGTCATCGAGGGCTTTGTGATCCAGGAAGGGGCCGAGCCGTTCCCGGTAGGCACTGCGCCGTGGGGGACCCAGGGCGGGGTGGGCAGGGGGAGGCGGGTGAGCAACACACCTCCTCTCCTTTCGCTCGTGTGTCGGAAGCTGCCGTATACTGAGTCAGACCCTTGGTCCGTCTAGCTCAGGATTGTCTACCCAGGCTGGCAGCGGCTTCTCCCAAGGTTGCAGGCAGGAGTCTCTCTCAGCCCGATCTGGAGATGCCAGCGAGGGCCCCGTCCCCTCAAGGGAATATTTTGCCGTGCTCGCATGTTGCCTCCCATTCAAATGCAAACCAGGGCAGACCCTGCTTAGCAAAGGGGACCATTCATGCTTGCTTCCACAAGACAAGCTCTCCGCCCAGAATGGTTGCGAATGGCTCACAATCATCCTTAACTCCCACCCCGAGACATTTATTTATTTACCAATTACTCCCGATAGCCGCCAGTTCAGCCGAGAAAGTAAAGTGTGCCGTCGAGTCGGTGTCGACTCGTGGTGACCACAGAACCCTGTAGTTTTCTTGGTAGGATACTGGAAGGGTTTCCCATGGCCTCCTCCCGTGCGGTCTGAGATGATGCCTTTCCGCATCTTCCTATATCGCTGCTGCCCAATAGAGGTGTTTCCCGCAGTCTGGGGAACATACCAGCGGGGATTCGAACCAGCTTGCTAGTCAAGTCATTGCTCCGATGCGCTGAGTAAACCCGACCATCTCTGCTATATTTATTTATTTTATATTTTAAAGTGTTTCTGGATTGGTTTGTGCAAAATAAAGTCGTACTTCACAATTACCGACGGGTACCAAATTCTGCATAAACGGTCCTGCCACTTAGAATTGGTCTCCCATTCAAATGCAAACCAGGGTGCACCTGCTTAGCAAAGGGGACAATTCATGCCTACTACCGCAAGGCCAGCTCTCCTGTCGTCCATTTGGCATTGCTGGGGGTGGGGTTGTTCCTACCTGCCTATTGCTGATATCTGTCCTTAGACTGCGGGCCTCCTTTGGGACAGGGAACCATCTTCTTGTAACTTTGCCGCTGCCAGTCAGTGTAGACAATACTGAGCTAGGTGGACCGAGGGTCTGACTTGGTAGAAGGCAGCTTCCTACGTTCCTAACCCTCCAGGGTTCTCTCCCATCACCCTGTAGGGCAGGAGTCTCCGGTTGCTGGACTCCGGCTCCCATCACCCCCGTCGCAGCGGCCTGGGATGATGGGAGTTGTAGTCCAGCAGCAACTGAGGACCCAAGGTGGAGAATCCCTGCTTGTGTGTATGTCCGGGGCGGGGGGGGGGAGATGAGACGTGGGGGTCGCGGTCCTGACTTGCCGTTCGTTACTTTCGTTAAAGATACCACCTCGCCCTTCTCTGTCCTCCCACCAGGTGGGACGCTCTTCACTGCTTGTGGGGGGCCTTAAAAAGAAGTATGCCCAGGGCCTCCTGGCCGGGAAACCCCCACAGCAGGACAACACCACCACCACCGACTCAGAAATGGAGGACCCTTATTTGCAAGGTAAGTGTGGGGGCGTTTTGTGCCGTCAGTCCTGCAGGAGCCAAGCAGGGGGCTCTCGGTCTCGGGGAAGGGCTGTAGCTTCAGACCCTGGCGGCGTCTCCAGGGAGGGCTGGGGGAAATCCCATCTGAGAGCTGCTGCCAGTCAGAGCAGACAGTCGTGGGCCGGATGGACCGAGGGTCTGACTCAGTGGGCAGCCGCTTCCTGTGGGAACCCAGGTAAGAGAACTCCTGGCTTAATGGGGCTTCCAGGTTCAGAGGAAGCAGGCCGGATTCTGGGAAGAGACAAGACCGCCATCTTTTGGGAGCTTGCAGTGGAAGCCAGATGGGTGTTTGAGCTGGTGTCGCTGGGGAAGGCAGCAGCGTTCTTAAATGCAACGGAGAGAATTTTGAGGAGGTACTCCCGGAAGCACAGGGCTCAGAGTTTGGAAGGTCTGGGAACCCAAGTCCGATGAGGTCGAGTTGAAGGCTCTGGATATGTTTAGCCTGAAGGAGACCAAGGGGACATTTTTCTTTTATTTTTAAACCTTTCTATCCCACTCTTCCTCCAAGGAGCCCAGAGCGGTGAACATGGTTATGTTTAACCTCACAACAACCCTGTGAGGTAGGCTAGGCCAAGAGAGAAGCAGCTGGCCCAGAGTCACCCAGCGGGTTTCATGGCGGAACGGGGATTTGAACTCGGGTCTCCGCGGTCCTAGTCCAGCACTCTAACCACTACACCACGCTGGCTCGCCTATGTGACCATACCATTGCTCCAGCATGCAATATGATATTCATCTCCAAAAATCTGAAGGGCTGTCCTTTGCTGCTCCTGAGAGAGCAGGATTAGAGCCAGGGAGAAGATTTATTTTTATTGATTGATTTTGCTTTATGGTGTTTGTAAGGGTAAAGTAAAGTGTGTCGTCGAGTCGGTGTTGACTCGTGGCGCCCAGAGAGCCCTGTGGTTGTCTTTGGTAGAATCCAGGAGGGGTTGACCATGGCCTCCTCCCGCACAGCATGAGATGATGCCTTTCAGCATCTTCCTACATCGCTGCTGCCCGATAGAGGTGTCTCCTATTGTCTAGGAAACATACCAGTGGGGATTCGAACCGGCCACCTCTGGCTTGCTAGGCAAGTCATTTCCCCGCTGTGCCGTTAGGTGGCTTGACATAGTGTCCGTTCACTGCCAACGACTTGTGTCTCTGGGCAGTTTGCAACATAAAACCAATGAGAAGATGAAAGCCATTTAAAACCACCATTCTCGTGAGAAAACTTTGGGGGATCGATACGTAGTTCGAGTTTTTGAAAAGCTGCCGGAGATGGGGAGGCTCTCATTTCAGCAGGGAGTGCTGAGATTGGCTGAGGTTGGATGTTGGGAAGGATGCTAGACATCAGGAAAAGCTTCGTAGGTGTAAGAGCCGCGAGACAGTGGAACATCCTGCCTCATGCAGCGGTGGGCTCTCCTTCACGGGGAGGTTTTCAAACAGAAGCTGGGTGGCCTCTGCCAAGGATTCCTGCACTGAGCAGGGGGGGTGGACTAGAAGACTTCCCGAGGTCCCTTCCAACTCATTCTGTGATGGTGGAGCTTTGCCAGTCTACATACAGGTGAAACTCGGAAAATTAGAATATCGTGCAAAAGTCCATTAATTAAGAATAGAACAATATCGGACCTCTGAAAAGTATAAGCATGCATATGTATTCAGTACTTGGTTTGGGCCCCTTTTGCAGCAAGTACTGCCTCAATGCGGCGTGGCATGGATGCTATCAGCCTGTGGCACTGATGAGGTGTTATGGAAGACCAGGATGCTTCATTAGCGGCCTTCAGCAATTCTGCATTGTTTGGTCTCATGTCTCTCATCCTTCTCTCGGCAATGCCCCATAGATTCTCTATGGGGTCAGGTCAGGCGAGTTTGCTGGCCAATCAAGCACAGTACACTGTATACTTTTCAGAGGTCCGATATTGTTCTATTCTTCAATCCTTGTCTTCTTGGTTCCATGTAATATTCTAATTTTCTGGGATTGTGGATTTGGGGTTTTCATGAGCTGTACGCCATGATCATCACAACTATAACAAATTAAGGCTTGACTTATCTCACTTTGCATGTAATGCGTCTGTCTCATATATCAGTTTCACCTTCTAATTTGCATTACTGAAATTAATGGACTTTTGCACGATTGTCTAATTTTCCGAGTTTCGCCTGTAGTTGGGGGTTTCTGGGTGTTGGGGCTGGGGGGGAACAGGTGAGAAGCGGGGACACCCCTCATTCAGAACTCTGCTCTCCTGCCCACTCCCAGAATCCAAAGACGAGGGGTCCCCGCCGAAGCTGAAGTGCGAACTCTGCGGACGCCTGGACTTCGCGTACAAGTTCAAGCGGTCCAAACGCTTCTGTTCTATGGCCTGTGCTAAGAGGTACCTCGTTTCGTCTCCCCCGTCTCGCTCCGCTCCAGAATTCTGGCCCGGGGTGTCGTTCCCGCTGGGGAGAAAGCTTTCTGATGCTTCTCTCTCCCCTCCCACTTGGCATCAGACTTGTACATGCGCGCACCTGGAGCATCTCTCCATTCTCTCCCCCCCAGGTACAATGTGGGCTGTACCAAGCGGGTAGGGCTCTTCCACCCCGACCGTACCAAGCCTCCGAAGCCCAGCACGCCTCCGCACGGCCGGCGTCGGACCTGCAAGGGCGCCCTCCCGCCTCACAGCAAAGAGAACAAGAAACAGGTAAGACCCGGGAAGGGCTACTTGCTCAGAGGGGGTTGTGAGCACATATTCAAGTTTTCAGTTCTCCCCCCACCCCCATCCCGGTAGCCTGAATGGTACAGTCCAGGAGGACCTGACCACCTGCTTTTTCTGAGTAATCCGTTCACGGCTCCCCACCTGTGTGAACTGGAAACCACTGGGGTCTTGAACAGGCAGAGGAGGCTATATAGATTTAAGGCCAAAAATGGTTTACCTTTAAAATATTATGTAAAGGATTTGAGGACAAATAAAGCATTTACCCAAATAGAAGACGACTCAGAATGTAAGATGACTCCCTTAAACAAACAAAAACAACAACAACACAGAGACTAAATGCAGGCTATACCCTGTATTTACCTGAAAGGGACAGGATTTTGAATTTTAAGTCGCCCCCCTGATTTCAAAAATTTGCTAAGCAGGATCTGCCCTGGTTTGCATTAGAATGGGTGACTATGTCTGAGGGTGGCAAGGTATTTCCCTTGGGGGATGGGGCCATTGCTTCGTGGTCGAGCATCTACTTGGATGTCGAAGGTCCCAGGTTCTGTCCCGGCAGCATCTTCAGGGAGGACTGGGAGAAATTCCTGCCTGAAACCTTGGAGAAGCTACTGCCAGTCAGAGTACAACAGTGCTAAGGAAGGTAGATGAAGGGTTCTGGCACCAGCTTCTGGTGTTCCTAACTGCCTCCATCTAAGCCTCACACATTATCCCTCCACTGGGGCTGTTGCTGATGCCTGCATTTAGACGGGGATTTTCTTCTAACTTTGCTCTGTAAACGGCTTTGGGAACTTTTATGTTGAAAAGCAGTATATAAATATCCCTAATCATCAAGCGAAAAGGTCGCAAGTTCAGTCTTTGGGGTTTTACATTAAACGCAAGGGTTCCCAGTCTGGGGCCCCCAGATGCGGGGTGTTGGTGTTGGGACTACAACTCCCATCACCCGCACTCATGGTGGATGATGGGAGTTGTAGTCCAGCGATATTCCGAGGCCGTAGGTTGGGAACCTCGGCTTCGAAAGATCTTGGGTGTTGAGACTGGCCAGATCCCCTCTTGACCTGAACCCCGAGAACTGCTGCCAGTCAAGAGGGGGAACATAGGAAGCTGCGTTCTAGTCTTACCCTCAGGAACAAGAGGGAGCGAGCCTGCCCCTTCATCTGTGGGGCCGCCCTTCGGATATTTGAAGACCGCTATCCCATCTGCCCTTCGTCTTCTCTTCCCTAGGTTAAACATAGAGAGCTGCCTTTATACCGAGTCAGACCCTTGATCCATCTAGCCAGTGCTGCCTACACTGGCTGGCAGCATCAGCACTCCAGGGTTGAAGGCAGGGTTCAAGTCTTTCCCAGGCCTACCTGGAGATGCTGCCAAAGAATGAACCTGGGACCCTCTGCATGCAGAGTCAGTAGGGGCATAGGAACCTAGGAAGCTGCCATATACTGAGTCAGACCCTTGGTCCGTCTAGCTCAGTATTGTCAACAGAGACTGGCAGCGGCTTCTCCAAGGTGGCAGGCAGGAATCTCTCTCAGCCCTCTCTTGGAGATGCTGCCAGGGAGGGAACTTGGAACCTTCTGCTCTTCCCAGAGTGGCTCCATCCCCTAAGAGAGGAAATCTCTTCCAGTGCTCCCACTTCTAGTCTCCTATTCATATCCAACCAAGGCAGACCCTGCTTAGCTAAGGGGACAAGTCCTGCTTGCTGCCACCCGACCGGGTCTCCTCCCTGAGATAGGCAGCTGCCCTATACTGCTGAGTCAGGCCCTTGGTCCGTCTAGCTCAGTATGGTCTACACAGACCGGCAGCGGCATCTCCAAGGTTGCAGGCGGGAGCGGACCAGCCTTCTGCACGCCTTCAGTCTGTCTCCCGTCTCTGCAGGCACCAGTGTCGCTGCCCCCCGGATCGGGGCCCATCTCCGTCGCTGGCTCCCTGCAGCTCGGCCACGCTCAGGAGGATTCCAGCCGCTGCTCGGACAACTCCAGCTACGAAGAGCCCCTCTCCCCGATCTCGGCCAGCTCCTCCGCCTCCCGCCGGCGCCCGGTGGACCGGGACATGGAGCTGGCCGACATGCGCGTCCGGGACCTGGTGGGCATCGGGCACCACTTCCTGCCCAGCGAGCCCACCAAGTGGAACGTGGAAGACGTCTACGAGTTCATCCGGTCCTTGCCGGGTAAGTCGGTGGGGTGAGATTGCGGGGGGGGGGGGAGGATGTGGCGTTAAAGCGTCTTGTTTGCACACAGAAGGGTCCACATCTGATCCCTGGCCTCTGGAGGGACTTGCATCGGGACCTCAGAAGCTGCCTTTTACTGAGTCAGACTTGTGGTCCAGCAAGTTCAATATCGTCTACACTGACTGGCAGCATTTTCTCCCGGGTTCCAGGCAGGAGCCTCTCCTGGCCCTACCTGGAGATGCAGCCAGGGATGGAAGCTGGGACCCTTCTGTAGGCAAAGTCGATGCTCTGCCACTGAGCTACGGCCCCCACCCCCTAGGGCAGGGGTTCTCAAACTGGCTCCCCAGATGCTGTTGGACTACAACGCCCATCGTCCCCAGCCACACTGGCTGAGGGTGATGGCAGCACCATCTGCGTACCCAAGTTTCAGGAACCCCTGCCCTGCCTTGCAGCAGACGGGGCTTGCATGTAGTCGCCCATCCAAATGTAAACCAAGGCTAGCCCTGCTTATCAAAGGGGACAGTTGATGCTTGCTGCAGTAAGACAGGCTCTGCCCCGTGCCACTAACTGCTTGGTTTTGGGGTGACATCCACTCCCTGCTCCTTTCCCCAAACCAGCTCTGATTAGGGTCCTTGCTGTGTATCAGACACATGCGGCTAGCGATGTGGGTTTTCTGGGAAACTTCAATTGAAAAACCTTCCAGAAAACTTGCAGCTGGCTTATCTCTTATGCATAAAATGCATTTTATTTCTTATGCATAAAATGTGCCGTTTAAAAAATCATGTTTCTGATGCCCTAAATAGTTAATGATGTTTGACTAATATAGTTCACGAAAAGCAAACAATTCCCCCATGTTACTCTCTCCTGTTTATCGATCAATAAAACATGTGTACTCATTCACACACACCAGGGATCATCGCCTGGAAAACATTCATTACAGCTTTGGAATTGCCTAGCTTGTATACTGAAATGGCATCTGCTGTTGGTTATTAACATACTTTTATGAAACAATTGATTTTTAGAAACGGGAAAGTTTTCCTCATGTAAATAAAGCATGAAGAACTTTTCTAGAAACTTTTAAATTGCTTTTAAAAAAACACAACCTTTTCTGGAAAAACTCTTTTTTCCCCTCAGAAAACGTTTCCAGAATCTCTCCCCGACCCCCCCTCCCCTTTTCTGGGGGACTTTTATTTTCATGGAAATTTTTCTGGGAAATGTTCTCTCCCCTTCTCTCTCCTTGGGAAACTTTCTGGAAAATGCTATTTTTTTTTAAATTGGGCAACTTTTTGGACAAATGTTCCACTTTTCCGGAAAACCTTTCCGGGTTTTTCCTCACTTTTAATAAAGTGAGAATAAAGCATGGAGAGCTTTTCCGGAAAGTGTGCCTCTTTGGGGAGAACCTTTCTGGAAACCTTTGAACCCCACATCTGCATGCAGTGTACGAGAAGACACGGGCATGTGGGGTGGGTGGGTTGTAGCTTGGATGAGAAGAGCAAGCAAGAGGGGCTTCCCCCGGCTGATGGGGCTGTCTTTCCACCCCCCCCCACAGGCTGCCAGGAGATTGCGGAGGAATTCCGTGCCCAGGAGATTGACGGGCAGGCCCTGCTGCTTCTCAAGGAGGACCACCTCATGAGCGCCATGAACATCAAGCTGGGCCCAGCCCTCAAAATCTACGCTCGCATCTGCATGCTGAAGGACTCCTAGAGACCCACGGGGGGGCCCCAGTGCTCTCCTGGCATGGATGTCTTTTTGCGGGGGGGGGGGGACGGGACGGCTTGCCCCCTTCTCGAAGCCTACCCCGAGCACAAAAGCCCCTGCCGCTGGGAGGGGAGAGAGACAGACAGACAGACAGACAGGGTTGGGTTGGATGTCCAGCGGACCCAGGAGAGCGGGGGCTGTACATAATTCGTAGCATTAGCTTCCTTTTCTACCCCATCAGTGGAGCAGGCTGGGGGGGGGGTGCAGGCTGCGGGGGGTGGGAATCTCCACCCCTCACACACTGGAAGCCGGGGCACCTGTCCCCCGAAGACTCCTGACCTCCCCAGGACTGGACAAACCTACTTGAAACCTCAAAGCCAAACGGGACCGTTGCCTTAAATATTTCTGTGTGTAGGCGTGCGTGGTTGTGGTGCCACATAGTGCTCTCCTCCCCCCCCACCTCTTCTGCCCCCCGCCCTTCTGGGGTTGTAGCCACCCATTGTAGCCTCTCGGCTTGCAGCGACGGGAAAGGGAGGCACCCTTTCCCCGCCCGGCCTGTGTCTTCTGTCCTCTGGGCCCAGGGCGAGGGAAAGGGCGGGTCGGGTCTCGCGGATGTATTGCCCCCACCCACTTCCTCTTTGGCGAAGGGGGTGCAGCCAGCAACGGGCCACTTGGGCGGGCGGGGGGGGGGGCAGCCCAGGTCCCCCTCCGAGGCCCCTCCTTGGTCAGCCTGGATTCGGAGCCAGCGGCCGGATCGGAGCTTCCGAATCGGAGCTTCAGCTGCCTTAAGCCTCTTCCCTTCAGCACCTGGCACAAACGTCAGCCCCCTCCCTGTGCCCCCAAGGTGGGAGGAGCCGGTTCCCTCCCCAGAAGAGGGGCGGGCCTCTGCTTTTGGCGAGAGTGGGGTGGGCTTGCCGGGGGGGGGGCTGATTGGGGCGGAAGTGTGGGCGAATGAGACTGGCAGTGGAGCTGCTCCCCCTGGATGATTTGTGTGTGAAACGCCCCCTCTCCCCACCCTTTTAGTGCTGGCCACTCACGGTAGCCCTTGGGCTGCACACAACGGATTTCCTACTCTTCCCTCACCTCCACACAGTTTTTAATAAACTCCTTTTTAAAGAGACATTTGAGCCCAAAGACCTTCTGTTGTGGATTGTGCCTCTGTTTTTTGGCTGCGTGGTGTGACATTGGCCCTCCTGCAGCTTTGGGACTACCCCTAACCCTTGACCCCCAACTGACTTTCACCAATCAACCCCAATGGGAGAGCTTGTTTGGTTTGACCTTGACCGCTCCCCCCCAAGAATAGCTTGGTCTGTTTGACCATGATCTAGACCTGGACACCCTTATATGGTGGAGGCGTCTGATTCTGCCACGGGCAGAGAATGGGTCCTTGACTGGATAGCAGAAACTCAACTAGGAAGATCTGTGCTCCAAGTGAAGCAGATTTCACACAAGCAACTAGGTAGGAGATGACCACCTCATGGGACAACTCTGTGAATTGGATGGGGCTGCTCATACCTTTTTGCTAGAGTGAGCCTTCCTACAACTGCCATGTTGTTTCTCTGGCTCGTAGCCTTAGGCCTACAGCATATATGTGTCAGTAACTCCCCCCTTCAAAACAGGAGAGGAACTCTGGCAGTCCAGCCCAAACTTGCAAAGACATTTTATTATTCCTTTTTCCACAACAGAGAAATACAAAGCATTTTTAAAAATGTCTTTTTCCTTTTCCAATTTAAACAACGCAAACCCCTGTTGGCGGAACAGACTTGTCCTCCCCAACCTGTCTTCCTGTTTCCACAAATCAAGACGAGGAAAGGGGTGGGGGGGGACCTTTATTTGAAAAGATTTTTTTTTCTTCCTTTCCCCCCATTAATAAGGTAATAACTGGGGATCTAGCTAGATGCAGCTTGGGCTTTTTTATATAGAAAAATGTGTTAACATGATGTATAAGAGTCCTATTTACAGAGTTATTAACATGCGGACCAAAAAAGGCTACAATATTGAATATCGTACAACATCGATTCAAAAACCGAGAGAGACCAAAGCGAACGGGGTTTAAAAAAAAGAGGAAAATCAAATTAATATAAACAGCGATAAACAACCTGATAAAATCAAAACCCAAAATGATATTTTTCTTCTCTTTTA
The DNA here is from genome assembly GCF_027244095.1 of Hemicordylus capensis. NCBI lineage: Eukaryota > Metazoa > Chordata > Lepidosauria > Squamata > Cordylidae > Hemicordylus > Hemicordylus capensis. The sequence continues at coordinate 3,495,749 of NC_069672.1, read as the reverse complement.
AGGCTTAAAAAGTGTTTTAAAAAATTACACAGTTAATTCATATCCAAAAAATGGAACTGAAAAGTACATAAGATAGAGGTGGTTTTTAAGTCTAGCTTATTTCGGGGGGGGGAGGTTTGGCTTTGCCCCCTCCCCTCCTGGCAGCGTGGAGGCGTCTGCATGGCATTCTGAAGAAAGAAATTGCAAAAATATATATATAGGTTTGCTCCATCCACACACACCGCATGTTGGCAAGCGAAGCCATTGTAATGGGAGCATTAAATTGGGCTTCGTTCCGACTTTGGGGCTGGAATGGGATATTTGTCCCTTTGCTGGAAAAGGGGGCACCCCACACTCTGGCTGCTGCTGGACTACAACAACCATCACCCCCTGCTGCAATGGTCACTAGGGATGATGGGTGTAGACAGCAGCCAGAGGGCTGAAGTTGTGCTTCCTTGATCTACAGGGGAGGTTCGGGGGGTTGGCCAGTTGACCCACAGCTTCGGGGTGGGAGTGGTGGTTTTTTTTTTTGCTTTTTGAAACAACCCTAGGTTTTGTCACCTTGGGGCAGAGAATCTTGTCCTTAGCAGTCATTTGTGAGAGGGGAGGCGAATTCAGATGGAAATAACCCCCCAAACTTAAAAGCTGTGGGGAGGAAGGGCCCACCTAAGGTCTTGTGGATGACCTTAGGCGGGAAGGCTCCCCTGGGTACCCGTAGGATGGGGGTGTCCCTCCCCCCCACGCTACTCCAGATGTGGTTGAACTACAACTCTCATCATCCTCAGCCACAATAAATGGTCGCAGGGGGTGCTGGGAGTTGTAGTCCAGCCACGTCTGGAGTACCACCGACTGGGAATCCCTGCTGTCGGCCAATGCCTCGCTTCTTGGCCCCTTCCACGGCAGCAGGGCTTCCAAGGGCCCTGCCATGGGGTCACTCCCCAGAGCCTATCTTCAGTGTTCCCTCTAACAGGTATCCCCAGAAGCTGTGGACTACAACTCCCATAACCCCCGGGCAAAAGCTGGGGATTCTGGGAGCTGTAGTCCACAACATCTGGGAATCCCTGTTAGAGGGAACGTGGCCTATATTACAGGGAATACCGGCCTCCGGGACGCAGGGAGCGCCCCGCCAGACGGCTGCTGGACTACAAATCCCATCGCACCCTGCTGCATTGTGCTGTGGCAGAGGGTGATGGGAGCTGTGATCCAACAGCTGGAAAGCCTCAGGCCGACTGGCCACAACAAGGCCAGACTCGCCCTGGCATGGCCTGGGAAAGGGGTCCCCAACCTCTGATATGCCAGATATGGCTGGGTTAAAACTCCCATCACCGCCCCCACCCCCAGCTACAACTTATTGTGGCTGAGGATGATGGGAGTTGTAGTTCAGCAACAGCTGGAGCACCGCAGTTTGGGAACACACACGCACACACCCCGCCGAGGGCTGTCCAAGCAGTTCTAGGCGCCATGAAACGGTAGCAACACTTCTGGCTCCCAAATGACCAGGCAAGGCAACAAACGCCACAAAATAAAGAGACTGGCCAGGACCAGGGTTCCCTGTAACTAGTGCCAGCTGCTGTGGACTACAAACCCCATAACCCCCAGCGGCTGGGCAGGCGGGATCAAGTGTGCTCCTCTCTTCGGTACGGAGCTGTTCAAAGTCACCCCAGAAGCAGGGACTGTGCCGACCTCTCGCCTTCCCTGGCTCTTGGGCGGCGGAACCCAAAACGGGCATCGCTACTCCGGCTGGTCGTCTATTTCTCTTTTCTGCAAGCTGTGGGCAGACAACTTGAGACCCCAGAGTGGGAGGCAGACGCTGCAGACGCCGCCGCCACAACGCCACCCATAAACCAAGAGGGGGGGGGGAGAGTTGTAGTCCCCGAGGGGAGTTGTAGTCCCCGAGGGCCTCCACTCTAACCCACTCTTAACAATTTCCCTTTTGCCTCGATTCCTCAAACCGCCAGCATGGATAAACATTCCTCCCCCGTGGCAGGGACACAGAGGTCCGTGTAGGGGGTGTGTGTGTCGGGGGGAGGGCGGGGGGCAGAGCAAAGTGGCCTAGATCGAGAACCCAGTAGAAACTGCTTCGCTTGGATGGGGGGGGGGAGAAGATGACGGGAGGAGAAACAGACTCCACAGTGCCAGGGGAACTTCCTTTCCTCTCCACTGGGAAAGCAGAGGCAGATGCTAGCCCCACACAATTAAGGTGGGGAGGGGAGAGGAGGTGCCCCCCAAGGCTAAGGTGATGGGATGCTCCTGTACCCATCATGCAGTCCGTGCCCGCGCGACCCTTTCCTCCCCGGCCCCAGTGTTCTGCGCCGTGCTCCGCTCCGCTTTCCCGTCCTCTAAAGCAGGGCTGGCCGTCTTCAGCCCTCCTGAAAAGGATGGACTACAACTCCCATCATCCCCCGTTGGCCACGGTGGCTGATGCCGAGTTGTAGTCCCCGAGGGCCAAGGTTGTGCAGCCCTGTTCTAAAGATTGCCCCCCTCATCCCCCCCCCCCCGCTCAGCATGCCCAGATGCATCAATCCTGCCTGGATTTGTCGCTCCGAAAAACTCTGCCAACTTTGGCCACCAAGCCCTGGCCGGTGGCTCGGAACGCATGCCACGCAACGTCTCCGGAACTCTGCTCTCGGCCCCGGCCAACACGCCTTTATCGCTTGGGGCCGCGCCACACACCTGCTGGGACCCCCCTCAAATGGCACCTCGCGGCATTTCTTGTCCGAAAGGGTCTCCCGGTGACGCCAGAGTGCAGAAGAGGTTGGCGCCGCCTTCGCGCCAGGCGAGGACTCTCCCGCCACCGATCATGCCGTGCAGCCGCGGTCTTAAAAAAACCACAGACGATCTCAGGGCTCCGAAAAACAAAAAGAAAAAGCCAGAGGGGGGTCTGTGTGTTTGGGGAGGGAAGCGCAGAGGGTCAAAAGTGCTCGCTGGCATCGTCTTTGGCTGCCACCAGAAATGGAAGGAGAAGCCTCCGCGCTCCCCACCCAAACAGGGTCACGGGCCAGGACCGCTCACGGGTCCAGACTGGTCTCTCCACCCTGGCCGCCAGAGATGCGCGACACCCCTGAAGGGCGGGCAAGGAGGCCTCGGTGGTCCTCGGGAGCGTATTCCAAACTGTCCGGTCCTTCTCCCTCCCGGCTCGGGAACGCCAGAGGGGCTGCGTGAGGAGAGGGCTCCCCCGGATTCAGATGAGCGAGATCCTCACGGGGATGCCGGGCGACTCCGTCCTTTGAGGAGAATGTTGGCTCACGAGGTGTTCGACCACTGTGTGCTTGGACATGTGTTTCATCAAATAGGTCTCCTGGGGCGGAAAGAAAAGAGAGAGAGAGAGAGAGAGAGCCAGGTCAGAGGGCGGACGTGGAAAGAGAACGCATCCATTTGAGCCAGACAGGATCAGGTCTTCTCATTCTCGCTAGCCAGGGAATCGCGGGGTCTTGCAGGAAAGCAAAGTGTGCCGTCGAGTCCACAGAGCCCTGTGGTTGTCTTCGGCAGAATACAGGAGGGGTCGACCACGGCCTCCTCCTGCACAGTATGCTTCTCATAGTCTGGGAAACGTACCAGCGGGGATTCGAACCGGCAACCGCTGGCTTGCTAAATCAAGTCATTTCCCCATTGCACCATTAGGTCTTGCAGCAGTGAGCACGAATTGTCCCCTCTGCTAAGCATGGCCTGCCTCTGTTTGCATTTGGATGGGAGATGACATAAGAGTGTTCTCTGCTGCAAGGTATTCCCCTTAGAGGGAGGGGGCCACAGCTCAGTGAAACTTTGCATTCAGAAGGTCCCAGCTTCATGCCCGAGCAGCATCTCTAAGATAGGGCCAAGAAAGACTCCTGCCCTTCAGCCATGGGGTGCTGCTGCCAGTCAGTGCAGACAATACCGAGCTAGATGGACCAAGGGTCGGATTCGGTAGACAGCAGCTTCCTAGGGGATAGGGTCATAGCTCAGAGGCAGAGCATCTGCTTGCAAGCAGAACATCCCAGGTTCACTCCCTGGCAGCATCTCCCGGTAGGGCTGTGAAGGAGTCCTGTCTGAAACCTTGGAAAATTGCTGCCGGTCAGTGTAGACAACACTATGCTAGATGGGACCAAGGAGTCTGACTCAGTATAAGGCAGCTTCCTATGTTCCACCCAATGAAGGAAGCTTCGAGGTGGGCTAGGGATGAGGTCTCCCACTCGGCTCTCCCCGTCCCGAAATAGAGACGAACAGACCATGGGAAGTGGTTAGGCCACAGGGTGTGAGCCAAACGCAGCCACTGAATCACTCTAGGGGAAATTCCTGCAAGGCACACTCTTTTCTCTTGCCCTCCAGAAAGACTGTGGCCATCCCCACGGCCCCCAAAGGAAGAGGCGGGAGACCCTCCCGATTTCAGACTGGGGAGATGCCACACCAGCCTCGCCCACAACCGAGGCTCGAGAACAGAAACAGAACCCAAGCGCCACGTCAGGGTCTGAAGGCACGTGATGCGGAAACCTCACGGCACGGAAGCCAAGCACCAGGGCTTGGATGAGAGATCTCCGGGGAACCCTGGAATCCCATCATGGGGGCAAAAGGCAGGATATACAGGATATACACCAGGCCTGCTCAACCTAGGCCCCCCTCAGCTGTTTCCAAACTACAACTCCCATAATCCTGAGCCACAGTGGCCAATAGCCAGGGATTATGGGAGTTGTAGCCCAGCATCTGCAGGAGGGCTGAATCTGAGCAGCTCCGATATAGAGCATGCATATACAGTGGTCCCTCAACTTACGAAGTTAATCCGTTCCGAATGCACATTCGTAGGTCGAAAAGTTTGTAAGTCGAAAAGCGGTTTCCCATAGGAATGCATTGGAAACGGATTAATTCGTTCCGGAGCCTAGGAAAAAGACCCAGACACCCAGTTTTATGTGCAAAACTCTTTATCAAGTGCACTTTAAAGGCATGCAAAATGCAAACTCTGCAAACTCCTGCGGAGCATTGCTCGCCATGGGGCAACGACCACATTATCAAAATTCGTAAGTCGAGGAAACTGCATCTAAAACCGCCAACGGTTTTCCGTTCGGATGTCGAAAAATTCTTAAGCGTGCGGCCACTTTTTCCTTTCGTAAGCCGAAAAATTCGGATGTCGAGTAGTTCGTAAGTCGAGGGACCACTGTACAAAAATGCCACCGGGGTGCTGGGGAGGCTGAAAATGTCGCTCAGAGAGATGTTCCCCTCCAGTTCGCACGGTTGCCAGTAGCGCTGGGCATCAGACAGCTGCTTCGTTTGCCCACAGGCCCCTCCGAGGAGCATGGAAAGCTGCCATATACTGAGTCAGACCCTTGGTCCATCTAGCTCAGGACTGTCTACTCTGACTGGCAGCAGCTCTGCAAAGTTTTAGGCAGGAGTCCTTCCCACCCCTACCTGGAGATGCTGCCAGGGACTGAACCTGGGACCTTCTGCCTGCAAAAGCTCTACCAATGAGCTATGGTCCCAATCCCTGAAGGTACAGGAACACAGGTACAGGCACAGGAAGCCTTATACCAAGTCAGAACCTTGGTCCATTTAGTTCAGTACTGTCAACACAGACTGGCAGCGGCTTCTCCAAGGTCGCAGGCAGGAGTCTCTCCCAGCCCTACCTGAAGATGCCGCCAAGGATTGAACCTGAGACTTCCAGAATGCAAGCAGATGCTCTACTACTGAGTGGCGGCCCCATCCTCAAGGGGGAATATCTTGCAGAACTCACATGCGGTCTCCCATCCAAATGCAAGCCAGGGCAGGCCCTCCTTAGCAGATGCGGCAATTCATACTGGGCAAAGGGGATAATTCACGAGCAAAAAGGGCCTTTGCTGTGATAGCTGGGGTTGCTGCCAGGGGTCGCCAGCCCACTAGGCAGACCTAGGGCACCCATTCTTCTGGGGGCACGCATAAGCAGTGCCAGAATGGAACACTGCCCATTTTTTATGCCTCCCCCTCTTGCATTGAACCCCTGAAGAACTGCACGGTGGTGCAGTTCATTTCGGCGTTCATTTCCAAAAGAAATAGGCAGGATTTCCAAATCCACAACAACATCGTTTCATTTCTGAAGTGTTGGAGTTTCAGCCCCATAATAGATTGGGAACTCTCTCCCACTAGATCCTCAAACCAGCGCGGGATAGTCATCCATGCAGGCTGGCCGTTTGACCTGGTGAATGAGCAGTCTGCATGACTCGTTAAAGCTGGGGCACCACTCTTCTCGGCAAGGGTGGGAGTCGCACTTTGCCAAGGGTGCCAAAAATCCCACGGCCGGCCCCGACTACTGCTGGATCTCTGCACAAGGCTCTAACCATCCCCCCCACTCGACAGATGGGCACTTACTGAAGTATATGCCCTCCCGCACATGCTGCAGCAGTAGGCTTTGGCGTGCTTGATTGCGTGTGCGGAGAGGTGGATCTGCAGCGACGCCGAGTCCGAGTACGCCCGATAGCAGTTCGGACACTTGTAGGGCTTGTCCTTGTTGTGCTGCCGTTGGTGAGACTGGGTGGCGGCAGCGGGCAGGACGCGGCACCAAGGGGAAAAAATAAAATACACACACGCACATGAACAATTCAAGTTTTGAGAAAAGGCATCCTAAAAGGACATCAGAAGAGTTGGAAAAGGTGTGGGGAAAGGCATCAACAAGTTGGAGAGGTCTTTGGGTCCCCCGATGTTGCTGAACTACGACTCGTAAGAATATAAGAACAAGCCCTGCTGGATCAGGCCAGAGGCCCAACTTGTCCAGCATCCTGCTTCACGCAGTGGCCACCAGGTGCATTTGGTGTACACTGCCAAACGAGCTGGCGGCATACGGAGACGGACCTCTCTCGATGACCTTAATGTGTGGTGGGGATCATGCAGAAGAAGGCACTCTCCTGGGTAACCCGGGGAAACCTCGTTAGATGGACCTCGTTATCCACAGGTCCTTCTACGGTTTCACATATCTGTGGCTGAAAAATAGAGGAGCAGTCTAGCAGTCAATGGTTTTGTGGATCTGCGGTTTTTGGTGTGCTGGCCTCACGTGCTCTTCGAGCACCGGTCTCTCTCCCCACAGCGGGGTTCGGCACAAATGCAACCAACCTGCTAACTGTCCGAAGAGGCACCGTTTTACCGTGGTGATTCTCTACATTTAGCAGGGGGAGAGCAACTGGCCCTATCCACCCCCAGCACAGCATCCCTCCAGTGGCTGTTGCTGGTGTCTATCTTAATGGTTCTTTTTAGATTGTGAGCTCTTTGGGGACAGGGAGCCATCTTGTTTATTTATTATTTCTCTATGTAAACCGCTTTGGAATCTTTGGTTGAAAAGCGGTATATAAATGATGTTGTTGCTGTTGTGCTCCTCGGGTGCTGAGCTCTCTCATGGGTGCATACATGACATCCCTGCAGAGCAGGGGACCACCGGAGGCAGGGCAGGTCAGGGCTGGCACGAGGAAGGTCTTCCTCGGAGAACTGGCCCTAATCACTAGCCAGGGTTTCACATTGTTCCCTCCAACAGGGATTCCCAGATGTTGTTGACTACCACGCCCAGAATCCCCAGCTGCAATGGCTTTTGCTTGGGGGTTCTGGGAGTTGTAGTCAACAACATCTGGGAATCCCTGTTAGAGGGAAGACTGCTTCCTTATATACCAACCATCCCCACCTTGTGAGACCTGGGACTCCATCCCATAAGGGAGGAGAGCTGGTCTTGTGGTAGCAAGCATGGCTTGTCCTTTTAGCTAAGCAGGGTTTGGCCTGGTTGCATATGAATGGGAGACTAGAAGTGTGAGCACTGGAAGAGATTCCCCCTCATGGTATGGAGCTGCTCTGGGAAGAGCATCTAGGTTGCAAGTTCCCTCCCTGGCAGCATCTCCAAGATAGGGCTAAGAGAGACTCTGGACTGCAACCTTGGAGAAGCCGCTCCCAGTCTGGGTAGACAATATTGAGCTAGATGGACCAAGGGTTTGACTCAGTATATGGCAGCTTCCGATGTTCCTATCCAAATCCCACACTTGGGTCTTGCAAGAGTTACGAAGCCTGTGGGGGCAGTAAATAAGGAAGCCTTGGCCAGTGATGAGGGCCGTTTCTCCGAGCAAGATCTTCCTCATGCCGGCCCTGCCTCCGGCCTGCCTCTGGCAAAGGCGTGAAACAGGGAATACAAATGTTCAACGTGATGGGACCCTTCCAACATATTGATTTTTAGGGACAATCATGAGGCCTTTTCGTATTTTTCAGAATCCCTAACTCTGAGGGAAGGCAACCACCGACATAGGAACATAGGAAGCTGCCATATACTGAGTCAGACCATTGGTCCATCTCGCTCAGTATTGTCTACCCAGACTGGCAGTGGCTTCTCCAAGGTTGCAGGCAGGAATCTCTCTCAGCCCTGTCTTGGAGATGCTGCCAGGGAGGGAACTTGGAACCTTCTGCTCTTCCCAGACATGATGGCTCCCTTTCCACACACTGATCTGGGTGGGCAAATATGAAGAAACCTGGCATTTTTCAGGAATCCTGGGGGGGAAACAATGGCTTAAAAATAAAAGGGGTGGGAATACCAAGTAAATTTGCCTTGGGTTTGCTAAACACACATTGTCAGCTACGAAACAAAGCATGCTTTCTTTGTTTCGAAGAAGAAAAGATGCCCATCTCGTCAGGCATTCTCTCAATATACTGGTTTTGGTGGGCAAAGATGGGGGATTTTGACATACAGTGAGGGATATAAGTATTTGATCCCCTGCTGATTTTGTCCGTTTGCCCTCTGACACAGAAATGACCAGGCTATAATTGGAATGGCAGGTTTATTGTAGCTGTGAGAGACAGAATAACAACCCTCAAAAGCCCAGTGCCCAAAAGTCAGCGATGGATTTGCATTGTAGTGAGGGAAATAAGTATTCGATCCCTTCACAAAAGATGTCTTAGTACTTGGTGGCAAAACCCTTGTTGGCAATCACAGAGGTCAGACGTTTCTTGTAGTTGGCCACCAGGTTTGCACACAACCCAGGAGGGATGTTGTCCCACTCCTCTTTGCAGATCCTCTCCAAGTCAGAAAGGTTTCGAGGCTGATGTTTGGCAACCCGAACCTTCAGCTCCCTCCACAGATTTTCTATGGGATTCAGGTCTGGAGACTGGCTGGGCCACTCCAGGACCTTCATGTGCTTCTTCTTGAGCCACTCCTTTGTTGCCTTGGCTGTGTGTTTTGGGTCATTGTCATGCTGGAATACCCATCCACGACCCATTCTCAATGCCCTGGCTGAGGGAAGGAGGTGCTCACCCACGATCTGACGGTACATGGTCCCGTCCATCGTCCCTTCGATGCGGTGAAGGTGTCCTGTCCCCTTAGCAGAAAAACACCCCCAAAGCATAATGTGTCCACCTCCATGTTTGACGGTGGGGATGGTGTTCTTGGGCTCATAGGCAGCATTCCTCCTCCTCCACACACGGCGAGTTGAGTTGATGCCAAAGAGCTCGATTTTGGTCTCGTCTGACCACAACACTTTCGCCCAGTTCTCCTCTGGATCATTCAGATGTGCATTGGCAAACTGCAGACGGGCCTGTACATGTGCTGCCTTGAGCAGGGGGACCTTGCGGGCACTGCAAGATTTCAGTCCTTCACGGCGTAGTGTGTTACCAATTGTTTTCTTGGTGACTATGGTTCCAGATGCCATGAGATCATTGACAAGTTCCCCCCGTGTAGTCCTGGGCTGCTTTGTCACCGTTCTCATGATCATTGCAACTCCACGAGGTGAGATCTTGCATGGAGCCCCAGACCGAGGGAGATTGACAGTTGTTTTGTGTTTCTTCCATTTGCGAGTTCTCGTGCCAACTGTAGTCACCTTCTCACCAAGCTGCTTGGCGATAGTCTTGTAGCCCAGTCCAGCCTTGTGCAGGTCTACAACCTTGTCCCTGACATCCTTCGACAGCTCTTTGGTCTTGGGCATGGTGGTGAGTTTGGAAGCTGAGTGATTGCTTGCTCCTATGGACAGGTGTCTTTTATACAGGTACTGTAACAAGCTGGGATTAGGAGCACTCCCTTACAGAGGGTGTTCCTCATCTCAGCTCGTTACCTGCATATAGTGAAAAGACACCTGGGAGCCTGAAATCTTGCTGGTTGATAGGGGATCAAAGACTTATTTCCCTCACTACAATGCAAATCCATCGCTGACTTTTGGGCACTGGGCTTTTGAGGGTTTGTTTGTTGTTATTCTGTCTCTCACAGCTACAATAAACCTACCATTCCAATTATAGCCTGGTCATTTCTGTGTCAGAGGGCAAACGGCCAAAATCAGCAGGGGATCAAATACTTATTTCCCTCAGTGTACTTCTGAAAGCTGGCAGAAAAAGAAAATGGCTTAATATCTTAATATCTGGGATAGGAACGCAGCAAGCAGATTTTTCTTTGGCTTGCTCCAAACATCCTCAGCTATGAGAGGAGGAAAGAAACGTTCAAGATGACGGCACCCTCCCAACACATTGATTTTGGTGGTTAAATGTGGGAAATTTTGGCACTTTTCAGAACTACCGCAGAACAGGAAATGGCATAAAAATAGAAGGGTTTGGAACAGCAAGTAGATTTTTCTTGGGCATGTCCTACACATCTGTAACTATGAGGGAAGGGAACATTCAACATGATGCCACCATCCCAACATACTGATTTTGGTGGGCAAATATGTGGAATTTTTTCATTCTTCAGAAACCTGGCAGAAAAAGGCCATTGTGGTTGGGGATGGTGGGAATTGTAGTCCAGCACCGATCTGCAGACCCCAGTTTGAGAACCCTTGTGGTTCCCAAATGGACTCATGGCGGCAAAATATAACTTACAAAAAACCAATACTGGCAGTTGGAAATGAGGGACGTGATGAGCAAAACCTCCTTTTGTAGGGGCAGTATACCAGAGAAAATCAGGCGCTGCTAGAAACAGCAGGGGAGGAACAGATTCTAAGCTTCCAAGGGTGACTTGCCACCGTTTGAAGCTGAATACTGGATGAGAGAGACCTTAAATCCACAGTACAGAGGTGCAAATGCAACATAAGGAAATGGGAATTCAAACGACGTCAAAAGCTCTGCCAGCTATGCAGATGTTCTCTTCAGCTCTCGCACGAGGCACACCTTTCCCCATCCCTGCTCGCTCTCCCCGTCTCCCTTGACTCACCTGGAGGTTCGAAAGCTGCGTGAAGGCCTTTTCACAGCCGGCGTGAGGGCACTTGTAGGGTCTGTCTCCGGTGTGAATTCTGAAGAGCAGAAAGAGGGGCAAGAGTGAGGTTCGGGGTGGTGAGCCGGGACCACTGTGGGACAACAGGTCCAAGGGGCGGATTTTTGCGCTTCTCGGAAATCTGGCAGATAAAATCCCCGTTCAGACGTTATAAAATTGGTCCGTGTGCAGCGGGGCGAAGAGGGGGATGTCCCGCCCCCGTCGCGTCAATCGCCCTCACGGCCCGCCTCCCACGCTGACAGCGGGGCTTGTCTAAAGAGAGAACTGCCCGAAGCGTGACCGATCCAGGTAGCCACCCGCCTCGCCTCGTTTGGCAGGGGCACTCAGAGGATGGCCTCCGAAGAAGATCTTAAGGTCCGATTCGGGACCGATGGGGCAAGGCGCTCTCGGGCACCCCGATACGAAGCCGTTTCGGCTTGGACGAACGGCGGACTTACCAGCGCGTGTGGCTTACCTGGTGTGCTGCTGGAGGTGAGACAGCTGGCGGAAGGATTTCTCACAGTAGGAGCAGTGATAGGGCTTGACGCCCAGGTGGATACGCAAATGCTGCGCCAGGTAGGAGGCGTTGGCGAAGGACTTGGAGCAGTGTGGGCACTTGTGGGGCTTGGCCTCGGTGTGGGACTTGGAGTGGATCTGCATCTCCGACTTGGTGAAGAAGGTGAGCGGGCAGACCTTACACCTGCCGGGAGAAGGACAACGTTGCAAAGTGCGCACTGCGAGACGCTCCGAAACAGCTGGGCCGTGATTTCAGTTGATTAGTCTATGCAGGAAAAGAGCTGGTCTGGTGGTAGCAAGCATGACCTGTCCCCTTAGCTAAGCAGGGTCCGCCCTGGTTACATATGAATGGGAGACTTGAAGTGTGAGCACTGGAAGAGATTCCCCCTCTGGGGATGGAGCCACTCTGGGAAGAACAGAAGGCTCCAAGTTCCCTCCCTGGCAGCATCTCCAAGACAGGGCTGAGAGAGATTCCTGCCTGCAAACTTGGAGAAGCCGCTGCCAGTCTGGGTGTACAACGCTGAGTTGGATGGACCAAGGGTCTGACTCAGCATATGGCAGCTTCCATCTTTTCAAGAGGTTTTTCTATACTTCACATGGGGTCCAGTGGATATCGCTTGGGTCACCCACAAGATCTGCCTGGTCTTGTGGCCTCCTCCCCTAATATGAATTGTCCCCTTTGCTAAGCAGAATCCACCCTAGTTTCCATTTAGATGGGAAACTACATGTGAGTGCTGTCTCCTGTAAGATATTCCCCTTAAGGGATTGGGCTGTAGCTGTTTTGTATTCAGAAGGTCCCCAGTTCACTCCCTGGCAGCATCTCCAAGTAGGGCCTGGAGAGACGCCGGCCGGAATCCTCCAGGCACCCAGAGAGTGCTGCTGCCAGTCAGAGTAGACAATATTGAGCATCATGGACCAATGGTCAGACTCAGTAGAAGGAAGCTTCCTATGGACCTATGTTGGCTTTCCAGCCTAGGGCGTCGACCTTTTCTCCCAAGCACCAGGGTCAGAGAAGGGGGAAAGAAGAACCCAAGAACTGGCATAGTACCCCTGATCCAGGTAGCTCAGTATTGTCATCACTGACTGGCAGCGGCTCTCCAAAGTTGCAGGCAGGAGTCTCTCCCAGCCTTCCCTGGAGATGCTGCCAGGGATGGAAGCTGGGGCCTTTATTTTATTGATATATTTTGCACAGGTCTGTACCTCCCCATATACAATTCCCCGGGTGGCTTACAATTGAAAAAATTTAAAAATTTAAATTTTAAAAAATTTAAACTCTCTGCATATAATTTAAAAACTTCTGCATGCAGAGCTGAAGCTCTTCCACTCAGCTATGGTCCCATCCCCAAAGGGGGCATACAGGGGGTTCCCATCTAGCACTGACCACGCCAAGACCCTCTGAGCTTCAGCAAGGGGGTTGTATGCTCCGGGCCTCCATATCGATAAGCCATTTCTTATCCTTCCTAGGAACAGAGGAAGCTGCCGTCTACTGAGTCAGACCCTTGGTCCATCTAGCTCAGCACGGTCTACACGGACTGGCAGCGGCTCTTTTAGGCAGAGGGGTCTTTCCCAGCCCTACCCGGAGAGGCTGCCCGGAACGGAACCTGGGACCTTCTGCGTGCAAATCCGATGCTCTGCCACGGAGCTACGGTACCCCACATGCCTAGAGGGGTCCAGAGCACAGCCCCAACCTCCCCATCCCTACCTGTACGTCTTGCCCTCTTTGCCGATGTCTCCCGAGGCCAGGATGGGGTACGGCACCACCAGGACGGGGGGCCCCGAGGGGTTCTCCGCCTTGATCTTCTTGCGGCCCCGTTCCGCCTTGGGGGGCCCCAGCAAGCTGTGACCTTGGATGGTCTTGATGGTGTCCAGGAGCGGAGGGCTGGTGATCCCTGAGATGAGGGTGGGCGAGGAGGCAATGAGGCGGCTCTGGCTGCTGGAGGTGGGCGTAGAGGGGGTGCTGGTGCCCGTGCCCGCACTGGATTCCGAGGTACTGACAGCGGGGGCCCGGGAGCCCAGCCCCAACCCTGGAAGGCAGAAGGGAAAGGCTCACACAGACATCGGCACGTGCAGAGAAAGCGGAGGGGCGGCCCACCATTGTCGGTGGGGGGCATCAATCAATTGTGGCTGGGGATGATGGGAGCTGTCGTTCCCTACCTGTTGATGAACTACCTCCAGATGTTGATGAACTACAACTCCCATCATCCCTGGCCACAATTGATTGTGGCTGCCCTCCATCGTGATTTGCATTCTAGATGGACTGCTCCTCTTGTTTTGAGAGAGCCAAGTAATTCTATTTTTTTTGCATTTTAAATTTTATTGGATTTTGCAATAGCTTTTACAATCAAATTGCATTCATTTATCTAATTTCTACACATGAATATTGACATCCCGCTTGCCTACCTGCGCGGTTCACAATAACTATACATATAAACCATTGTTATAATAATTCAAAACATATATACTCCACAATACTACTCGATATACCCAACACACCCTGCTTTTATTACTATATTTCAAACCCTACTGAAAAGTCCATATTGGAAAATATTTCTTGAAGTAAAGCAAAAATGGTTCCCAATCTTTTTTAAAACATTCCAAATTTTTGTCTCTTATAAGTGCTGTAGGTTTTGCCATCTCGGCATATTCCAAAATTTTTATCAACCAGTCTTCTTTTGAGGGCATTTTAGTGTCTTTCCATTTTTGTGCATATACTATCCTGGCCGCCGTGATTGCTTACATTAAAAATGTTGAATTTCTTCTGGAGAACTGAGAGAGCCAAGTAATTCTGATGGATTTTATATTAACTTATTTCCCTCTGATAAATACACCGCTGTTTCGCATCCGGGAGCCAAATTTTGTAGGGCTGCAATTGAGATCTGCTCGTGGTGTGTCCGGAACGGTTAATCCAGGCTTTTCGTTTGCTTCACTCAGTTTTGTTTTATATTGATTTTATGTGACAAGTTTATGTAATATGCTATTTGTTTATGTAACATAAACAAAGTGTATGTTATGAAATTTGGTGCTGGAGAAGGCTTTTGAGGATACCGTGGACAGCCAGGGAAACAAACCAATGGATCCTAGAACTAATCAATCCAGAATTTTCACTCAAGGCAGAAATGACCAGGCTCAAACTATCCTACTTCAGACACATTGTGCAAAGACCCAGCTCCCTTGAGAAGTCCATAATGCTGGGGAAAGTGGAAGGAAAGAGAAGAAGAGGACAACCAGTAGCAAGGTGGATGGACTCGATGATGACATCCATGAATGTACCCCTGAGAGACCTTGAAGGCCAAGTATCAACAGCTACTAGTTGGAGGGCTATAGTTGGAGTAGTTATACAGGTGAAACTCGGAAAATTAGAATATCGTGCAAAAGTCCATTAATTTCAGTAATGCAAATTAGAAGGTGAAACTGATATATGAGACAGACGCATTACATGCAAAGCGAGATAAGTCAAGCCTTAATTTGTTATAATTGTGATGATCATGGCGTACAGCTCATGAGAACCCCAAATCCACAATCTCAGAAAATTAGAATATTACATGGAACCAAGAAGACAAGGATTGAAGAATAGAACAATATCGGACCTCTGAAAAGTATAAGCATGCATATGTATTTAGTACTTGGTTTGGGCCCCTTTTGCAGCAATTACTGCCTCAATGCGGCGTGGCATGGATGCTATCAGCCTGTGACACTGATGAGGTGTTATGGAAGACCAGGATGCTTCATTAGCGGCCTTCAGCAATTCTGCATTGTTTGGTCTCATGTCTCTCATCCTTCTCTCAGCAATGCCCCATAGATTCTCTATGGGGTCAGGTCAGGCGAGTTTGCTGGCCAATCAAGCACAGTACACTGTATACTTTTCAGAGGTCCGATATTGTTCTATTCTTCAATCCTTGTCTTCTTGGTTCCATGTAATATTCTAATTTTCTGGGATTGTGGATTTGGGGTTTTCATGAGCTGTACGCCATGATCATCACAATTATAACAAATTAAGGCTTGACTTATCACGCTTTGCATGTAAGGCGTCTGTCTCATATATCAGTTTCACCTTTTAATTTGCATTACTGAAATTAATGGACTTTTGCACGATATTATAATTTTCTGAGTTTCACCTGTAGTTGGAGACTATAGGCCACCTCCAGCCTCAAAGGCAGGATGCCTCTGAGTACCAGTTGCAGGGGAGTAACAGCAGGAGGGAGGGCAGGCCCTCAACTCCTTCCTGTGGGCTCCTCAGAGGCATCTGGTGGGCCACTGTGCGAAACAGGATGCTGGACTAGATGGGCCTCCTTGGGCCTGATCCAGCAGGGCTGTTCTTATGTTCACCATCAATGGGCATCAGCACTCGGAACACATTTACCCCAAGTCAGCCTTGAGGACTAGAAACTTGTGTAAACGAACACCGAGATTCGGCACGCGCCGCCCTTTTTCTGTAACAATAAGCCGCCCAGTCTGGCGCTGTCCCGCCTCCCAGACGCTGCCAACCTCTTCCCTCAGCGCCGACGGCATACCTGTGACGGTGCTGGTGGCTGGCCGGGCGTGCAGGGCCACATCCGGCTGGGGCACAGCCTGGGGGTGAAGCCCGGGCACCTGCTGCAGCTTGGGGATGGACATGATGGACTGGCTACTCTCGGCGGGCGAGGGGGGGACCAGCAAAGGCTGCTGTGAAGAGACCGAGGTCGGGGGCAAGTGGGGCGGCCGGATCTTCTCTGCCATGAGCTGCTCCTTGATTTTGTTGATCAGAACCAGATTGTCCAGCTGGGGGAAAGAAGACGACAAACACGAATACGATGGATATTTATAGACCAATGTTCTTCCAGCAAAGTTCCTAAAGCAGTTTGCAGAGATAGAAATAAACGATTAAAGAGGGCCCCCTGACCCCAAAAGGACTCACCATCTAAAAAAGAAACATTAGAGAGACACCAGCAACAGCCACCGGAGGGATGCTGTGCTGGGGATGGATAGGGCCAGCTGCTCTCCCCCTGCTAAATAAAGGGAATCGCCACTTTGCTTAAAAGAGGGAGATTATTCCCAGCAGAGAACTACAGCAGCTACGCCAGCCAGCAACTCACGCAAATCCTTCTTCCCAGATTTTCAAAGGATGCCTTCCTTTTGTTTAACAGGGGGAGAGCAACTGTCCCGCCCAACAGAGCGTCCCTCCCAGTAGCTACTGCTGGGGTCTCCCTTACATTTCTTTTGAGACTGTAAGCTCTTTGGGGGCAGGGATCCACCTTCAGGCCTGCTCCTGGCACCAAGTTTGGAACTGCCAACAGAGCAAAGAGGCACCTTTTAAAAGCAGCGATCCTCTCTATTTAGCAGGGGGAGAGCAACTGGCCCTATCCAACCCTAGCACAGCACCCCTCCAGTGGATTAATATATATTCCTTTCTATATTGTAAGCTCTTTGGGGGCAGGGAGAGATATATCTCTTGTGGCACTCACCCTTGCTAACTGAGTAAAGTGATGGCTCTCTCATATTTAGCCGGGGGGGGGGAGCAACTGTCCCTTTTCAGCCCAGCATTTCTCCAGTTGTTCTTGCTGGGGTCTCCTTTGAGTTTCCTTTTTGACCATGAGCCCCTTTGGTACAGGGAATCAATTACTCTTACTACCTAGGTAAAGAGACATCTTTTCAAGTGTGGCCTCTCTAGCAGGGGAGAGTAGCTGGCCTTATCCAACCCCAGCACAGCATCCCTCCAGTGAATGCTGTGCATTCCTTTTTATTTACATCCCTTTTTAGATTGTAAGCTCTTTGGGGGCAGGGAACTTCATTCCATCTTGTGGCACAAGCTTTGGAAATCAACCCTGATAACTGGGCCAAGGGGCACCTTTTCATAACTCTTTCCTATTTGGGGAGGGGAGTAACTGTCCCTACTGGAGGTGTCCCTTGTATTTCTTTTTAGAAAGCAAGCCCTTTGGGGCAGGTATTCCTTTTCAGGTGCTCTTGTGGCATGCAGTTTGGGAATCATCCCTTCTAACTGGGCACAGAAGCACCTTTTCAAAGTACGGTTAGGAACATAGGAAGCTACCAAATACTGAGTCAGACCATTGGCCTATCTAGCTCAGTATTGTCTTCACAGACTGGCAGCGGCTTCTCCCAGGTTGCAGGCAGGAATCTCTCTCAGCCGTCTCTTGGAGATGCTGCCAGGTTGGGAACCTGGAACCTAGATGCTCTTCCCAGAGCGGCTCCATCCCCTGAGGGGAATCTCTTCCAGTGCTCACACTTCTAGTCTCCCACTCATATGCAACCAGGGTGGACCCTGCTTAGCTAAGGGGACAAGTCATGCTTGCTACCACCAGACCAGCTCTCCTCCCTTACAGTTCTTTTTTAAAGTTTCGTCTTACAAAGACAGAGATGGGTAAGAGGGCTGTAGATATGTTTCTGAGCTAGAAACTTTCACTTCTTTTCTTTCTTTTTTGCAAAGCTTGAGAGCTGCAATTTTTTTTAGGGGGGGGCGGGGAGCGTGTTGGGGAGGATACTGCAGTTCCTTACCTGACTGGGCATGGTGGGAGGAGGCGGCCAGAAGTAGGGGTTGTTAAAGCGCGGTTCCGCCATCCTGCGGGGAAAGCAAAGTCAGAGCAAAAGAGACGGTTATGGGTCAGAATTAGGCACCAGGCTTTCAAAAATCCCCACAGCGCTGGGCAGGCCCTCCTCCCCTCCCCTCCCCTCTGCACCCCACAAAACAACACACCACATTTTAGACAAGAGTCAGTAAGTCCAGCTCCATCCCCAAACCAAACAGAGGAAAGATCCAATCAGAGAATGTTAGAGTTGAAAGGGATCCATGGAGGACTTCTAGACCAACCCCCTTTTAGCTCCTAGAGGAAGACTGTGAATTAAGAAAGCACTGGAATGGGCATCCCCAAATCGATTCCCACAGGCCCCGATGCCTTACTCACGCCCCCTTTCCTTCAAATCCAAACTCCCTTGAGGTGGGAATGAACCAACCAATGGTTTATTCATTTAACAAATGTGTATACTGCCCCAAACCTATGCCTCTGGGCAGTTTACAATAAAAACGGTACAAATTCAAAACAGAATGAACACAATTCAGAATTCAACACAATATTAAGACCGTTAAAAACTATTAAAAACATTTTAAACTCCTTGTTCTAACAACGAGATATAAATACCGTATTTACCTGAATAGAAGGTGACCCTGAGAAGATGAGCCCCTTAAAGGTTTGGGTTAAATATAGGTCATACTATTTGCCCAAAAGGATAAATAGTGAATTTAAGACACACACACATAAAACCTCATCTTGGATTCAGGTAAATACAGTATTTTGTCTTAACAACATCCCTTATCTTAAAGAATATAAATACTCAAGATTATCAAACAAAAAAAGAGATGCAAGTATTTTAAATAAAAACAAACAAACTGCTACACAGAACTATCATTTGGGCTGTTAATTGAGTAAGAGCTTTCACCATCTTGGGGTCTTTAGTGTAAATTTAGTATTTTGGCCAGGTAGAATTTAATTTCCCCATAACTCACTTCAGTGGGGTTCAGAACGCCTTTTTGTGAAATTCATGAATAAAAACAAAGTATAATCAAACCAAATAAAATAAGCAGCAGGAGAACTGTTGACTTCTGTATTCTGGAACAAAACATGAAATATGAAGCAACACAATTTAAAACACAATTTGTGTGTTTGTGAGGGGTGACTGATGACCCCAAATGTCTAGCACTATCAAACGATGAACTAGGGGCTATCAGCAGGAACTGGTGAACAGTTAGGCACAGTGGCGGTGAGTTCCACCGGGCCAGAGAAGGGCAGAGGGCAGGGCAAGTGGGTGCAATGGACCGTAATGCACCCCCTCCCTCCAGCTTTAACTTGTGCCACAAAGGCTGGGTATTTACCAGGTTGGGGATTGAAATTTGCTGGACTGGAGTACTGAAACTCCCAAATCGGCAAATGACCAGCCTCAAGTTAAAGCCAAGGCAGGGTGAGAAGAGAGAGACGGGCAGGAAGAGACGCAGCGGCACCGTCCACCATGGGTTAGGCAGTTCCCAAGACCACAGTGGGGAAAACATGAGGCTTAACTGATAGGTTAATCAACAACACCTTTAGTTGATTAACTGCTGGAGGTGCAACTAATTGGCAAAAGTCAATTCAGCCAATTAACAACAGAGATTCTGCCTTTCCCCTCAGTTTTGGAACGCCCGCCCAGAAAAGCTTCAACACACTCCCTGCCTCAGGAACTTCAAAAATGTTGAAGAACTATCATTTGAAAGAGGCTTTTTATGGTTTTTATTTGCAGTCTGTTTCTGGTGGGTTTTGTTTTTTTGTTTTTTAAAGAGTTCATAAACTTTTCAATTTTTAAAGGTTGGTTTTAACTGCGCCCTGTTTTCAGCTAATTCCCTACATTTTATATTCTTGTATTGTTCTTGTGAGCAATCCAAGCAGAACTGTTCTAGAGGGGTTGGGACATAAATGTTTTAAAGAAATAAATATGCTTAAATTGGAAGAGCAGTAAACGAAGGGCAACAATTTGTTTTTCACGGAGACCATGATGGGTTTTTGTTTCAGATCACTTTATTACTGGCCAGAACCAACAAAAAGGGTGAGTTTTGCTGGATTACTGTCATCATGAATGAAGCAGAAAAAGATAGTTAAAACTACTTCCTAACAAGGAAGGCTTTGTTGATTAAATTGCAAAGATCTCTTGGACATCATGCAGTATCTTCCAAGAGGGCCCCAAGGTTTGGGATGATCTCAAACATATTTATATTCAACTAATTTATTGGTTAGGATGCAGATGATGCGTCAGTTCAAGCTCCCTTAAATGGTTGCTGGTCTGAATCAAAGGGCTTGTTAGCAACCCAAGGTAGGGTGTGTGGGGAATTTGGAATTGAGGAAAACGGGGACCAGAAGGTGAGAGGTTCCCAAATGGGCCATGATTTGGAAACCAAAACATTCCAGTTCTCCCTGATCACCACTGAGATGATCCTGAAATCGGGTACTGCTCTCTTGCAAATCACCAATATTTTAGATATTTCGAAAATGCCGTCATGTTTTAGCCCTCCTCTCCAGGTGGAAATTAAATGAGTGAGTGAGTGCACATTTGTGTGTGTGTGTGTGTGTGTATAAAAGGTCTTTTGGCTCAAGGGCACAGGCATAATAGCTACCCCTTCTCTTCCCTTCTCCCCCCATAACTACGATCCAGAGAGTAAATATGGAACACCTTTACCCTATCTGGACATTATGTTCAATGCCCGCGCAACTGTGCATTTTCATGGGTCACCCCATGAAACTGACCGACAGGAGATTTAGGGCCAACAAAATGAAGGCCTGGTCCCACAAGGTGCATAATTAATCTGTGGAATTCCCTGCCACAGGATGTGGAGATGGCATGGCTTTAAAAGGGGCTTAGACAAATTCATGGAGGGCAGGTCTATGGATGGCTACTAATCTAGTGGCTACAGGACACTTCCAGACTTGGAGGCAGGATGCCTCTAAATACCAGCTGCAGGGGAGCAACAGCAGGAGAGAGGGCATGCACATACCTCTTGCCTGTGATTAGGAGAGGA
The DNA here is from genome assembly GCF_027244095.1 of Hemicordylus capensis. Taxonomy (NCBI): domain Eukaryota; kingdom Metazoa; phylum Chordata; class Lepidosauria; order Squamata; family Cordylidae; genus Hemicordylus; species Hemicordylus capensis. Next base: position 3,474,591 of record NC_069672.1, on the reverse strand, counting down.
GAGCTGGTCTGGTGGCAGCAAGCATGACTTGTCCCCTTAGCTAAGCAGGGTCCACCCTGGTTGCATATGAATGGGAAAGTAGAAGTGTGAGCACTGCAAGAGATTCCCCTCAGGGGATGGAGAGTCTCTGGGAAGAGCAGAAGGTTCCCAGTTCCCTCCCTGGCAGCATCTCCAAGACAGGGCTGAGAGAGATTCCTGCCTGCAACCTGGGCGAAGCCGCTGCCAGTCTGTGAAGACAATACTGAGCTAGATAGACCAAGGGTCTGACTCAGGATATGGCAGCTTCCTGTTTTCCTATCTTCTCAGAGGCAAATGGTGGGCTACGATGGGAAACAGGGTGCTGGACTAGAGAGGCCTTGAGACTGATCCAGCAGAGCTGTTCTTATATTCTAAAGGGTTCTCAAACTTGGGTCCCCAGATGTTGTTGGACTACAACTCCCATCATCCCCAGACAGAATGGACGGTTTGGACTATTATGCTCAATGCACGTACAGTAGTGTGCTTCCTATCTTCACCCTGCATTTGAGAGCACCTGTATCCCATCTTCACGTTGAAATGAAATACATGAAGTTACAGAGAGCTATTCTTGCGGAAGTGAGCATAGATTGTCCCCTTTGCTAAGCAGGTTCCGCCTTGGTTTGTGTTTGGATGGGTGACTACATGTGAGCATTGTCTGCGGTAAGATATTTCCCTTAGGAGGTGGGGCCGTCACTCCATGACAGAGCATCTGCTTTGCAGGCAGAAGGGTCCCAGGTTCAATCCCTGGCAGCATCTCCAGGTAGGGCTGGGAGAGACTCCTGCCCGAAACCTTGGAGAAGCCACTGCCAGTCAGTGTAGACAATACTGAGCTAGATGGCCCAAGGGTCTGACTTGGCATACGGCAGCTTTCTATGTTCCATGTACAGTGACTCACACAAAAACATAACCATGTATACAGACACCTGAACGCATGTCCAAAGAAATGTCTGGATAGAATTTCTGAGTTGCAGCTATCAGGAGTACAATCAGGTCCACTGTGAGATTAAATATTTTCTTTCATTCTTTACAAAAAATGGAAAACGATTGTTCACCTGCTGCAGAGCAGAACCCCTGCTAATGTGAGCAAAGAGGCACCTTTTAAAAGTGGTGATTCTCTTTACTGAGCAGGGGGAGAGCAACTGGCCCTATCCGTCCCCAGCACAGCATCCCTACAGTGTCTGTTGCTGGTGTCTGACATATTTCTTTTTTAGATTGTGAGCCCTACTGGAACAAGGAAGCATCTTATTTATTTTATTTTTTAGAGTAGACTGCTTTGAGAATTTTGGCTGAACAGCGGCAGATAATATTTGTATTTATGGGTACCTCACTGCTATTGGAGAGTGAAGGAGAGCAGTCCATCAAGAATGAAATAGGAACATAGGAAGCTGCCATATACTGAGTCAGACCCTTGGTCCATCTAGCTCTGTATTGTTTACACTGACTGGCAGCTGTTTCTCCAAGGTTGCAAACAAGAGTCTTTCCCAGCCCTACCTGGAGATGCTGCCAGGGACTGAACCTGGGACCTTCTGCATGCAAACATGCAGATAGGAACATCCGACTTCTACTGAGTCAGACCCTTGGTCCATCTAGCTCAATATCGTCTGCACAGACTGGCAGCGGCTTCTCCCAGGTTGCAGGCAGGAGTCTCTCTTGGCCCTCTCTTGGAGATGCTGCCAGGGAGGGAACTTGGAATCTTCTGCATGCAAGCAGGCAGGTGCTCTTCCCAGAGCGGCCCCATCCCCTCAGGGGAAAATCTTACAGTGTTTGCATGTAGTCTCCCATTCAAATTCAAACCAGGGCAGACCCTGCTTAGCAAAGGGGACCATGCATGCTTGCTGCCACAAGACCAGCGCCCCTCTAGATAGTGTGACGGGGACAGTCACTCCCAGGGTGTGAACTCTGGTACAAAAACACAGCTCCTCACCAGCTCACACAAATGCTCCCACTTCTACCTGTGAAACGTTGGGGCACATTTAACTCAAACGGCATCGGACAAATCAATGCAAAACCGGAAAGGAGATCCCGCAGGCCCCCCCCCGTTGAAACGGCCCTCCCCTCTGACACAAACCCCCTTTTGTATTGTGCTCAGGAAGCAGAAACCTCAGAGCAGAAACCACACGTCTTCCTGGCCAGAGCAGAGATGCAAAGTGAAGCACAGAAATGGGAGAAGCGGGGTGGCCTAACTCCCCCTATCCAAAAAAAAAAAAAAAGCCTCTCGCCAAAGATACCTCTACAACTTGGTTTCTCCAACCAGAGCCAATTTGCCTTGGCTCTTTAAGGTGGTTGGTGTTGTTTTTTTGAAACAGGAGAGTTTTGTCAATATTCCCCACTTCATATCCTGCCCTTTCTCCAGTCTTCTGCACTTAAGCAGAAAACAGCCAGTGCTGGGATTCTGCAGAGGTGGGATATTCTCCCACAGCGCAGATGGAACCCTGCGGTATGCCGACGGTCTGTAATATCCTGCCAAAAAGTCAGGAGAATGCTACCCCCTCCTCAGATTCCTAAAATGAAAACAGACATTCAGCCTTGCCACAGTCCACATTCAACTTCTCTGTAAGTGGGTGGTCTATTTTTATTTTTTTAAAAAAACTGAAAACTGAACACACACAAAAAGTGGGAAAGGGTCTCATACAATTCTATGATGCGGACATCTTAGCTCATTAGAATGCAAAAAAGCCCACCCTCAATGGGTATAAGAATAGGCAGTATTTCCATTGAAGGCAATCTCGATCTTTTCAAGTTTCTGTGGATTCCAAAGCAGGATCAGATGTGTAACACGCCAGACGTCAAAATTTGAGGACCCGACACTTCTCAACGTGATCAGTGAGGATATGGGGGTCAAGCATCTTCGGGGATGCATCTGAAATATTAACCTCAACTTCGTGGCAGTTTGCATTCTGCATTATTATGGCTGCATTCACACAATCATACTGATCCTGGTTGAAAAGTTAATAAGTGTTAGTGAGCCTGTTACTTTCCACCTGTATTTGTAAACACTTGGGGGAAATATCCAAAAAGAAAAACGTTTTTTGGGGGGACGCAGGCTGTTTTTAAACCATCACAAGGAAAAGTTAAATCAGGACTAGTGAGCCCAGAGCAGCTGTTTGTGAGAATGCAGAATGTCAGGACAACTGTGGTCAAACTGCTCCAGTTAACCAGCATTTAATCCAGGGTTTACATCTGGATGGGGTGACACTCCCCCTGAAAGATCAGGTACGTAGCTTGGGGGTGCTCCCGGACCCAAAGCTCTCCCTGGTTCCTCAGGTTGAGGAGGTGGCCAGGAGTGCGTTTTATTAGCTTCGGCTGATACATCAGCGACGTCCGTTTCCAGAGGTGAATGACCTTAAAACAGTGGTACATATGCTGGAAACCTCCCGGCTTGACTACTGTAATGCGCCCTACATGGGGCTGCCTTTGTACATAGTCCGGAAACTATAATTGGTACAGAATGTGGCAGCCAGATTAGAAAACACTGGTTCTTAAAGGGCTGCTCTGGCTGCCAATATGTTTCCGGGTGAAATACAAAGTGCTGGTTCTTACCTATAAAGCCCTTAATGGCTTGGGCTCAGACTATTTGAGAGAGCGCCTCTTTTGTCATAATCCCTGCTGCCTGTTACGATCTTCTGGAGAGGTCCGGTTAGGGTTGCCACTGGCTCGTTCGGTGGCGACCCAGGACCGGGCTTTTTCTGTGGCTGCCCCAGGGCTCTGGAATAACCTTCTTGCTGAAATAAGAGCATCTCCTTCTCTGCTTGTTTTCAAGAAGATCCTCCTGTTCTCTCAGGCTTTTGATTAAAATTAATTTTAATATTTTTTTAAAAACTTGTCTTAATAATTTAATTCTATTGTTCTTATTGTCATGTAATTTTAATTTGTGACTTTTAAATATTTTAAATTTTGTACATCGCCTAGAGATATACATATCTTCCAACAGCTATGGGTGGATTCTTATCCTAACCCTTGGCTTTATTATTATTTGTAAATAATAAAATTATTCAACTGGGCCTTTCTCCTTCAGAACTCCTCACTTGGGAATATAATAAGGTGAAGGAAATATTATTTCTCCGGTTGCACGATACTGAACGGCAGGAACTTATGTCTTTGGCCAATAGGACTTGCTCCCTTTTACATTTTGGGATTTTGCCACCCTGGGGAGATAGAGGTGCTAGTTATTTGACAACGCTACATTTTTCCAAATTTCGGGCTGCATTTGCCCAGGCCCGGTTCAATGTGTTGCCCTCTTCTCTTTTGGATCGGAGGTTTGCAAAAGATAATCCTGTTCCGGTTTTCTGCCCTTGTGGCGTTGGCCTTCTGGAAACTGTCACCCATGTGTTGTTGTACTGCTCGTTGTATCGGGACGCTAGAGAAGAGCTCATCTCCCCTTTGTTACTTAAATTTCCCGGAAGGTGTGATCTCTTTTATACTTATTACTGCCTCGCGGATTTGAGCCCTGGGACGACAGCAGCTGTGGCTAAATTTTTCTATATTGCCACTAGGTTGAGGTCCCTATTAAGTGCCTAACTGCGAGAGCTGTCTGTTGTTTTTAAATAATTTCTTATTATTGATTGTAATCTGTCATATTGTGTTTTAGCATTGTTTTATTGACGTATTGTATATATTTGTTACTACCATTTCTGCTGGCCAATGGCCGTAATAAAACTGATGATGATGATATACATATCAGGCAGTATAAAAATATGATAGATAGATAGATAATCCAAACAGATAACTGGGATCTTCTATACAGATAATCTGGTTATCTCTCCTGCTCCCTGCTAACTGAGCAAAGAGACACCTTTTAAAGTGGTGATTCTCTTCTATTTAGCAGGGGGAGAGCAACCGGCCCTATCCAGCCCCAGCACAGCATCTCTCCAGTGGCTGTTGCTGGTGTCTGCCTTATGTTTCTTTTTAGACTGTGAACCCTTTGGGGACAGGGGGACATCTTATTTATGTATTATTTATTTTTCTGTGTAAACTGCTTTGAGAACGTTGGTTTCAAAGAACTAAAGAGCGGGATATAAATATCTGTATTCATTTTTTTTTATTTAAATGCTGGTTAACCAGAGAGGTTTGACTAGGACTGCCCTGAAATTCTGGGTTCACACCATCAGCTCTGCTAGACTGACTAATCCCGATTAACTTCATAACAAGGATTCTTGCGACTGTCTGAACACTGCGTTCAGTCAGTCGCAAGAATCCTGGTTAAAAAGTTAATTAAAACTTTTGGTTTGAAAACAGACCGCCTATTTTCAAACCAAAAGTTTCAATTTGGGATACTTCCCTCAAACGTTTACAAATACAGTTGGAAACTAACAGAAACGGCAAGTGACAAAACAAACCACTGCAGGAATACTAAAGGCAAGCTTTAACATAAATACCTCATATGATATTTAGGGTTGCCAGATGGTGAAAAAAGTCAATATCGATCACCAAAAAAAAAAAAAAAGTGGAAATAGAGGACACTCTACACCAAAAAAAAAAGTCTCCAAAAAGTCTCCACTTTGCATTACTTTTGCATATGTTTAATGGTTTATCACACACAGTCCTCTGTCCTCCTTCCCCACGGGTCACCCAGTCTGCTCTCTCTGCACCCAGGCTGGCAATTTCACCTCTTGGCTAGAGGCAGGGCAGCCAGTCTCTCTGCATGCTGACGCAGAAGTGGGTGCACGGACTCTCACTCCATTGCTGTCTTCCACGACTACAAACATGTATCGACTGCTTTCCAAGAGAAGGTTTCACGGTGGTTTTCAGAGAAAAACAAACCATAAGATGATCTCTTGCCCCCAAAGGGCTCACAGTCTAAAATGAAATGCAAGGGAACACCAGCATCAGCCACTGAAGGGATGTTGTGCTGGGGTTGGATAGGGCCAGTTGCTCTCCTCATGATAAACAGAAGAGACTCACCACTTTCAAAGGTGCCTTTTTACTCCGTGAGCAGGGGTAGCTGCTAACTGAATAAAGTCAGCTAGCTAACTGCTGACTCCTCATGGACAGCACGTGAATCAAGCAAGCTGAACCTGCTGGACCCATCTATCCATCATGTGGCTCTGAAACTGGCCACTGAAGCAGAATCTCCCCTCTGGCTTCCCCATTGGATGGAGGGTCAGTAGGAAGGGGGCCAAGGAAGAGAAGCTGGTCAGGGAAGCAAAGTGTTCTGCACCATCTAGATGTTCCAGCTCAACTTCGGACACTACAACATTCCCCCACCCCCCAAAAAGTATTTAGACCCCAAAATAGTCATGCAGGTTATCTACAAAAGTTGGCAGCCCTAGTTGGGCTCAGGAGAGCTGGTCATTTGGTAGCAAGCATGAGTTGTCCCCTTAGCTAAGCAGGCGCTACCCTGGTTTGCATTTGAATGGGAGACTAGAAGTGTGAGCACTGAAGAGATTCCCCTTAGGGGATGATGGAGCCGCTCTGGGAAGAGCATCTGAGGTTCCAAGTTCCCTCCTTGGTGGAATCTCCAAATAGGGCTGAGAGAGACAAGATTCTGGCCTGCAACCTTGGAGAAGCTGCTGCCAGTCTGTGTAGACAATACTGAGCTAGACGAGCCAATGGTCTGACTTGGTATATGGCAGCTTTCTATGTTCCTATGAAAGGGAGGAGAGCTGGTCTTGTGGTTGCAAGTATGGATTGTCCTTATTCATAAGCACGGTCTGCCCTGGTTTGCATTTGCATGGGAAACCACATGTGTGAGCAGTGTAAGATATTCCCCTTAGGGGATGGAGCCGCTCTGGGAAGAGGATATAGGTTCAAAGTTCCCTCCCTGGCAGCATCTGCAAGATAGGGCTGACAGAGACTCCTGCCTGCAACCTTGGAGAAGCCGCTGCCAGTCTGTGAGGGCAATACTGAGCTAGACGGACCAATGGTCTGACTCTGTACATGGCAGCTTCCTATGTTCCATGAGATTTTAGAATTTGATTTGAGAGCCAAACTTCCATTTTACGAACCAAGGTGAGGCAGTCACCTCAGGGGGCAGACAGTCAATCCCTCCCCTGCTGACCAGGCAAAGGGTTGGCTCCTAAAATGTATTTATTCCAGACTTGGCCAATCCAGAGACTTCATACTGAAAGCCAATGGCAAGGGTCTACATTACACTCTGCTATTCCCTTGAGTACCAGAAGGGGGCTCTGAGGACAAGGTCAGAACCCGAGCCTCAATCCGGCTGGCCGGACACCCACCCACCCACCCTCTCAAAGTCCTGAGAGGCGGCTGATGAAAACCGATGAAATATTCAATTCAAATACTGCAGGCACAGAATCCGGGGTGACCCCTCACCAGCTACTCTCTTTCAGCCTAACCGACCTCGCAGGGTTGTTGTGTGTCTAGAAGAGGCTGGGGGCGGGGGAGAGACAATATATTCCAGCCTGAGTGGTGGGATATATATATTTATTTATTAATTATTTATTTTACTCGATTTCTATACCGCCCTTCCAAAAATAGCTCAGGGTGGTTATAGGAGAGCAAGATGCCAAATAAATAAATAAATGCATTCCTTCCTGCCAACGATTTCTATGCAGGCAACGTTTTCATGCAGTCAACACCAAAAAAATAAAATTAAAATTACACACACACACCTCTATCAAGAAAATAAAATAATATAAAAACTACAACCCTCACAAACTGCACACACCATAGATCACAGAAATGTGTATATACGCGTAATCTAAGTCCTACGCAAATCCAGGAGGTCTAATAGGACCACAAAAGATGGGTGCAGGAAGAAAGCAGAGAGAAAACAGCAAAGAGATTTCCTTTAATCCTACTTTCTCGGCCCAAACACTGAAACGTGTGGAGAGCTTACATAAGCTGCCTAAAATAACAACCTCCCCCTGCAAAGATTGTCATACACATCTATTTCTGTGCCAGTTTCAACCTTAAGGATTTTTCCTTTAAAATAAACAGTAGTTTAGACTCTAAAATATCGATTCATTTGCTGCTCCCAATTAACTCCATCTTTATCCCCGGAGTCCGAGGCAACAAGGTTGAGCAAACGCGATGGGGGGCGGGGGCGGAGAGAAGAAGCAGAAAAATCCAGAAAGCATTTTGCGGTGTCCTTCACTACAGATGAAAAACAGGAAGACGATGGTGTGGCAAGGCAGCCACTGAAATGGATATGACAGGTGGGGACAGCACTTGGACAGAGGGCGGCCCTTTCATGAGGCACGATGAGGCGGTCGCTTCAAGCAACAGAGCATTGGAGGGGGGGTGGCAAAATGCTCCTTTTACCTCCAGCTAAAAAGGGAGGTGCACAGGTGTGGAAATGGGCAGCACACTGCTAGGATACAGAAGGTAGGCATCTCCTGGGAATCCTAGAAAACAACCCCACCATCCCTGGCTGCATTGGCCTTTCGCTGGGGATGCTGGGAGTTGTAGTCAACAACATCTGGGATTCCTTGTTACTGGTAACTTCTGCATGCAAGCAGGCAGATGCTCTTCCCAGAGCGGCCCCATCCCCGGAGGGGAAGATCTTACGGTATTCACACATGGAGTCTCCCATTCAAATGCAAACCAGGGCTTAGCAAAGGGGACAATTCCTGCTTGCTACCCCAAGACCAGCTCTCTTCCTGGCTGGTAAGCACTCACAGCCCCTTCTGGCCTTGGGGTAGCAAGCAGGAATTGTCCCCTTTGCTAAGCAAGGTTCACCCTGGTTTGCATTTGAATGGGAGACTACATGTGTGAGCACCGTAAGATATTCCCCTTTGGGGATGGAGCCGCTCTGGGAAGAGCAGAAGGTTCCAAGTTCCCTCCCTGGACCTCCAAGATAGGGCTGAGAGAGATTCCTGCCTGCAACGCTGAGAAGCCGCTGCCAGTCTGGGTAGACAATATTGAGCTCGATGGACCAAGGGTCCGACTCAGTAGAAGGCAGCTTCCTATATTTCTGTACTTTAGCCCTCCTTCCATAAAATGCACACATGTACAATCATTCACAGAGAAACATGTACCTAATGTACCAACATTTGTATTCAGCGGCGTTGCTCGGTACTTAGAAGATCCAGGGCCCCAGGCCCACAGCTCCTGCTTTAATAATTAAACTCAATCACCACCCCATCCCCAAGAACAATTATGTCTGTTTCCTAAAGTCTCTAATATTACAATGCCGCATCTATGGAAGAGGAAGTCGCAGTGCCCCCTCTGTGCTAATGTCTCCATGGCTGACCTCCTTCCTTTCTGGAAGAGGTCATGGAGAAGGGAGGTGGCTGATGAGATCTGAGGCTCTGAGGAATTCACTAGGGGCCTGAGCCCCATGGACCATCCCCTAACAATGTCCCTGCCTGTATTCACGTACTAAGTCATGTCTGAACAGAGTTATTGTGTTGGTGTGAAACGCAAGCATTCTCCTTAATCAAGGATCAGTGCCTTCCCCTTTCCTAGAGGTTAAATCTAAAAAAAAATCTGCACCTGGTCTCTAGTGCGCATGCACCCAAATCCATATGCATGAACACTAAAGCACGTTCCTATTTTTTAAGCACCCTGCAGCTGCCAGAGTGTGGTGTTCCACTGATAGAATATGGTAAGCCAGGGATTCTCAAACTTGGGTCTCCAGAAGTTGTTGAACTACACCTCCCATACTCCCCAGCCATAATGGCCTTCAGCTGATGATGATGGGAAATGTAGTCCAACAAGCTCTGGGGCCCAATTTGGAGAACCCCTGCTGTATGACACTTTCCCAAGGATCTCTTTTACCACGCCCCCACCTCCCAAAACAGGCATCCTCTTGGGATTTCAAATCAGTGGAGGAAATCAGACAGCAGACAGGAGGGAGGCAGGAGTCAGACAGAGAGGAGACTGCACTCCCACTGAGACAGAGACAGGAGTCAGACAGGAGGGAGTCAGGAGGCAGACAGAAGACAGACAGGAGACTGCACTCTCACTGACAGATACAGAGATAGGAGTCAGACAGGAGGGAGGCAGGAGACAGGAGACAGGACAAACAGGCAGACAGGAGACTGCACTCCCACTGACAGAGACAGGAGTCAAGACAGGAGTCAGACAGGAGGGAGTCAGACAGGAGACTGCACTCCCACTGACGGAGACAGAGATAGGAGACAGAGCTGAGCTTTCAACATGGCAAATGGCACAAACAGACACTCTGTGATCTTTGCTATGAAAATGAGTGTGATTCAAGCATGTCCCCTTTTCCCCTGCTGAAAGGGCGGAGGGTCAAGGGGGGATTACACCAGGCCAAAGAGGAAACTCCTCAAAAGATGTGGCACTCCAAATCTCCAGGGCCAGCCCGTCCAGCAGGTAGATGCAAGCAGCCAGCTAGGCTTCCCATTCTTGGGGGACGCAGAAGCAGTGCCAGAATAGAGCACTGCCGGTTATTCTTTCTCGCCCTCTTCTATTGCACCCCTGAAGCACGGCACAGGGGTGGAAGAATGGAAGATCTAATCCTGCACTCTGCTCCCCAGAGGTTAGGGAAGCCCAGCCTGGGCTAGGCTGTGCATGGGAACCGCCAGGATCGGGCCCAATCCCGGCAGGCCAACGCCTCCTAGCCCAGCTGTTAGCCGAGGTTAAGGGAGAAAGCGCTCCCTTAATCCAGACTATCTGCTTCCAGCCCGGCTGCACACAGAGATGGGCGCCTTGGAGAGGAGAGCTGGTCTGGTGGTAGCAAGCATGACTTGTCCCCTTAGCTAAGCAGGGTCTGCCCTGGTTGCATCTGAAAGGGAGACTAGAAGTGTGAGCACTGGAAGAGATTCCCTCAGGGGATGGAGCCGCCACCCTGGGAAGAGCAGAAGGTTCCAAGTCCCCTCCCTGGCAGCATCTCCAAGTTAGGACAAGATTTTTATTTATTTTTTAATAGGACAAGATTTTTTTATTGAACTAACAAACTACCAAAGCATACAGTACGTAGATAGGGCTGAGGGAGACTCCTGCCTGCCACCTTGGAGAAGCCGCTGCCAGTCTGTGAAGACAATACTGAGCTAGATAGACCAATGGTCTGACTCAGTATATGGCAGCTGCCTCTGTTCCTACGGAATCCCCCAATGCCTTGCGCATGTTGTGCGGTGCATTGCGGGGTCTCTGGCGCTTGTCTGGGAGTGCAGTCCAAGCTCCTGGCAAGGTCAAGTGGGGAAGGTCGAGGTTCCCCCTGGGGGGCGGGGGAGAGGTGAGTTAAACAAGCCTCAGGTGCAGTGCTGGCTCTAATTTTTTTCATCTGTGTGCCAAATGAATTTTGTTTGTAGCACAGCAGTGTGTGCACACATGTATTGCACCTTCTATACAACCCTATCCAAAGACTCTGGGCGGTGCACAACAGGTAACACACTACAACAAACAGCAATTAAAACAAAACAGGTTAAAACAACATCTGGTGCGCAACTGGTAAAACACTACCGCAAACAGCTTAAAACAATATAAAAACAAATCTAAAACAGTTCTGACACCCGTAGCCACAGGGTGGCATGAACACTAATTGACACCCCCCCACACACACACCAATTCTCCTTGCCACCCCAAAACCTCAAGCCCTGGCCGATATGTTTTCATTGCTTCTCCCCTCCAAGACTTTTCGGCTGGCTATGTACTATATCAGGCAGCAGCAATATAGGAAGATGCTGAAAAGCATCATCTCATACTCTGCGGGAGGAGGCAATGGTCAACCGCTCCTGTATTCTACCAACAGAAAAGCACAGAGGCCTTTGGGTGCCAGGAGTCGAAATCGATTTGATGGCACACTTTACCTTTTACCGATAGGCTTTCAAAACACTTAAAAAAATTAAAAGCCTTGGAAGGCCAGGCTCAACAAGCAAGGTTTGGGATGGGGTATTCAGAAGGGGGTCTTCCTAATCCAAGCTGAGCAGGATCTAAAATTAACGGAGCGGACGTCGGAAAATTTGCACGAGTGCGCATGTGTGCATGCCTTAGAGGGAACACTGCTAGGGTGCCCAAAAACTCCAGGGTTGGGCCTGCCAGCCTCCCCCCCCAGAAACACAAGAAGTGTGCTGCTAACAAGGAAGCAGGTGGATACAAGAAAGATCAGGCAGGCAGGGCAAAAAAATCAGAGATGGTTGCCCGAGGCAAGCCCAGACTCTAAGGCTGCTGGCAGGCTGCCTGCAAGAGAGAGAGAGACACAAAGCCAGCCAACACCCAGCAACTCCTGGCTTCGGGATGCTCACGTCTGCCGCCTCGTGGGAGACAAGCCTTGCGGGCAAGGTGGAGGAGTCACACTCTCTCTCACACACACACACACACACACACACAACGCAGAGGCCAGTCTCAGCCTAGCAGATGCCCAAGTATGTCTGCTATTCCATTGCTGCTCCCCTGGATAGCCCTGATCGGCAATCCAGGAGGAGGGAGGAGAGCTGGTCTTGTGGTTGCAAGCACAAATTGTCCCCTTTGCTAAGTAGAGTCCGCCCTGGTTTGCATTTGAATGGGAGCCTACATGTGTGAGCACCGTAAGATATCCCTTTGGGGCTGCTCTGGGAAGAGCATTTGCCTGATGGCATGCAGAAGGTTCCCAGTTCCCTCCCTGGCAGCGTCTCCAGGTAGGGCTGAGAGAGAGACTCCTGCCTGCAACCTTGCAGAAGCGGCTGCCAGTCTGGGTAGACGATCCTGAGCGAGAGGGACCAAGGGCTGCTGGCCATTCAGAAATTCCACGCACTCCTATGGCCCTTTGGAAGGAACCAGGGCTTTTCAGTAGGGGTGTGCACAAAACCAGCAGGCCTGGTTCGGTTCGAATCCGAACCAACCTGAACTGGATCAAGGCAGTTTGGTTTTGCCCCCCACCCTAATTCAGTGTTTTTTCTTGGGGTTTTTTTTATGGCAAGCATTCTTGCGTTTTTAAAAGAAGTAGTATTATTATTTTCGTACTTACCCCCTCCAGGGGGCTTCTCTGAGGCCATGTGTGTGGGGGGGTTGTCCGCGGAGGTTCCCCCTCCCCTGTGCCGACCTCCATTTTGGCAAAAACCTGGGTCATGACCTGGCCACGCAGGGGCCCAATGCACATGTGCGGCAGCCTGCAAGATGGCCACCATGATGGGAGGGAGGCTCGGAACGGACCAAAGAACATCCAAACCTGGTGGTTTTTGCCAAAACGCAAGCCAGCGGGGGGGGGGGGAGACGACCTCCTCCGCTGCTTTGGAGAAGCCCCCGGAGGGGTTAAGTACTAAAAACAGTTAATTTATTTTTAAACATAAAAAGGGTCACAAACCCCCTGAACAGCTGGGGCAGGGGGATTCAGTGTGGGGTCAAGCTGAACCAGGTGTGGTCTGGCTCAACCCCAAACCAAACCGGTTCAATGTATGTCGAACCGGTTTGCACATCCCCACTTTTCAATGGGATTTCCTTGTCCTTCATTTCAGTTCAGTTGTCAACCCAACCCTGATCGGCAACCCAGGTTTAAAGTGAGGTAGCGGGGAAAGCTGGTCTTGTGGTAGCAAGCATGAACTGCCCCCTTTGCTAAGCAGGGTCTGCCCTGGTTTGCATTTGAATGGGAGACTACATGTGAGATATTCCCCTGAGGGTATGGGGCCGTAGATCAGTGGAAGAGGACCTGCCTGCTTGCATGCAGAAGGTTCCAAGCTCCCTCCCTGGCAGCATCTCCAAGATAGGGCTGAGAGAGATTCCTGCCTGCAGCCTTGGAGAAGCCGCTGCCAGTCTGCGTAGACAGTGCAAAGCTAGATGACCCAATGACGCAGTAGATGGCCGCTTCCTATGTTCCTATGGCAAGTGCACGTCTCCTACCTCACTCGGTGGTCATGTGGAACTCCATGCCACCACCAGCAACTCCCATTCTGCCAGCAGCCATCTTTATCATAGAGCTGGGGGGAAGGAGTGACCAGGCAGCATGGAGCTTTCCCAATCTACCGTGCTGCCTCCACCAAGCATTGTGGGGTACCTGGCCAGCCCAGTTTGCCCCGCAAAGAGGGGCTCGCCTATGGTGAGCAAATACATCCTCCAGGCGACCAGTATAAAAGCCTCTCTCAACTGGAAGAGGGTCGGTGCTCTTTGTCCCTGCAACATCACCCTCAGGACACCAACAATGTGTGTGGAAAGCCAGTCCAGGAAATACACTGACATACAAGCCAAGATCAGAAGCTACATGAGATGGTCCTGGTGACACAGTCCCCTCCTCACACACAAAAGAGGTGCACTCTTCAATTGGTTATTCCACCAAGGTGGCAACATTGTGCCACACTTCAAGCGGTGCAAAATCACGAGTGTCGACTGTATTTATTATTTCTTGCTGTATACCGCTTTGGAAACTTTTGCTGATAAAGCGGCATATAAATATTTGTTGTTTGTTGTATATATTGTTATATTGTAAATGGTGTTTCGTAAGAAAATATGGGCAGAAACCTGATTGCTGGAGGTTACATACCTTTTAAAGGAGGCTTTTAAATATCATTATTTTGTTATATCTGGTGGGTTCTTTAGCTTTTTATAATTTTCAGCTTTAATTTGAACCTAATAATTGTTTTAATCTTACTTAAAAAAAAAAAAAAAGTATTACTTGTATCTGTGTCTATGTTGTTGCTGTAAGCTGCCCGGAGCAGTATTGCACTGGAACGGCAGGGTATAAATATTTTAAATAAATAATAATAATAAATAAACTTATCTATTGTGTTATATTTTTGTCTGGTCAATGACCGAAATAAAGATTCCATTCCAACCAGTTACTTGGTTCCATCGGAAGATCTCAAACATGGACCCTCAGATGTTGCTGGATTACAACTCCCATCATCCACAATTGCAACCATAAATGATGGGAGTATAATAAATAAATATTCGTAGTTGCAGTCCAACATAATCTGGGGACCCAAAATGTTGACTACAGCTCCCAGAAACCCCAAGCAAAAGCTATTGCAGCTGGAGATTCTGGGAATTGTAGTCACAACATCTGGGAATCCCTGTTAGAGTGAACACTGGATCCACGTTCAAGAACTCTTGGGTTGATGGATTAAAAGCCTTTCTGGTTGACTAAAAAGCCGCCTCTAATAAATTGGGTAAGAGTTTGTATTAAAAATAATTAAGTACTCATAAAACTGCAATAGGAGGCATTCCCTTCTCTCACATGCAGGGGGAATGCGTCTCCGAAGAGGACACCAGCTGCACTATAGATGTGCACTATTATTTTTTTTAAAGCAACCCTTGCTTTAACAATATGCACGTTGATGTGGGCTGTAATTATTTAATCAAGTGAAACTCACTGGATTAATCAACAAAGATTTTCTTAATTAATTTAATTTCTTTGATAATTAATTTCAGAAACATCTTTAAACTGAATTTAATGTCTTTAAGTGAACTTAATCAATGAAGCTTTCTTTAATAACTAATTTTAGAAATTCCTTTAATTGGATGTCTTCCTTTGTTGAATTGCAGGACATCAGTGATGCCAGAGAGAGGCCACAGAGCTTTTTCCGGGCTGCAGAAGGGAATGGAGGAAAAGCAGACAGAGATGTGTGGGGCCCCAACTATTGATATGCTGCAAAGCTTAGACTAACAGCAGGGACAGAGGCCTTGAGTCAATGGCAAGAGAATGCAGAGGCTGCAAGACCCAGCATCTTGCCTCTGTCGGATTACAGGGGATTGTTTGATTGATGTGCAGATTATTGGTACTTCTGATGAAGACTATTTCAAAACGTACCTTTACCTAGGAAATCTGTTAAGTTTCCCCGCACAGGACAATTACCTCTCATCTGTGAGAATTTACTTCAAGCAAATTGGCACTATTATTAGCATTACATCAGCTATTTTGACACAACAAGCATTACATCAGCTTCTGTCCAGTATGACATCTTTTGAGTTTGTGGAGTTGTCACTAGCCCACATTGTTTGCATTGATATGGATTAGATTATATTTGGAGTATTTCCGCACCCATTACATGTGCATCCTGCATTTTTTCCGCATTGTCACCTGTTCCAGGTCGTTCACGGGTTTCGCTTTGCATTTCCTGGATTACAGGGCCCTGCGTCAATGGAAGTCGATGATGAAAGCCCCACCCACAGGACAGGAAAGTGCCTGTGAAGTTGTGAAAGTGAGGGTGGGTTCCTGTCCATTGCTGCCCCCTAAAGTGCCTAATACAACGTCAAATCCGGGAGCACCCCAAGACTATGAAGCATATCAACCAGCGGGCGTTGGGTTGGATCTACAATGAGCACTGTGTGTGTGTGTTATGTGCACGCACTGCCTTGATAGTGCCACCCAGAACAAAACTCTTTCCACTCACTGGTGACAAAAATTAGAGGGAACACTGACCCCCAACCCTGATCCCACCCCGCCGCCCCCAAGCAGGCCTGAGTCTGTTGTATTACTTCAAACAAAATAAAAACTGTGAACACACTCAGAGGCAATTCTTACGATCAGCCAAAAACGGACTAAGAAATGCAAGCTGATTGCATTTGGCTGATTGTAAAACCTGCCAAAGAGGCCAGCCTCTTCAATGTGGTGAAGCAAGCAAATGCTCCCTTAGCCCTCTTTTACTGAACGTCTTGACAGCCCCGGTGGCTTTCGGGGATGCTACAGTTAACTCTCGGAAAGTAATTCCCAAAGTGTTCAGCCACAGTAGTTCTCCGGTGCACCCCTGCATGATTCAGTGTTCTGCCCGGGCCTCCTCTGAATCAGTCTCTGCAAGACAGATCGTTCTCTCTCTGTACTCGGCACAACAAAATTTTCTGCTCCCTCCCTCAGCAGAGCATTCAACCTGATGCAGAGGCGCTCCCAGAATCACTCATTCTCAGAGGAGGTTGACTACTGCATCTCTGCATGAGTACATTCCTTTCTCCAATCAGCCTCTGCTGATAGCCAGTAATTAGGATACATCCCAAGCCGTCTGATTCTATTCTTTATGTTCAAATCTGGTTCTTTTACTCTGATTCTATTCCTTATGTTCAAAACTGGTTCTGCATCTTGAACGATGCGGGGAGAATTGCTGTTATAAATACGTGCCTTTTTCATTCCATAACAGGATACCTACCTGTTATTGTATTTGAAGAGGAAAACTAATAAAGTTTTAATTTAAAAATAGATAAAATAAAAATTAGGATATATTTATTTATCTGATGCAACTGGTTCAATAAATCACTTTGGATGCAGAGATGTGGCAGAAATGACCCACTCCAAGAGGAGGCTTCTGACAGCATCTCTGCTTGAGTCATTGTTGGGCTCATCCCCTTCCAATAGAGCAAGAACATAGGGCAAAAAATTTTATACACTGGGTTTGATACATGCGACACCAGAGCTAAGACTGAGCCACTGTTTTAGGAACATAGGAAAGTGCCATATATTGAGTCAGATCATTGGTCTATCTAGCTCAGGATTGTCTTCACAGACTGGCAGCGGCTTCTCCAAGGTTGCAGGCAGGAATCTCTCTCTCAGCCCTATCTTGGAGATGCTGCCAGGGAGGGAACTTGGAAGCTTCTTCATGCAAGCATGCAGGTGCTTTTCCCAGCGTGGCCCCATCCCCTAATGGGAAGATCTTACCATGCTCACACAGGTAGTCTCCCATTTAAATGCAAACCAGGGTGGACCCTGCTTAGCAAGAGAGGCCATTCATGTTTGCTACCACAGGACCAGCTCTCCTCCCAGCCAACCTGGAACAAGTTATTAGTCAAAGGTCTTTTGCCAGTAGCCAAAAATGGGCCAAACCAATACTCAACGATCTTAGGATGCCAGGATCCTTAAAATGTCGCCATATTTCTAGCTAGCCACCATCTCTGACTCTTTGCATGCCTTTCTAACACCAGAAACATCTGGCAGCATTTGTGCTAAAGCTCAGGTCTGTGCCACTCTTTGAATGATTCTTATGATTTTTACGAGTTCATACCGTGACGATCGTTGGCCACCATATTGGGTTTGTTGGACTCACTCTCTAAAACCATACATACCTGACAACATTTCTGCAAAATCTCACGCTTGTGAGCCAAAGTACACGATTCAGCTTAATTTTCCAGTTTAGCGGCTCCACTAAAGGGTCCCACAGCTGTCCTTAGCACTCGGCCACCTCTGTGACATCACAGCAGCTTAGCCAATAGCAGCCAAGGGGACTATGACACCACTGCCTACCTACGCCCAGCATCAGAGTGGAGCAGCCCTCATTTGCTCTGAACAAGCTAATGAGCAACCGGCTAAGTATTACCTATTGTTGGCTGCAGCCTTCTGTAGCCATGCAGCTGAGCTGCTACGGAATGCCCACAAACATTCTAACCGATGAGGAAGGAGGGACGAACGTAAAACTTTGACAATCAGGGCAGCTACTGGCAAAGAAAGAGGAAGGCCAGCATGGATGGGGGGAAGTTCACACCGGGACAGGAGAGGTTCTAGAAATCCTCACACACCATTTTTTGTACCCAGCTCAGTTAATTGCCACAGCCATCACTGTAAACCAGGGGATCTCAATCTTGGGACCCCAGGTGGTGTTGGACTACAACTCCCATCACCCCCAGTGACGATGGCCTCGGGGCATTGCTGGTGTGCAATACTGTACACTTAGGGCAAAAAAATCCTACCTTTACGTCTACACTAATAGGGACTGAAATGGCTGTGACATCACACCCCAATTCTGAAAGAGAACTGGGGTCCTGGCAGATAATTCACTGAATGCTTGGTGTGGTGGAAGCAGCAAAAAAGGCAAAGTCTATTCACAGTAGTCAGCTGTTGGCCACTATAGCCAAATAGAGCTTCCATGTCCCAAGGGAGTATACCTCAGAGCGCCAAATTGGGGTGCTATGGCAGTGAAAAATAAAAATCCCATTTCACAGAAGACAGGCTTGGGAACAACTAATGACAGCTAATGGAGCTTCCATGTCCCGAGGCAATATACCTCAGAGCACCAAACTGGGGTGCTATGGCAGTGAAAAGGACAAATTGTATTTCACAGCAAAGGACTATCAAGAGCTAATGGCCATGGCAGCTCACTAGAACTTCCACATCCAGGGGCAGTATGCCTCCGAGCAGGGCTACAGAAATCCACTAGTCTACTAGTCTGTGACGAGTGAAAAAATGATGCCTGGCAAGTGAAAAGGGGGGGGGGAAAGCCCTGATGAGCGCTGTACCAACATTGCTTGACGACTAAAATATTTTGTCTGGCTGATAAACGGAGCCGACGTTTCTTCACCCCTGCCTCCGAGTACCAGAAGGGAGTGGCCAGACCCCGAGAGCCACTGAAGGCCCCTGGGTGGAAACTGACTAGGTAGGCTTTGATCCAACAGGTAGAGCTCCACACAGTCGGGGCAGGGACCCCCCGCAGCCCTGCAAAAGGGAAGAGTTAGCAGCGCCGTGGTACTCACAGGCTGGCCTCGGAAGCCCGTTGGCCGCAGCTGCCTGAGGATATGTGCAGTCGGTGCTCCAGGCTGGCGGGCGGCAGACGGTTCCCCCACCGGTGCAGGCAGGGACAAACACCAGTCCCCGGGGCTGAGGGGCTCAGAGGCCTTCGCCAGTTCCTACCAAACTGCTGTTAATACAAGCTAGGGTCCCGAGCGGGACTCCCCTGCTTTTGAGGCCCCCTCTGTCTCGCCTGGCTGAAATAAAGAGAAACAAGAGAGTTTTTCACACAGTAATGGCAACGCAGCCGGCAGGAGGAGCGTGCCAGCAACATGGCCCCAACCCCCTGGCAACCGCTGAGCCCTGGGAAGCAATCGGTTAGCCGCCGGAGCTAAACAAAGCCTCCAGGTCCAGAGGCAGTATACCAGATGCAGAGGGAAGAGTGTGGTGAGTGGGTGAAACAGAACATGGGCACCCACAAGTAGAGGGGGGGAGGGATCAGGCGGAATTCTTTAGACCCCTTCCCCCCTCAGAAGCAGCAGGAGTCGTGACTGTCCCGAGGGGGTATTTTTCAAACTGAGAAATTTCCCACTCTTTTTTGTTCAAGCCCACTTTGTCCCCTCCTCACCCAGCGTTTCCTCGAAGGTGTGGGCATGTGTGCGTGCTCACACGGTTTTTGGAGGTCTGCTCCGTTAATTTTAGACCCCGCTCAGATTGAATCAGGAAGGCTCCATTCTGAATGCACATTCGCACACACTGACTTGATCCTGCCGCCCAGAACAAAACTCATTCCGCACACAAACAATTCCGCACACAAACAATTAGAGAGAACACTGTTCTCACCACTGAGCGCCATTAGACTTGCCCACCTGGTTGCCTGTTAACTACCCTCTGAATCTGCGAACATTCCACTCCACTGAGTTACATGGGTGTCGTTTGGGGGATTATGTGCCCCAGAGTCAGAACCTGCAGAAATACCGTTGTGTTCATAACAGCCGAGGCAGTAAAAATGTTGGCTTTTTACCCAGGCTTTTATAGGATGGTGTCTACTGCTGCTGCTTTGTATATGGGATCTTATGTGGTTATTTTATGCCTGTATTTTAAATCTTCAGACAGATTCAGGTTTTTATATTTTAGCTCAATATTTCAATTGTGTATTTTTATAGACTTGTTTTAATTTTTCTGTGAACCGCCTTGGGATTGTTTTAATGAAAGGCGGTATATAAATTTAACAATAAATAAATAAAATAAATAAACAGGCAGTGGGGAAAGGATGACCAGCTGGTGAATTTGGGAGCCCACAAAGGAGAAAAGATCTCGACTACTACTAAAAATATTTATATACTGCCCTCCAACCAAAGTTCACAAAGCGGTTTACCAAGAAAAATAAATAAGACATAAATAAAATGGTCCCCTGTCCCCAAAGGGCTCACAATCTAAAAGAAACATAAGGCAGATACCAGCAATGGCCACTGGAGGGATGCTGTGCTGGGGATGGATAGGGCCGGTTGCTCTCCCCCTGCTAAACACAAGAGAATCACCACTTCAAGAGGTGTATCTTGGCTCAGTTAGCAGGGATCAAAAGATGGAGACCTGAAGCTATCTCCATTCCCAAAAGATCTAGGAATGTTATTATTCTTATGGATGCATAACCAGAACACTTGTGGGTGGGAAGGAGATATCGGCAGATTCTGGATAACTCACAGATGTGTCAGTTTCACAATCCCCATCATTCCCTGTCAAAGGCTATGGCAGCTGGGGATGATGAGAGCTGTAGTCAACCACATCTGGGAATCCCTGTTGCAAGGAACACTGCTAAGGGGACCAAAACTCCCCAAAATTTGCACCAATGTAACTCAATAGAGTGGAATGTTTGCAGACTCAGAGGCCAGTTAACAGACAACCAGGTGGGCAAGCCTAATGGAGCTCAGTGGTAAGGCGGAGGCAAAGGAGGTCTTGGACAAAAAAAGCAGGAAATTTCTCAGCTTGAAGAATACTCCCTCAGGGCAGTCACAACTCCTGCTGCTTCTGAGGGGGAAAAGTATCTAAGTTTCACCAGGTTCAGGCAATACTCCAGGGATATACTGCAACCTTTTGTTGCAGGTCCATACTTGTACTGTCGGTTCGCTAAAAGGCGCTGAGCCACATATTCTGCCAAAATTAAGCTTCCTACACTTGAAAAGAAAAACACTTTACTCAACTGGTACTGGGGTCAGAGAAGACTCCAGCTTGATCACGGCTTAAATATAAGATACAATTTGACCCTCCAGATTAATGTACGTCTTCTTATTGCTTATAGTGCAGAGGAATTTATGCAGGGATGGTATCTGGGGTCTGTGATAAGACCAAGAGGGACTCACAGCTTTCTGGTGCATTTTTCCTTCCTGGTGTTAAAAGCAAAATGAAACAAAAACTGACTAAATTGTTAGCACCTTCCCCATAGCTTAACGGCTACATGACAGGCTTTCACCACTTGGGGTCACTGAGACCCCCAATGACTTGGATGTGCAGCATTTTTGTTCCCAACTGGGGTCTAACTGACCCCAACATCACTCATGCTCTGGCAAACTCACATATTGATTAGAGTCCTTTCCAAACTGGATTAGCTTGTTGGGTTTTCCTAAACGAGGTGGTTAGTAATGGCAGACCGCCTTCCCGGAAAAGCCGCTCGATCGCCCACCCTGATCTCCCTGCATCGTGCAACTGCAGGGGCATGCTGGGTACGTCCCAAAATCGCACGGAGCAACGGCTGTGAACTTAACCTGCGCCATAAACACGACCCCAAATTCTCAGCAACAAAACAGGAATTCCACAACAGTCAAGCCCAGCTGGGAAGGCAAGATGGAAATTTTGAAAGAAGTCTAGCATCAGGGGCAGGCAACCTCTGGCATGCCAGCTGTCACTGACGGACCACTCCCAAAGGCTGCCTACCCCGGCTGGATCCTGGCTCTGCCCTCTACAGAATGATCCCTTAAAATCCCTCCCTAAAATCCCTTCTAAAAAAGTTCAGAAGCTGCCTCTTGGGCATGCTTGCAGCCAGAATTTTTGCGGTGCGGGGAAATAATAATAATAATAATTATTTAAAGCTTTATTTGTTAGCTGCACCATAACAAATTGTTCTCTGGGCAGCTCACAACACAACATTAACACATGAGATAATAACACACAACAGATTAAATCATCCCAGACAAAAAACAAGAGTGTGTGGGGGGGGGGTGTCTGCTGAAAATACAATACAAAACCATTAAAAGGCATTTAAAAACCAAAACAAAACCCCAGTTACAATCAGATCAGAATAATCTGTGAATCTGGAATCTTCCCATTCTGTGAATAATCACAGAATGGGAGGAAAAATATTCTGGTAGCCTCAATATTAAAACTTATTTAAACAAATGGTGGCATTGATTATGCAGCACTTTGTCGCGACTGCCCAGCAGTGAAATCCAAGTTTTCTTTTTCTTTTTTTTAAAGATCAGGTTCTTCATTTCCCCGTCCCACCCCAAAACCCACAGAATACTGAGAAAAAGCCTGTGGAGCATTCGAAGCATTTGAAACACATAATACAATGTGCTGGTCCAAGACCAAAATAAAGACTATGCTATGCTATAATACAAATGCTAATTATATTATTACTAATCGCGATCAGTTATCAGATGATGAGGACCTGCATGGGAATACAGTCAGAGAAGTGGGCTGCAGCAGAATGGACGGGTGGGCATTTCCTCTCACTCTGACCCTTATTCCACAACGCCTACACTGTCCACTCACTCGCATTTCCTGGCAGTAGCTGTGTCCACCTTCATTCCTGACCCGCTTTCCTCCAGGCCAGTTAAGGAAACGGACATGTTGAATATCAAGTGTGTTAGTTGCTTGCCATGCAAATAGGGTTGAGAAGACAGTTGGGATTGGTGTGTTAATTGTTTGCCATGCAAACAGGGATGAGAAGAAAGTTGGGATTGGTGTCCCATCTGCCAATACCAATGTCTCCCAGAAGCTAAGGAAAGCAGCAGTATTTCCCTACAGAATTAGCAATAAAATGGGGGCAACAGGCGCAGATTCTCTCTTATATGAAAAGTTGTTCCCTATATCTTATATCGGCTTCCGAAAGAGCTGGAAATGTGATAACCAGTGCACCTGCCGATGAGGAGGAGGTAAGAGCAAACCTGGGGTAATCTGTCGATATATTGGTTTCACAAAAATTTAACCATCAATTTTTAAAATTGTGATGTTATTAATATGATTTTACCTATTATGATTTTATCTTTTAATGAATTTAAAATGTGTTATGTTTTTAATTCTGTCCACCTCCTAGAGATTTTTATACTAGGCCCTATATAAATTCAATAAATAAATAATAAATAAATGAGAATACATAAATAAGAAAAGGGGGAAAAACAACAGGGGTAACCCCTACCCCTCAAATAAAAATGTCCCCAATGGAACTCAATGGAAAAGAATGTGCGCTGAATCAGAGGGCAGTTAACAGACAACCAGGTGGGCGAAGCTAATGGAACTCAGCAGTAACAGGGGGAATTGCTCCACTTGAAGAATACGCCTTCAAGACAGTCACAACCCCTTTTGCTTCTGAGGGGGAACGAGGCCTAAAACATTCACTATGCTCACACACAGGCTTAGGTAACACATGTACACATACTGCAACAATTTGTGACATGGGGGAGAGTAACTGGCCCTATCCACCCCCAGCACAGGACCTCCACTGACTGTTGCTGGTGTCTATCTTAGGTTTCTTTTTAGACTGTGAGCCCTTTGGGGACAGGGAGCCATCTTATTTATTTATCATTTCTCTGTGTAAACCGCCCTGAGCCATTTTTGGATGGGCGGTATAGAAATCCAATCCAATCCATCAATATCCTGATGAGCTAAAATCCTAAAATGTGGGACATGTGCAATCCAAAATAGCCCGATTGCATTATAAATTTGAAGGGGTTGTGTGTACACCTCTCCCTCAAAACACGGGTCTCAAAGGTATACACCCAAAAGGATCAAGGTGCTTACAGACTACCCAAGATATAGCCTACAACACTCTATTTACTGGAACAGTATGAAGCTATAGGTCTCCCCATCAAAATATGGGGGGGCCCATGGGGCACACCCCAAAATGATTGTGGTACTGCCACGCCCCCTAGAAAGCTGAACCCCGACATACGCGTAGCCCTAAACACACTGCAAACATCTAGAAACAGACAGGGAGTCAAACCGTTACAAATTCGGATTCAGTTCAGATTATCAGTCGTTCTCAACTCTCCTGTTCACTTCCAGTTCCAAGACTTGGAATCGGCTTTGAAGTAGTTTAGATCCATTTCGCAAAGAATAAATATCAAACTTTCTTGCTTACAACGCGACACTGTATGAGAAACGGTTATTGTCTGTAATTTGAGATCGAGCTGCAATTTTTGTAATTATTTTGCAAAGCATTTTACCGACAGACACCACACACATGATTTTTAAAAACCCAGGAAATAAAACATTAATTGTCTAATTGTACACTGGGCCTGAACTGAAAACATGCCTGAATTACATGTATTGAAGCCGTTATCATTCATTCACCTTTAGGGACTCCGGTTTCAGTTTCAAAACCACCAAGAAAGTTTAGGCTCAGTTCACTGATGATAACCTCACTGCTGATAACCTCTCAAGTTCAGCTGCAGTCCAGCTCTCTGGAAATGAGGCCGTTTCAGTAGCAGTCAGAAACACACATCTTCCAGCAACAGCTAGGAACGTATATCTATGCTTGAACTCATAGTAAGGATCACCCTTACTCGCATGGTTTCATTCCGTTTCACAAGGCAGGAAACAGATGTGGGGCTAAGATTTTTTCCACGGAAAATGTTATAAAAAGGCGGCATCCATTTCTGAAAATCCTTTGTTTCATAAATTACAGTCGTGACAAGGAATGGGTGCAGGACAATATGAGAAGAGCTGGTCTTGTGGTCGCAAGCATGAATTGCCCCCTCTACTAAGCAGGGTCTGCCCTGGTTTGCATTTGAATGGGAGACGACATGTGTGAACATGGTAAGATATGCCCCTTAAGGGATGGGGCCTCTCTGGGAAGAGCATCATCATGCTTGCATGCAGAAGGTTCCAAGTTCTCTCCCTGAGAACATCTCTAAGATAGGGCTGAGAGAGAGACTCCTGCCTGCAACCTTGGAGAAGCTGCTGCCAGTCTGTGCAGACAATACTGAGCTAGATGGACTAATGGTTCAACTCGGTAGAAAGTAGCTTCCTAGGTTCCTAACCTTGGAAACTTCAAAACACGTAATTAGTGGCCAACATGACCCGCAACGCGAGACTGGCATTTCTGACCCACTGGGATGCGCATGAAAAGCAAACCCAGCAGTGCTGAAGAGGTGGGCAGTTCTGGATCAACCTAAAACAGTCAGCAATACCACTGGGGCTGCTTTTCACATGTGCAGCATCTTTTGGGGGCCAGAAATGTCAGCATTGAATTGTGCAGCATGTCAGCTACTGTTTTTCAGGTGATGATTCTAGGAAGCATATTAGAAACATAAGTCTGATAGGGCATCTGCGGGGACAAATGCCCATTGTGATTTTGACAAGATTACACTCCCAGAGACGGAAAAGAGATGATAGCATCACAGTACTTTAAGTGTGTTATCATACTTTTATTGTCCTGACCATCAGGCCTCCAGCAGCTAAATTTGTAATAGGGTTTTTAAAGCTTTAAAAATTTTAAGAACAGAAAAATGACTATAAAATTCCATCAGTGTTGTCAGAGGAATGGAAATGAAAATTGGCAGGAATGTTCTCCAAAGATTACTAAAATTGTTTACTCCAAAAATAAAGAATACTCCAATGTTCTCCAAAGATTACTCCAGTACAACAAATGGCTGCAATTTAACCCTAATTGTTTGGGTGTAGGGAGAAAGGAAGGGGCAATCACAAAGAGAAAGCTGCAAGAGCAGAAATATGATCACCTATTTTCCATCTCTAGGGGGTAAACGTTGCCAAAAATCACGATGAATATCTGTCTCTTAAGATGCTACCAATGCCCAAAATTTGTGGGCCTGGCTCACACACAATACATTTTCCTGATTTGCAAACAGGAGGGTAATATGGTGGGTTGTTTTTTTGTTTTTTGTTTTTTAAAAAAACCAGTAAATGTTTAGGTCAAACAACATGCCACATTGAATCACAATTTATCTAGGGTCTCGGAGAAATCTGCATAGTTAAATTTTATGAGTTGTTCAATCAATGACACCCATAAACAAATGCACCAGAGCACGTTTGCTTCAATGCACGGGCCTGCTCGCCAAGATTTCTGCCGGCCAAACAAAATCATCAGATGGGACTCTGCTCCGTGTACCGACAATGAGGGAGGCTCAATTGTCATACACGCAGGACAGGGCCTTCTTGGTGACTGCCCCCAGGCTTTGGAATGATCTCCCAGCTGGCATCCGCTCCTCCGCTTCCGTCACAGATTTTAGAAAGCAAGTAAAAAAGTGACTTTGTACCTAAGCTTTTAGATATGCGCTATTTTTTCATCGTTGCTGCTCTGTATCTTGTTGTTGTCTTAGTGTTTTATTATGTTTTAACATTAATAGATGGATATTCTTTTTGATACTGAAATTTCAAATTTCCGTACTGTATTCATGGTTTCACATAGCCGCCCTGTTCTAAACGGATCAGAAAGTGCCTTGAGATTGTTCTCATGACAGGCAGTGTGCAAATTTGACAGTAAATACGAAGATGGCAAATCTTTATATACCGCTTGTCAACCGAAGTCCCCAAAGCAGTTTACAGAAATATAAATAAATAGAAATATGTACAAATGGGCTACTGTCTTGCTGTGTGCAAGCAGGAGGACCCTCCGTTCCAAAGCACGAACACGGTGATGGCTGGGCCTGGGGGTGCAGCAGAACGCAGTGACAGAACTGGCTGCTGTCCACAACGCCAAGCAACTTCCTGCACACATGATCCTTCCGTGCTTCCAGATTTATTCTGAAAGATATTTTTATCTCGGCCTTCCTCCAAGAAGCTCAGGGTGGCATATACGGTTCCTCATAGCAACCCTGTGAGGTGGGTTAAAGAAAGAAAGACTGGCCCACTGGTGGTGTGGGAATTTGACCACCAGCCACGTAATGGCACAGCGGGGAAGTAACTTGCCGGTTTGAATCCCCACTGGTATGTTTCCCCGACTATGGGAAGCACCTATATCAGGCAGCAGCGATACAGGAAGGTGCTGAAAGGCATTGTCTCATACTGCGTGGGAGGAGGCAATGGTCAACCCCTCCTGTATTCTACCAAAGAGGAGAGCTAGTCTTGTGGTGGCAAGCATGACTTGTCCCCTTAGCTAAGCAGGGTCCACCCTGGTTGCATATGAATGGGAGACTTGATGTGTGAGCACTGGAAGATCTTCCCCTCAGGAGATGGAGCCGCTACTCTGGGAAGAGCAGAAGGTCCCAAGTTCCCTCCCTGGCAGCATCTCCAAGGGAGGGCTGAGAGAGATTCCTGCCTGCAACCTTGGAAAAGCCGCTGCCAGTCTGTGAAGACAACGCTGAGCTAGATAGACCAAAGGTCTGACTCAGTATATGGCAGCTTCCTATGTTCCTAAAGAAAACTGCATGGCCCTGTGGTCGTCAGGGTTAGGGCTGACACCAACTCG
The DNA here is from genome assembly GCF_027244095.1 of Hemicordylus capensis. Taxonomy (NCBI): domain Eukaryota; kingdom Metazoa; phylum Chordata; class Lepidosauria; order Squamata; family Cordylidae; genus Hemicordylus; species Hemicordylus capensis. The sequence goes on along the minus strand of NC_069672.1, from coordinate 3,446,728 downwards.
ACGGCATAACTTTATGCCTTGACTAATTCTACTACATCAAATATTTATACATTGCTTTTCAAAAAAAGTTTCCAAAGTGGTTTTCATATTAATACATACATACATATATACGTACGTACTCAAAAAGGAAACCGTTGTCTTGTTTACATGGGCCTGGTTCACACAATAATTTGAACCAAGGCTTAAAGTCAGTAACTGACATTTGTGTGATCGTGTGTACCCACGCCAATATGGAAATCTCAGATTCATCTCGGGACACAAACCAACATCAGCCATCTTGGTGTGGATTCACACAATCATGGTAATGTCGGCTACCAACGTCAAACCTACATTCCAGTGATTGTGGGGCCCGTTCACACAATAGAAAGGCTACTCTCATTAAATCATTGAATGTTTAAATGATTTTAATTGTTTAATTGATTTGATGTTTTAAATGATTTTAAGTGTAAACCAGCCAGAGATGCATGTTTTGGGTGGTATAAAAATATGTTTAATAATAAGAACAACAACATTCTCACTATCGCCGCTGAGGCAGGGAAGGTCTCTGGGGGGTGAGTCAGGTTTGAACCAACAGATGATCAGAAGTTGACTGTGTGGGGCGCAACTTGCAAAGCTCCCACATGACTCACACTGCTTCAAACAGCGCATATCCCCAGAGGCCGGGAAAATGGTCCCGGTCGCCAGATATCCCATAATGCACCGCATGGTGAGTGCAGTGCTTTGGGGGAATCCCTCGTGAGTCAGGCAGCCAGCCTGAGCACAAACATGATCCTGGCCCCAGGGTGGAAGGCGCGTGAACGCCCTCCTGATCACCAGTTGAAGGCTGGGTTAAAAACTCGGTGAACAACACAGAGGCGATTGTGTGAAGCCATGCCAAAGGGGTCTCTTGCCCAGGATTCCCACCTTGGCGTGAGTTCACACAATCACACTAATGTTGGTAACCCACATTAAACCCAGATCCAAACGATTGTGTGAAGAAGCCAATTTTTAAAAGTTTTTTATTTTATTTTAAGGAAACCTTTGTGGAGAGCCTAAGAGAGGGGCATGCTCTCGATTTCAATTCACAAAACTCTGTGCCTCCGCTATCAAAAATCTGGGGGACCCTGCAGCTACGTCACACCTTTCTCGAGTCCAAAGCAAAGGTTCTCAATCTTGGTTCCCCAGACACTGGCCTACAACTCCCATCATCCCAGCCACAATGGCCTTGAGCCTTTAGGGAGAAAGTCTTTGCCCACTGTGGTGCAGGATAACGGGGCTTGCGGTCATCAACACCTGGCAAGCCAAAAGTTGGGAACCCCCGGTCTAAAACCTACAAGAGAATCACACATTCATATTGCAGGCAATCCAGCTTTGCTCATTTTATACTTTTAATTATGGTTTGTGCTTTTAGAAATGCTTTCAAAGGGCAACTGGACACATTCCCAGTAAAGGGCAGGCCTATCGATAGCTATTCTGTATCCGGGCTAGATGGAGCCTCCATGTACAGGAGCAATTTACCCACAATACCAAACGTTAAGGGGGGCGGGGACAGCGAGGAGAAGCTGTTGCCTTCCTGCTCTGCTTTTGGACTTCCTGGAGGTATCTTCTTGGCCATGGTGGGGACCTTTGGTCTGATCCAGCAAGGTGTTGTGCGATTCTTAGGAAAGGTTTTAGGTACTATGAAACTAAGGAGGCACATAGGAAGCTGCCATGTACTGAGTTAGACCCTTGATCCGTCTAGCTCAGTATTGTCTACACAGACTGGCAGCGGCTTCTCCAAGGTTGCAGGCAGGAATCTCTCTCAGCCCTATCTTGGAGATGCTGCCAGGGAGGGAACTGGGAAACATCTGCACGCAAGCAGGCAGGTGATCTTCCCAGAGCGGCCCCATCCCCTAAGGGGAATAGCGTACAGTGCTCACACATGCAGTCTCCCATTCAAATGTGAACCAGTGCAGACCATGCTTAGCAAAGGGGACAATTCATGCTTGCTACCACAAGACCAACTCTCCTCCCTCCAGAGTTGCTGGTAGCTCTTAAAAGCACACCAGCTTAGCACCGCTAATAATTCCGAACAGCTCCCAGCCCCAAAATATCTTCAGCAGCCCTATAGCCCTCCGTCACATCTACAAGGTAAAAGAAGAGAACGAACCAAACGCTCTCAAATTCCAAAAACGTCCTTTGACTGATCACCTACAATTCTCACTAGTCATCGATGGCCCACGGCAAACTGGAAACTTGCTCAAGATGCCTTTCATCTAAAGCAGGGTTTCTTAACCTTGGGCCCCATGATGTTGGACTACAACTCCCATCATCCCCAGCCATGTCCATTGTGGCTGGGGATGACGGGAGTTGTAGTCCATCAACATCTGGGGGCCCAGGGTTAAGAAACCCTGATCTAAAGGGAGCAAAATCATCTCCTCTGCAGAAACAGACTATTCCCAACTCTTGAGATTTTTAGGCGCGAGTCCTGCCTGTACCACATTTTCAGATTTCCAGGTGTCAGAATCAGGATTCTACACATCCTGGAAGCTCAGAGCTCCCAGCCATGTTTATCTGCAACGGTATGTTTATGCACAGATACTTTCTGTGTTACTGCTTAAGTTTTTACACGTATCTAATTGCAAGTTATATAGGAATAATTTGCTACCAAACATAAACCTGGAAAAAAACCTGCACAAACAACACTCGAGGTATTAATTACAGGTAATCCCCAAAGCATGGGAAATCAATTAATTGCATAATTGAAGGGTCCAGTGAACTCAAAATATGCACCCAGAGGAGGATCCCTGAACTGGAGGATCCCAGAAACTCCTGGTCTGGACGGTTTCCGGCCTCTAAGAGATCGGTCTGCCCTCGGGTCTTAGCACCCAACGTCAACGTTTGCTAGTGAGAAGCCACATCCTCCCAGGTACCCAATGGAAGGTTTCTTGACAGAGACGTTTTGATGATGCCTTTCAGCATCTTCCTATATTGCTGCTGCCCAATAGAGGGGTTTCCCAAAGTCTGGGGAATATACCAGTGGGGGATTCGAACCGGCAACCTCTGGCTTGATAATCGAGTCATTTCCCCCTGCAGCCCCCTAATTGTTTATTGGGCCCGTGTGAAGCTTCGGCCGAAGCTGAATACTCGACATAGTGTCCCTGGCACCATGCGGGGTGGGGGTGGTCTGGTCTAAGGGCAGCATGTGTGAATTGTCCCCTTTGCTAAGCAGGGCCTGCCCTGGTTTGCATTTGAATGGGGGACTACATGTGTGGACGCTGTCAGATCTTCCCCTTAGGGAATGGAGCTGCTTTGGGAAGAGCATCTAAGGTTCCGAGTTCCTTCCCTGGCAGCATCTCCAAGAGAGGGCTGAGAGAGATTCCTGCCTGCAACCTTGGAGAAGCCGCTGCCAGACTGTGCAGACAACAATGAGCTAGATGGACCAATGGTCTGACTCAGTAGATGGCAGCTTCCTATGTTCCTATGGTAAAGCAGACCACTAGCATAACTGGGAGAACATCTGGATGTGTCCCTGATGCACTAGCTTTCGCCTTGTAAGGAGTTGCGTTCAGCTTTGGGGAAAGCAAATGGCTGCCCACCCCCCGCAAAGATGGGCCCTCCAATCTGAGAGGGGGTCAGTGTCCCCCCAAACACGGCCTGTATTCTGCGAGAGAAGAATCGCTTCTTGGCTTTTCACTCCACCTGCTGTACTTTGAGCGACTTATAATTAGTAGCCCTGTGTCAAAGAAGCATATCCCATCCTTCTTTGTCAAGAAACAAACTCAAGGTGGTTAACAGACATCAAGCTGCAAAACAAACACGCTGCAATCAAAGAGCGGCAGAATCGCAACAAAAAGCAACCCAAACGGATACCGACAAAAGCGTCGAACAACCGCAGCAACACCACCACACAAGTCTGGCAGCTTACAAAAAAGAACCACAACATTAGCGAGAAGCAAAGCATCTGAAATTAATCAACCCAGAACGCCCGAGAGAGAGGCTCAGTATCCCACCTTGGGTCAACTGGAAGGACCTTCGGAAGAGCTAGGTTTTGGCTCCGCGTCTGCAGACGCTGGGATCGTCTGTAGGGAAATGCTCCAAAGCATTGGTGCCACTGCTGAAAAGACCCCGCTCCTAGAGGGCACCCTCTGAACCTTGTTCAGCAGAGGTACCTGGATCAGGACCTGAGTCGTTAAACAGAGCACATTGGGAACACTTGGTGATCCTCGATTGCTGGATTACACTGCTCTGGGCTCCTTGGAGGAAGAGCGGGATATTAAAATTAATTAATTAATTAATTAATTGATACGGCTCTCTGTCCCAAAGGGACTCGCAGTCAAAAAAGACACAGATAATGAGGGCGACCCCAGCAACAGGCACCGGAGGGATGTTGCGCTGGGGTTGGATAGGGACAGCTGCTCTCCCCCTGCTAAACAGAAAAGAGCCCCCGCTTGAAAATGTGCCCCTTGGCCCAATTAGCAGAGCTGATTTCCAAACCTTGTGGCACAAGATGGCCTGAAGTTCCCTGCCCACCAAGAGTTTACAATCTCAAAAGGAAACACTAGCAGGGAGGTACTAGTAGCAGCTACTGGGAGGGGGACGCTCTGCTGCTGGGGTGAATAGCTGCTCTCCCCCTGCTCAGAAGAAGAGGGAGACTAGAAGTGTGAACATGGTAAGATCTTCCCCTTAAGGGATGCAGCCGCTCTGGGAAGAGCATATAGGTTCCAGGTTCCTGCCCTGGTAGCATCTCCAAGAGAGGGCTGAGAGAGATTCCTGCCTGCAACCTTGGAGAAGCCGCTGCCAGTCTGTGTAGACAATACTGAGCTAGATGGACCAAGGGCCTGACTCCGTATATGGCAGCTTCCGATGTTCCTAAGAGAGGCATCACTTTAAACAGTCCCCCATGACCCTGATAAGCAAGGTAAAGGCCATACAGAATCCCAGAGATAAAACCTGTACCTCTGCACTGAGCTCCAATACAAACCCACAGACAACGAATTTAATAAATAGGATCCAGCCACCTGCATCTTCTCCAGACTGGTGGACAGCCAGTCTTACTGCAGCGAGCATGGATCGTCCCCTTTGCTAAGCAGACTTTGCCTTGGTTTGCATTCGGATGGATGACTACATGTGAATGCTGTAAGATATTCCCCTTAAGGACATGGGGCCATTGTTCAGGGGAACAGCACCTGCTTGCTTGCATGCAGAAGGTTACAAGTTCCCTCCCTGGCAGCATCTCCAGAGAGGGCTGGGAGAGACTCCTGCCTGGAACCCTGCAGAAATGCTGCCAGTCAGTGTAGGCAATCCTGAGCTAGACGGACCAATCGCCTGGCGCAGTCTAAGGCAGCTGCCTGTGTTCCTAACCAGCTGAAGCGGCTGGGTGCTTTTTTCAAGGGCAGCCCACAGAGATTACATTACAGTAGTCAAGTCCAGAGGTGAGGGAGAACCGCACTGAAAAATGTGAATCGCGAGTGTGTTTACACACTATTACTACTGCCACTACTACAGCAACAAATATTTATATACTGCTTTCCAACAAAAGTTTCCAAAGTGGCTTACACAGAAAAATAACAAACAAAAACGGTTCCCTGTCCCCAAAAGGCTCACAATCTAAAAAGAAACACAGACACCAGCAACAGCCCCTGGAGGGATGCTGTGCTGGGGATGGATCGGGCCAGCTGCTCTCCCCCTGCTAAACACAAGAGAATCACCGTTTTTAAAAGCTGCCTCTTTGCCCAGTTAGCAGGGGAGGCGAAGAGGGCAAAATACTATGACCCAAACTCCAGTAGTTCACCAGGGTAGGCAACCAAATGCAAATCTATTACTCCCATTCTGCAGATGCAAGAGCACTAGCCTGCATTAAGCGGCCTGAGGGCTGTGGATGATGAGAGTTGTAGTCCAACAACATCTGGGGACCTGAGGATGAGAATCCTTATCATGAAGGGCTTTGGGTCAATTTGGCCAGAACGGAAGGGAACAATGCATGATTCCTTCTGCCTCAGATGATCATGGTAATAATTGGTTAGAAACATTCTCAAAATGGCACAGGGATTCCCAGGGAGGCCCTGGGCAACTCATTGGAGCCTGTTTTTTAGAACACATTTTCATGCAGCCCTATAACTCGGTCCCAAGGCGATTCACAGCTCCATAATTGGCTCGCCCGATTCAGAACACCCCATGGACAGGCAAAGGGCCCCCAACCCCCCCAACCCCGAGCAAACAGAAATTCCCATCTGCGCATGTGTTGGACCATGCGCTGATGTCAGCAATCGACTGTCAAGGAGAACTGGTCTTGGGGTAGCAAGCATGACTTGGCCCCTTAGCTAAGCAGGGTCCGCCCTGGTTGCATATGAATGGGAGACCACATGTGAGCACTGCAAGATATTCCCCTCAGGGGATGGAGTCGCTCTGGGAAGAGCATCTAGGTTCCAAGTTCCCTCCCTGGCAGCATCTCCAAAAATAGGGTTGAGACAGAGACTCCTGCCTGTAACGTTAGAGAAGCTGCTGCCAGTCTGTGAAGACAATACTGAGCTAGACAGACCAAGGGTCTGACTCAGTATATGGCAGCTTCCTATGTTCCTATGACTGTTGTTCACTCTGGAGAGGAGGGGACAGAGTCCTTTGCCAGGCTCTCAGAAAGAAGAGCGAGTGGGACTAATAAAGGGAGGGGATCCTCGGGATGAGGACCGCCTCTAGGTTTGAGGGGCCTTTAGCATCCAGGCCCCGCTTAGGTTCATGCCGGGACCTCCCTGAGTAGCAGCAGCGGGTCTTTCTGACTTCTCTCGGTGGCCACCAACCAATTGCCTCCATTTTTGCCCCACAACGTCCCAGGGCGATGCTACGTCAGGTTGGTGTTCGATATGGCGCCTGCAAGCAAAATCCTCCCAACTGCCAACAACGGCACCTCCTGGGACGCCTACAGCTTCCTGAAACGGTCCCCCCAAAAGAGAGCTCCGCGCCCAACTTCCCCCGACCACCGCCAATGCTCGATCCCCCCTGCAGCTTCCTGAAACGGTCGCCCCAAAGGACAGCTTCACGCCCAACATTTTACTTTGCTTTATTAAAAATGTCTTGGATACTGCCTCCTCCAAAGAGTCTAGGCGGTGGACAATAACAATCGCAATCATATTTTTTTTTAAAAAAATTAAAGAGCGAAAAAGGTAGGTCTTGAGCGCCGTCTTCTAATTGTTTTCATCTGTGTGCGGAATGAGTTTTGTTCTGGGTGGCAGTGTCAACAACAAAAAATATTTATATACCACTTTTCAACGTAAGTTTCCAAAGCAGTTTACAGAGAGAGAGAGAGAGCGAGAGAGCGAGCACATGCATTCAGAGGGGGGCTTCCTGATTCAACCTGAGCGGGATCTAAAATTAACTGAGTGGACATCCAAAAATGTGTGAGTGCGTGCACATGCGCACAACTTAAGAGGGAACTGAAAGCTACTAAGGAGGGGGCTGAATGAATCTGGGGGGCAAGAGGGTTCCAAAGAAGAGGGGCGGCCAGAGAGAACGCCCTCCTACGAGGCCAGGCACAATGCACTACACCAGGGCCTGGGACACGAAGGGAGATGACCTCACAGGATGGGATACAACCAGCCAAGAGAGGCAATCCCAGAGATATACAGGGGCTAGCAGGCACCTAATGGCGCAGCAGGAAATGACTTGACTAGCAAGCCAGAGGTTGCCAGTTCAAATCCCCGCCGGTATGTTCCCCAGACTATGGGAAATGCCTATATCGGGCAGCAGCGATCTAGGAAGAGGCTGAAAGGCATCATCTCATAGTGTGCAGGAGGAGGCCATGGTCAACCCCTCCTGTATTCTACCAAAGACAACCACGGGGCTCTGTGGGCGCCAGGAGACGACACCGACTCGACGGCACACTTTACTTTTAAGCCCATAAGGGTTTTGTAAGTGAGAACCAGCACTTTGGATTGGACCCGCAAGCGAACGGGCAACCAGTGCGGTGACCATAAAAGAGGTGTGACACTATCAAATCGACAGCCACCCAGGAGGAGGCAGGCTGCTACTTTCTGGACTTGTTGGAGCTTCCGAATCGTTTTAAAAGGCAATCCTAGGTAGAGCACATTACAGTAATCCAAACGAGAGGTTAAAAAAGGCACAAATTACTGTCGCCAGGGCTTGCCAGTGGAGGAAAAAAACATTTCTGACCATCGCCAGTGTTCGATCCCCCTACCGCAAAAATGCTCAGAACTGGGTCGCCAGATGTTGTAAGACTACGGTTCCCATCACCCCCTGCCTCCTCCAATTCTCCAGCCGTCCCTGTTTATCAGGGACGGTCCGTATTTTCTGCTCTGTGTCCCTGGCAAATCCTTTTTTTGTCCCACGTGGTGCCTTCTTAAAATGGTCTTTTTTATTTATCTTTATTTATTGTTAAATTTATATACCTACCGCCTTTCATTAAAAACAATCCCTAACAATATCTGTTACTAGAGTTGACCTGCTTCATGTTTTAGGCCTCTTCTCAAGGCTGTTTATTCATTCATTCATTTTATTTAGCACACTTATTTAGCATATTTAGAAGTTACACCTTTCAAGGGGACAGCCAGAGAAAGGATGAATCTTGTCTTTACTGCGCATGTGTCGCGAACACGTGCACATGAAGACGAAGCTGTTTTGAACAGCGTATGAAATACTGTAGGGCAGGAGTTCTCAAACTTGGGCCCCCAGATGTTATTGGACTACAAATCCCATCAACTCCTGCCCTTGGTCACTGGGGCTGGGGATGATAGGAGTTGTAGTCCACCGCCTGAGAACCCAACTTTGAGAACCCCTTTCCCCAACAGAAGGGGTGGAAAGGCAGTAACAGGCATCAGCTGGGGTTATAACTTTCCACATTTACTCCACCAAACACAAATGTGACATTTGGCAGGCTCAATTCTTATATTAAGGCAGAATCTCCCAAACTTGGGTAGCGGAGACAGGCTTGCTCATGAATTACAATGGGAGGTTCACTTCACTCTTCACCCCATAAAGGTTTTGGGTGTGAAAGCGTGGAGATTATCCAGCCCCGAGGGAGTCCACCGTCTGTATGAGACTTTATTCTGGGTGCGCCACCTCATCATTAGAAGGAGCAGTGAGTCATGCAGAATTGCAACAAAAAGCCTCCTCTAAATTCAAGTAATTTAGATGTGTTTGAGGGAACCCAAAGATCCCTCATACCAAATAAAGAGACGAGGCCAGATCATACACCCCCAGCAAAATCTGACTGGAAGAAGGCAAGGCCAGAGTAGCGACTCATGCAGAGATGCTACGGGCAGCCTCCTCTATAGAGCCCCTATATTTGGGGCTCTAGTTTATTTCTGGCAGCACACTGACAGGTCTCACCCAGTTGGGAAATGACAACATTCCCAGTCTAGCCTGGCGGCCACTCTGCAATGGCTTCTTCCCATCACGTGTTGGTAGCACAGGAATTTATAAAGCACAAGAGTTCATACATACAGACAAAAGTACCCTTATATAACCGCCCCCCCCCCCGCACACCATGTTGGTGTGGGTCTACACATTTGTTTTCTTCACTCACCGACCTGATCCCTTTGGCCATGAATATGGCTTGAACCCAGGCCCCGAAACGTGAAGCAACGCCCACTCCGCAAAGTACACCAAAACTTTCTCCAACCAAAGGCACGCAGAGCCCAAAAGGTAGCACCACTGAGCAAACTTGGGCACATGCAACTTGTCACTGAACAGAAAAGTTCCGCGCGCAACCTAAAGGCCTGCATCCCTCAGACACCAGCAAGGGTGGAGGGAAAGGCAGAGCCTCTCCCCAGAAGCCTTTCTGACTCCTCGCCACACATCCGATAGGCCAATGTGACTGACCCCGCACAGCGGCATTGAAACCAGTTCCCAGATTTGCCCCCGGCTGGCCCGGACTTGTGTGCCTTCCGCCCCAAAACGCGCCACCACCTTTCAGAGGCCTTTGCTACCGGCCCACTTCAGAACAGGCAATCGATCAAGACCGACTCAGCGGCACTGGAGGAGAAGAGATCGCAATTTGGACATTAAGGCGGCAACTGGGAAATGCAAACACACCCAAGGAAATGGATTTATGCACTGCAAGTTAACGTGCCCCCAAACCTTTCTTAACCATCCCTCCCCGGCCCCCGCAACCTGCTCCAAAAATAAATCCACACTTGTCCTCCTGGTCACCACTTTTGGGGGGGAGCCTGTGCTTTACACATGCTGTCTATACCAACGTCACACGTATGAAAAGAGACACACATGAAATCAATATCCCTATAAAGCACAGATCTCTTTCTCTCTCCCTGTGCACAGCTGCAAACAGGTAAAAGGCAGCAGCGGGGGGGGGAGTCAACTTTTTTTTTTTTAAGCTGCAGATTCCACCCTATGAAAATAGCACATTCCAGTTCAAGCAGCGAATTTCCAAAACTATCCCTCTAGCAAACGTGGCATTCCTAAACTCTATTTTTGGAAGGAGACATTTTTCCAAAACCCACCTTCCTGAAAAGACACACACACACACACACACACCCCACATTTTGAATAAAAAGGAAGTACCATCAGATTCAATTAACTCCCCCCCCATTAAATACACCAAAGGGAGGGGAAAACCAAATAATAAAGATTACAGATCAGGGTTAGTTTAGGAGGCTTTTCGCCTCCCTGCACAGAATATCTGCCTAGCCAACTTTTGCATAAGTTCACTTCAGCTCTCAAAATAGTCCTTTCCTCTTTAATTTATGCTAAAAAAAAAAAAAAAGTGGAATTCACAGGCAATTCTCAGTGCAAGGACAAAAAATAAAGCCCCACAAGGCAACATCCCATACATATACAGACACAAATAATGCAAAGCATGGAAGATCTCCCCCCCTCACTTAAAAAAAAAGAAGAACAACAGAACAAAATACCCCCTTTAGGCGCCCCCTTTCTCCCCTCTCCCCCCATTCTCAGACAGTTTTTATTAAAATTTGCAGACAAAAGGCAAAGAAAAATGGCAGCCTCGCTTATTTTAAACGCCAACCAGGACGCCATATTCTGCAGATCTGCAAAAAAAAAAAAAAAAAAGGAAAAGGGGGAGAAATCTGGAGCTTGCCTAGTCCAAGCGGGGAAGGTTTAAAAAAAAAAAATGGAAGAAGAAGAAAAAAATGGGATTGAGGCAGCCACAAAAAAACAACAACTAGAAAGTCGGAGGGGGGGAAAGAGAAAGAAAAAGCAGCGCGGTGGTTGCTCTGGGAGGCGTCCAAAGCATTGCTGGCCGCAGAAGTGCACCAAAAGGGGTATTTTATTTTTATATATATTTATATTTTTTCCCATTTGAATTGCCCGGCTTTTATTTATTAAAAAAAAAAACAGAGAGAGAGAGAGAGAGAAGCGAGAGAGAGACACTTCCTATACCAATACACATGCTCCACTCGGAAATCGCAATCCAGCCAAGAGATCCGTCTGCAAGCAAGAAAATGGGCTCCCCACTTGGGCTTCCTCTTTCCCTCCTCCTCCTCCCTCCTCCTCCACCCGCCCAAGCTTCATTACGTGGGGGGGGGAAGAGGGGGGGCCACGGGAAGACACCCCCCCCCGACTCCGATCCGGACACAGATCGGCTGCAAAATGCATGCACGCAAATCTGCAAGACCCAGCTTGGATTTTATTCTCCAAGCCTCGCTTGAAACTGACATGCATCTGCAAGGCGAGAGAGAGAGACCCACACAGGCAGGCGAGATCATGCAACTTTGCTACGGGGGGATCCATCTCCAAGCTGCCTTTTTTTTTCCCCCTCTCCTTTTCTTCCCTTCTCTCCCCCCCCCCGTAGCCCCCCCCCCCCCTCCGGCTGCAATGCAATCACTGGCCTGAAAGACTACAGGCATTTATCATCATCATCATCATTTTAAAGATCTAATTTTTCTTTTCTTTTTTTCCGGGGGGGGGGCTCTTGCAAAAAGCATAAGAAGAAAGATACACACCTTCAATTGCAGAGAGAGTTTTTGGGGGGGCGGGGGGGTCAGACGGGAGGAGGAAAAGGGAGACATGGAAGGGGGAGAAATGAAGCCACCCAAGTTTATCAGGAGGGGGGTGGCTGTGCCCCCCCTCCATGCAGCGCCCCACCCCCACCCAGGGCGATCTTGGGATGGTCTGCCTGTCTGGCTGCTTTTTTTCGCCCTTTTTGGCTCCCCCCCCTCTCCTCCCCCCCCCACTTGATGGGTGGTTATAAGAAGGCTTAGTTCAAACCTTCCGGGTCGCCCGCCTGTTCACTTCTGGTTTCTGCAAGCAGCCTGAGCCCAGCCAGCCAGAGGAGGTGGGTTATTTCCATGAGATCCACACACAGCAAAAGGGGGGGAAGAGGAAGGAAAAAAACCCCTCCTTTGCCACCGATCTCCCCCCCCCCAAAATATAAAATTCTTATGGGGGAGATCTTAGTGGCTCTCCTCCTCCTTCCCTCTCTCCCCCCACCCCTTCTTTCCTGCAAAAAGCTTTCTTCTTTCCTTTTTCTTTCTTTTTTTCCCCTGGCTTGCAAGCTTTTTTTTTCCCCCCTTCCCCTTTTTCCCTTTCCTTTTTTCCAAATTCACTTCTTGCAAAGAGTTTCCAAAATGGGGACATACAGGATTCCGTATGAGAGATTAGGGGAGGGGGAGGGGGAAAGGGGAGGCAGCCTGTGGAAAAGAAAACATGGGAGGGGGGGGGTGTTGCTGGGTGGCAGTGGGGGGGGGAGAAGGAGGGGGGTCTGTGGCTTTGCCTAGCTGCTGGATGGACCTAGACATCGCTTGCAAGAATATGAGTGGGTGGGTGGGTTCTGTGCTTGCTTCCCACCCCACCCGTGGGGGTTCCTTACACGTGATTCTCTCCCCCCCCCCCCGCAAACAAAACACACACACCCAGAAAAGTTGCCCCAGGCAACTCTCTTTTTCCTGGTTTGCCACCAAGAGAAACGCACAAGCCCCACTTTTGCGTTTCTGTCGGTTTAAGAACTCTGGAAGCTGCTGGCTGCTGAGCCTGACCATTGGTCCAGCTAAGTCAGCGGTGTCTGCACTGACCGGCAGCGGCACCGCGGCTTCTCCAAGCTTGCAGGCAGGAGTCTCTCCCAGCCCATGTAGATATATCATGCACAAACAACCACTTTGTATATAATTGTGCTTTGGCAATGTACTGTATGCTTTGGTAGTTTGTTGGTTCAATAAAAAAATCTTGTCCTATTAAAAAAAAAAATCTTGTCCGACCTGGAGATGCTGCCAGGGATTGAAGCTCTTCCACTGAGCCACAGCCCTCCCCCAGTTAAGGGGGGATTAGAGACATTTGTGGAGAGGTCTGTCAGCAGCTGTGAGGCACAACCGAGGAAGAGAACCCTCATGTCCAGGTGCAGTCTACCTTTGAGCACCAGGCCCTGGGGGCAAAGAGGGGAAGCTTCCTGGCCTGTTTGACCACTGTTGGGCAAGAGATGTTGGACTAGATTCCCTTTCGGTTGGATCGTTTGATCCATAGTCATCTCTGTAGGGGGGTGATTGGGATCAGGGTCACCATTTGACCCCCGGTGAATGATAGGATTTCCACCAATCTTGCCCAATTTTGCCTTGAAAGCAGTACTTGCCATGAGCCCCCCTGCTAACTGAGCTAAGAGGCACCTTTTTTAAAGTGGCGATTCTCTTTATTGAGGGGGGGAGCAACTAGCCCTATCCGTCCCCAGCACAACATCCCTCCAGTGGCTGTGGCCGAACCTATGTTTCTTTTTTAGACTGTGAGCCCTTTGGGGACAGGGAGCCATGTGATTATTTATTATTTATTATTATTTTACACAGTCACAGGTATTATTATTATTATTATTATTATTTACACAGTCAGACTGGCGTTATTGACTGGTTTGTTTTATCCAGACATCGAGTCCTTCCCAAGGACCTGGGGTGCCAGAATTTTATTATCAGTATCGTTATTATTATTATTATTATTATTATAGATATCGTCACAGAATATAGGCTGTTCCCAGTAAAGCTGCTTTTTGTAATTGACTAATGGTGATTTCTGTGGCCCCTCTGGTGTTGAGGTGCTCTTCAAGGTCTTTTGGGACTGCACCCAGGGCGCCAATGACCACTGGGATTATTTGGGTCTTTTTCTGCCACAGCCTTTCCATTTCAATTGGTAGATCTTTGTATTTGGTGATTTTTACTATTTCTTTTTCTTCTATTCTGCTATCCCCTGGTATTGCTATGTCGATTATTTTGACTTGTTTTTCTTTCTTCTCGACTACAGTGATATCTGGTGTATTGTGTGGCAGATGTTTGTCTGTTTGTAGTCGGAAGTCCCATAATATTTTTGCATCTTCATTTTCTTCCACTTTTTCAATTTGATGGTCCCACCAATTTTTGGCTACAGGTAGATTGTATTTTTTGCAGGTGTTCCAGTGTATCATCCCTGCTACCTTGTCATGCCTTTGTTTGTAGTCAGTCTGTAGTAGTAGTAGTAGTAGTAATAATAATAATAATAATTATTATTATTAATTCAATTTCTATACCGCCCCTTCCAAAAATGGCTCAAGGTAGTTTTACCGAGAATAAATAAATAAATAAATAAATAAATAAATAAATAAGATGGCTCCCTGTCCCCAAAGGGCTCACAGTTTAAAAAGAAACATAAGATAGACACCAGCAGCAGTCACTGGAGGTCCTGTGCTGCGGGTGGGTAAGGCCAATTACTCTCCCCCTGCTAAAAGGCCAGTTACTCTCCCCCTGCCTCAAAGGGGTGATGATTCTGGCTTCCCACCTGGCCCCCGTAATCAGGAACCCCACATGCTTTTTCTCACAAAATAAAGAATATAAGAACAGCCCGGCTGGAATCAGGCCCAAGGAGGCCCATCCAGTCCACCATCTTGTTTCCCCCAGTGGCCTACCAGATGCCTCCAAGAAGCCCACAGGCAAGAGATGAAGGCATGCCCTCTCTCCTGCAACTGGTATTTAGGGGCACAATAGAGGAAGAGAACCCCCATGTCCAGATGCAGTCTACCTTTGAGCACCAGGCCCTGGGGCCAGAGAGGGGAGGCTTCCTGGCCTGCTCCTTGACTAACCACTGTTGAGAAAGAGATGTAGCCACTGACGGACCTCTCCTCCATGGACTGATCTTTCTAAACCCTTCTTAAAGCCATCCAGGCGGGTGGCTGTCACCACATCTTGTGGCAGAGCATTCCACAGGTTAATTGGGCGATGGCAAATGTCTTTTTAACTCCTTCTCCACCTGTGCAGTCTGCCGCAGAGGTTTTGGCAGAAATCTTCCTCCTTTGAGCATGTTCAAGGGACAGGCAAAGGGTTTTTCAACCCTGACCTCTCCAGAGTGAACCGCCAAAGAGGCCTTGGCACATAAGCCAACACAGGGGAGTCCATAGCCAGCCTAAAGGTTTGGGGGTGCACTCCAAAAAAGTAGGAGGTGCAGAAGAGGCGGACAACCCAGATTATCAGGGGCCCGGAGCACCTTCCTTATGAGGCAGGGCTAACAGCTTCTGGTGCTCTTTAGTTTGGAAAAGAGACAACTGCGGGGAGACATAGGAAGCTGCCATATACTGAGTCAGACCATTGGTCCATCTAGCTCAGTATTGTCTACCCAGACTGGCAGCGGCTTCTCCAAGGTTGCAGGCAGGCATCTCGCTCAGCACTATCTTGGAGATGCTGCCAGGGAGGGAACTTGAAACCTTCTTCTCTTCCCAGAGTGGCTCCATCCCTTGAGGGGAAGATCTTTCAATGCTCACACATCTAGTCTCCCATTCATATGCAACCAGGGCAGACCCTGCTTAGCTAAGGGGACAAGTCATGCTTGCTCCCACCAGACCAGCTCTCCTCTACATGGTGGAGGTGGATAAACTTGTGCATGGAAGGAGGGTTGCACCACCTTAAGTAGCGCAGCAGGGAAATGCTTGACTAACAAGCAGAAGGTTCCGAGTTCGAATCCCCGCTGGTATGTTCCCCAGACTATGGGAAACACCTATATTGGGCAGCAGCGATATAGGAAGATGCTGAAAGGCATCATCTCACACTGCACGGGAGATGGCAATGGTCAACCCCTCCTGTATTCTACCAAGGACAACCACAGGCTCTGTGGTCGCCAGGGGTCGACACCGACTCGACGGCACACTTTACCTTTAGAGAGACAGAAAAGAGAGAATTTTCCCCCCTTTCTCACCACACTAAAAGCAGGGGTCATCCCATTCAACTGAATGTCAGGAAATGTAGGTCCGAAAAAAGGAATTTTTCCCCACACACAGCACATAGTTAATCTATGGAATTCCTTGCCGTGGGATGTGGTGATGGCCACCAGCTTGGATGGCTTTAAAAGGGGCTTAGAAAAATTCATGGAGAGTACAAATCTATCAGTGGCTACTATAGGCTACCTCCAGCCTCAGATGTAGGATGCTCTCCTTTTTCAGTCACCTGAAGAGTTTGGGGCTGCAGCAGAATTTGAATTGGGGACTTCAGTCCTTCACTCTTTGACTTCCTCCATGTTGCGCCCTGAAAAATGCCTCCCATGCAAACCATAGATGGGGGGGGGAACCATCTCACTAGCCTCCCCGGAGCAATCTCAGCCCTCAGGCCTCTCTGGAGAGACAGAGATGTTCAATAAACGCTTTTGCTCGCTGCCAAAAGTGCTGGCCGTAATTACATTTCATCACATTCTCATTTGCGTTGATGAATTACCGTATGACTAATGCATGATTAATTAATCCGCGAGCGTGGAGTGGGGGTGTCGGAACAGATCCTTCCGATTCGAATTCTGGGCTTCTCAGTTGCCTCCGTCACGAGTGCACGGAAAATTTCCCACCCAGGAAGTCAACAGAGTCCGCTCTGCATAATGTCACTGCGGGAATGGCCTCACATCACAGCGGCTTGCCAACATTTCCCAGGGGGAAGGAGAGAGACGCAGGTAACAACCAGTCCTCATGCAAAGGATGACCCCTACCCACTATGACACACCTGCTGAAGACTGGGTCCTGCTTGGTATTATCACAATGCCTTCGTGTTGTACGCCACTGATGCGCCGGCAGATGAGATATTTTATTCATTCATTCATTCATTCATTCATTCATTCATTCATTCATGTATTGCATTTATATCCCGCTCACCCATTGGTGTGCAGGTGCATGAGAAACTTTGTTTGTTACATTTCTATCCGGCTCTTCCTCCAAGGCGCCCAGAGTGGTGTATGGTGTTACGCTGATGCACACAACAAGGTAGGTGAGACTGAAAGAGAAGTGACTGGTCCAGAGACACCCAGTGAGTTTCATGGCTGAGCGGGGATTTGAACTCGGGTCTCCTGGATCCTAGCCCAACACGCTAACTAGGGATGTGCAAACGTGTTCAGTGTCAAACAGGTTTGGCGCGAATGTTCGGTGTTGAACCGAACCAACACGTTTTGGCTGAAACCGGACCCTGTGGGGGTTCGCAAGGTGTTTTTTTTTTCTGGTTTGTGTTTTAATTTTTAATTTTTTAAATTTTTGTTTAACTTATCCCCAGTTTTTGGCCTTTACCCCAGCGTGCCAGCCATCTTGGAGGCTGCCACGCCTGTGCAATGGGCCTCTTTTCGGGGGGGGGGGGGGAGAGACGAAAACTGGCTGAAGAATGGCCGAACAACCGCAGGATTTGAAATTTGAAATGCAGGTTGGGTAGATTAGTGGTTCTTTTTTATATTTTAAAGGTTTAAATTAGTGTTTTTTATTAATATTACAATAAGGGTAAACTTTATAGTTGTTATTTCACGAAGGGAGGTGCGCGGGAAGTCCATTTGTGTATTATTGTTAAAAGTTAATAAAAATTGAATTTGGAAAAAAAAGAAGAAGAAGAATGGCCGAACAACCGATTTATGGACTAAGGGTAGGTGGCGGCGGGAGGGGGAACCTCCGCGGACACACACCCTCGCCGCCTCGGACAACTCCCCTGGAGAGGGTAAGTTTAAACTTTTAAAAAGCAAACCCCACCCAGACAGCATCAGACCGGGGGGTGGTTCGAGGGGGTGCCGGACCGAACTGGCCCAGTCTGGTTTGGGTCCAGTTTGGACTCGAACTGGACCGCACCAGCCGGTTCTGTGCACACGCCTAACACTAACCACTACACCATGCTGGCTCTCAACATACAACATATCCCACCACCTGGAGATTTCTAAGAAGGGAGCTGAATCCTGAAGGACGACAACTCTAGCAACTCAGATGAAAAGACAGAAGGCATCCCTGGGGAGGAACGGCTGCCTATCCCCGCTTTGTGATACCCTGTGTGGAGAAATTACAGATCCCACCAGCCCCGTGATATAAATTCTTTCACCGCTACCACCAAGAAGGCTTTTTCTATGACTTTTCTACTACAACAGGCCTTACACCTTTGCAATAAAAATAATAATAATTATTATTAATTTTGTGTCAGCAAAAACATTAAGATACTTATTTTAAAAAGCAATGAGCATGTGGAGTACACAGTTAACAATGGCGAGACACTTGGACTGGTTAGCATTAGAAGAGGTATTTTCCAAGGGGACTCGCTATCCCCTCTCTTGTTTGTAATCGCCATGACTCCAGTTTCACAAATACTAAACAAAACAGGCCTCGGATACCAAACATCTAAAACATCAAGTCAAATCAACCATCTGCTGTACATGGACGATCTGAAGTTGTATGGAAAGTCCCAGTCAGAAATCGAATCACTGCTAAACACTGTCCGTATATTCAGTAGCGATATAGCAATGGAGTTTGGACTAGACAAGTGTGCTGCATTAATAATGAACAGAGGGAAAATAAGAAAAACAGAAGGAATAGAACTGCCCAATGGAAGCAAAATCAAGAACCTGGAAGAGAAAGAACATTACAAATACTTGGGCATTCTCCAGGCTGATAACATCGCACACACTGAAGTTAAAAGGTTGACTCAAGGTTGATTCAGCCTTCGATCCTTCCGAGGTCGGTAAAATGAGTACCCAGAATGTTGGGGGCAATATGCTAAATCATTGTAAACCGCTTAGAGAGCTCCGGCTATAAAGCGGTATATAAATGTAATTGCTATTGCTAAAAGAAAAATTGGAAGTTAATACATCAGGAGAGTTAGAAAAATCCTCAAGTCCAAACTCAATGGCGGGAACACCATACAAGCCATAAACACCTGGGCTATACTTGGACCCAGGCAGAGCTAGAGACGCTAGAGCGTAAGACCAGGAAAATAATGACCATCAATCATGCTCTGCACCCCCGCAGTGATGTCGATAGGCTATACCTCCCTCGCAGCTCAGGTGGAAGAGGAATGCTGCAAGTCCATCAAACAGTAGAGGAGGAGAAAAGAGGCCTTGAAGAATATATCAAGGACAGTGAAGAAGATGCACTTCAAATGGTCAATAACGAGAAACTATTCAACACCAATGAAACAAAGCAGGCCTACACGAAAGAACAAGTCAAGAACCGAGCAGAAAAATGGAAAAATAAGCCCCTGCATGGTCAATATTTGCACAATATAACTGGAAAATCAGACATCACCAAGACCTGGCTTAAGAATGGCAACTTGAAGAAAGAAACAGAGGGTTTAATATTGGCTGCACAAGAACAGGCACTAAGAACAAATGCAATAATAGTAAAAGTAGAAAAGTCAACAACAAACAGCAAGTGCCGCGTTTGTAAAGAAGCAGATGAAACCGTGGACCACCTAATCAGCTGTTGTAAGAAGATCACACAGACTGACTACAAACAAAGGCATGACAAAGTAGCAGGGATGATACACTGGAACATCTGCAAAAAATACAAGCTACCTGTAGCCAAAAATTGGTGGGACCATAAAATTGAAAAAGTGGAAGAAAATGAAGATGTTAAAATATTATGGGACTTCCGACTACAAACAGACAAACATCTGCCACACAATACACCAGATATAACTGTAGTCACGAAGAAAGAAAAACAAGTCAAAATAATCGACATAGCAATACCAGGGGATAGCAGAATAGAAGACAAAGAAATAGAAAAAATCACAAAATACCAAGATCTACAAACGGAAATTGAAAGGCTGTGGCAGAAAAAGACCAAAATAATCCCAGTGGTAATTGGCGCCCTGGGTGCAGTTCCAAAAGACCTGAAGAGCACCTCAACACCAGAGGGGCCACAGAAATCACCGTCAGCCAATTACAAAAAGCAGCTCTACTGGGAACAGCCTGACGATATCTATAACAACACTGACAATAAAATTCTGGCATCCCAGGTCCTTGGGAAGGACTCAATGTCTGGATAAAACAAACCAGTCAATAACACCTGTCTGTGTAAAATAATAATAATAATAATATCTGATATTATTATTTAATTATAATGATAATAATATAAGAAACAAAAAAACTCAGAGTGAAAAGGCTTTTGTGGGATGGAGACAATTAAACAAGCTTCTATTTTTTATATAATAAGAAAGTTTACTTTGAAAAAGAATTGTTCAATTAAAATATCATAAGGGGTACTTTACCCAGCAAAAATTTGAACACAAAACAGTTACCATAAGAGCAATACAAGAGAGAATACAGGGTTGGAAAAACACACCCACTAACCTATACTAAACTGGACCCAGTTATCCTTTTTCTTAGCAATTGGCTTGCTGTGCGGACTCTTATCCTGGCCACCACTCAGGCCCGACCCTCAATCCAGCCTGGTCCTTCTGTGATTTCAACTCTTTTTGAAATACCCCGGCTAACTGAGCCAAGATAACCCTTTGAAGTGATTATCCTCTTGTGTTTAGTAGGGGGAGAGCAACTGGCCCTATCCATCCCCAGCACATCATCTCTCCAGTGGCTGTTGCTGGTATCTGCCTTATGTTTCTTTTTTAGATTGTGAGCCCTTTGGGGACGAGACCAGCATATTTATGTATTATTTATTGTTCTATGTAAACCAAAGTTTGAGAACCTTGGTTGAAGAGTGGTATATAAATATCCATAGTGGTAGTAGTTGCAGCCACAGCACTGATTCCCTCTGCTTGTGCTGGCAATTCCTCAGCTCTGGTTCTCCAGCTGTGTCTTCAGAGAGAATCTCCTTCTCCATCTTTTCCAAACTGCACACTGGTGTTCTCCAGGACTCGAACTGCTTCCAGGCCTCTCCTGCAGACTGACTCTATATATACAGTCAGCCCTCGCCAATCATGGTTTTCCCAATCGTGGTTTCGAGTATCTGCGACTGGGAAATTGTGACTGGTCTCACCAACTGCAAGTGTTCTGGTTCTCCAGGGACTTTGAAACACAGCAGGCTTTACTGCAAACTGACTGGGGAGCTTTACTACGATTTCGAAGTTGTCCCAAAAAACCAAACAGTGGATTGTTTTACCCCGGATATAAATTGGGCAACACTCTAACGTGCAGTGAAAAACCCGAATCATATGCGGACTGCTCCCTGATAACTCGCAGGGGCTTCAGGATAAATCTGGCCGATATGTGAATGCCAGAGGAGATATGAGTGAAATTCTAGAGGAGATATGAGTGAAAGGGCTTTAAAAGCCCCGTGTGAAAAACTCCCTGCTGTGTCTTCAGAAAGAATCTCCTTCTCCGAGTTCTTCTCCAAATTGCAGACTGGTGTTCTCCAGCACCCTAACTGCTTCCAGGCTTCCCCTGCAGATGAGGGGTGCGCACGGAACCAGCTGGTCTGGTTCGGTTCGAGTCCGAACCGGACCGGAACCAGACAGGGCCAGTTTGGTCCAGCACCTGCTCGAACCACCCCCTTAGTTCGGTTCGGGGGGCGGAGGATGGGTTTGTGAGTTACTCCCCCTCCAATTTATATATTTTTAAACTTACCCCTTCCAGGGGAGCTGTCCGAGGCAGTGGCGGGGGGGGGGGTGTCCGTGGAGGTTCACCCTCCCCCCCTCTGGGCTCCCTGCTCTTCGGTCTTTCCCCCTTGACACGGAGGCCATTTTGGAGGCCACCACGCCTGCACAATAGGCCTTTGCGTGGCATAAGGGAGGCCAGCGGAGGGAGGGGGAACCTCCGCGGACCCCCTCGCTGCCTCGGACTGAACAGGGGGTGGTTCAGTTTGACCTCAAATGGTCAAACCGAAATGGTTCGACGTCGAACACGTTTGACATCAAACCTGTTCGCACATCCCTACTGCAGACTGACTCTCTGTATACCATTTTTTTTGCCCCCACATCTTTTCAAACAATCCAATTAGAACTCAAATTTCCCTCCATTTTTCAAAAGGTCTTTCCCCTCCAAAGCCAAACTGTCAACTGACGTTCTAAATATGACACTAAACTTTACCCTGCCAGTTTCCCCCACCACATACATAGGGATTTGCAAACACAGAAATCCTATTTACAGTCATGCAGAGGTGTTAGGGATATTAATGCCATTTATAATTCCTTTATAATAAATACAAGGGCTATTTACAAAAAGAAGAGGTTTGGGAATATTACTGCAACTTACAATACAGGGGCTTATTTACGGAAAACCAAAAGGTTTGGTTCCTCCACAGCCCCCAAAAGGACAAAACAAAGACAGTGGCTTTTCATTTATTTAAAAACCTTGGCCCCAAATTGTTAAAGGCCCAACATTTTGTATTTCGCCTGGAAACGTATTGGCAGCCAGTACAGTTCTTTTAAAATCAGTATTGTGTGGTCGTCCCTTTGTATGGTCCCAGAGACCAATCTGACGGCTGTATTCCACAGATTAATTATAGGCTGGGTCGGAAAAACTTTCTTTTCCTCTGTCCCAAATTTCCTGCCAATCGGTTTCATAAGATGACCTCAAAGACCATCCAAACCCTACTTTGTTAATGTGAAGATAAAGGTAACTGACAGTTCTACTCTGTGGTCTGTAGCTCATCTCCTAGGTGGATGCTCTGTGGTCTGAGGATGGTCTGTGGTGTGTAGTTGTCCATGATGGGAGAAGGAGAGGGGGGAGAGCTGGTCTTGTGGTAGCAAGCATGAATTGTCCCCTTTGCTAAGCAGGGTCCACCCTGGTTTGCATTTGAATGGGGGACTATTGGTCCTTCTGGATCTGTTGGTCCTTCTGGATCTCTCAACAGCTTTCAGTACTATTGACCATAGTATCCTTAGACGTTCCAGAAGGGACTGGTGGTGGGAGGCACTGCTTTGCAGTGGTTCCACTCCTACCTCACTGGCAGATTCCAGATGGTGTCCCTTGGAGACTGCTGTTCATTCATTCATTTGTTCGTTCAATTTCTATACCGCCCTTCCAAAAAATGCCTCAGGGTGGTTTACACAGAGAAATAACAAATAAATAAGATGGATCCCTGTCCCCAAAGGGCTCACAGTCTAAAAAGAAACATGATAGACACCAGCTTTAACAGTCACTGGAGGTACTGTGCAGGGGGTGGAGAGGGCCAGTTACTCTCCCCCTGCTAAATAAAGAGAATCACCATGTTGAAAGGTGCCTCTTTGACAAGTTAGTAGGGGTCGAATTGTTCAAATTCTGAACTTTCCTGTGGTGTCCATCAGGGCTCCATATTGTCTCCAATGTTGTTTAACATCTTCATGAAACTGCTGGGAGAGGTCATCAGGAGATTTGGTGCAGGGTGCTATCAATATGCAGATGACACTCAAATTTATTTCTCCATGTCAATATCATCAGGAGAAGGCATAACCTCTCTAAATGCCTGCCTGGAGGCAGTAATGGGCTGGATGAGGGACAACAAACTGAGACTGAATCCGGATAAAATGGAGGTACTTATTGTGTGGGGTCAGAACTCAGGAGATGATTTTGATCTGCTGGTTCTGGATGGGGTCACGCTCCCCCAGAAGGAAAAGGTACGCAGTCTGGGGGAGCTTCTGGATCTGAACCTCTCCCTGGTGTTGCAGGCTGAGGCAGTGGCCAGAGGTGCTTCTTATCAACTTTGACTGATACACCAGCTGCGTCCATTTCTTGAGATGAACGACCTCAAAACGGTGGTACATATGCTGCTAACCACTAGGCTGGATTACTGCAATGAGCTCTATGTGGGACTGCCTTTGTACATAGTCCGGAAACTGCAGTTGGTCCAGAATGCAGCAACCAGGTTGGTCTCTAGGTAATCTAGGAGAGGCCCTGGGTATCTAAGAGAACGTCTTCTTCACCATGAGCCCCACTGCCTGTTAAGATCATCTGGAGAGGTTTGCCTGCAGTTGCCACCAACTCATCTGGCGACTACTTGGGAACGGGCCTTCTCCGTTGAAGCCCTTGGACTTTGGAATGTGCTCCCTGTTGAAAGAAGAGCCTCCCCATCTCTGGCAACTTTTCAAAAGGCACTGAAGACACATTGATTCACCCAGTCTTTTAATTAGATTTATAGTTTTAATATTGGGCCTTTAATATTTTAAATGATTTTAATTGTTAATTGATTTGATGTTTTAAATGATTTTAATTGTGAACTGCCCAGTGACGCAGGTTTTGGGTGGTATAGAAATATTTTAAATAAATAAAATAAATAAATACATGTGTGAACACAGTGAGATATTCCCCTTAAGGGGATGGGGCCGCTTTGGGAAGAGTGCCTCTCTGCTTGCATGCAGAAGGTTCCAAGTTCCCTCCCTGGCAGCATCTCCAAGATAGGGTGAGAGAGACTCCTGCCTGCAACCTTGGAGAAGCCGCTGCCAGTCTGGGAAGACAATATTGAGCTAGATGGACCAAGGGTCTGACTCAGTATATGGCAGCTTCCTATATACCCCTGCTTCTAGCACTGGAAAAGAGGGTGATCAAATATCTCTTACGAACGTAGGAAGTTGTCATATACCAAGTCAGAGCCCAGCAACAAAAGTTAACACAATTTTAATAAGCCACCAAATGGGAAAAAATAAGCCACACAGGAAGCTGCCTTGTACCATCGGTCCTAGTTCTGTATTGTTAACACAAACTGGCAGCGGCTCTCCAAGGTTCCAGGGTCAGGAGTCTTTCCCCAGCCCTACCTGGAGATGCTGCCAGGGAGTGAACCTGGGACCTTCTGCATGCAAAGGTTCAGGGCTCCATCCCCTGAGGGCTCACACACTGTCTCCCCCCCAAATGCAAACCAAGGCAGACCCTGCTTAGCAAAGAAGACATTCCGTGCTTGCTGCTACAAGACCAGCTCGCCTCTGCGTCTGCCAGGGGCACTGAGCAGAAAATACAAACCACTCCCAGCAAGCAGGGGCAGCTGAAGAATGAAAAACTGTGGAACGGCAGGCAAATTGGAGAATTGTAAAGGTAAAATGTGCCATCTTTGGGGGAAATATATAAACACACACACACACACACACACACAAACTCACACACAGCAGCAGGCCCATGGATGGTAATACCCACAAGAGGGAGCTGATTCCTTGGAAGAAAAGAACAGTTGGTCTGGGGAAGAAGTTATCCCGGAAGTGTGGAGATTTGCCATGTCTTTGCATTGGTGTGGGGTGGTGTTTTTCTGCAAGACTTCACCTTCTTCTGACAGCCACTGCCTTCGAAGGTCTTTCATGGCTGCAAAGCAGAAACCGAATGCCCGAAGCCCCTCCCAGACTCAGGATCCTGTGCAGATGCGTGTGGGGTGAAGGTTAGGAATACCGCCCCCATCGCTCCAACATTGGTGTGTTTGGGATCCGGTCTGCACAGAGGCGTAACTGTCCACACCATGACCGACCTTCTTTGGGGAATCCCTGCAAGGTTTCTGAAGAACCCCATAATAAGAACGTAACACAGCCCTGCAGGATCAGGCCCAAACCCATCGAGTCCAGCATCTTGTTTCCCGCAGCAGTGGCCCGCCAGATGCCCCTGAGAAGCCCACAGACAAGAGGGGAGGGCATATACCTCTCTCCTGCTGCGGTTGCTCCCCTGCAACTGGTATTCAGAGGCATCTTGCCTCTGAGGCTGGAGGTGGCCCACAGCCACCAGACTAGTAGCCATTGAGAGACTGGTCCTCAATAAATTTGTCCAAGCCACTCAGGCTGGTGGCCATCACCAGATGCTGTGGCAGAGAATTCCACAGATTAATTCTGCACTGTGTGAAAAAGGACTTCCTTTTGCCAGTTCGGAATTTCCCGGCAATCAGATTAATGGGACGCCCCCTGGTTCTAGTGTTATGAGAGAGGGAGAAAAATTTGTCTCCCTTGATTATATCTTGAAAACCAGTCATCGGAGAGTAATAAGAGGTAACAGAAGGATCAGCTCTGGGGGCAGTGATTTACTGCAGGGAGGCCAATGATGCAAAAAATAAACCCAAATCCAAATATACAAATCTCAAATAATTAAGTATCCCATTCAGTCAAACCTGCATGATAAAATATAAACCATCACTGATTCCTATACATCAATCCCACTCATAGACCATAACACGGACACTACTAAAATCCTTACAAATAATTACATAAAAAACGATCTCCTGTAATCAAAAATGTATGTGTGAATTCAGTTCTATAATTATAATATTAATGATTTGTTCTGGCAAGACTTTCTTTTCACGATAATCTTAAGTAATCATTACCATCCTTACAAGTTAGCCCACTTCCGCATCAAACATTCACACGCCCACCATCTTGAATCGGGCTGGATGACATCATCGCAACCTACGCCACTGAGCTGTCCCTATGTGTCTCTACAGCTGTAGCAAATTTGGTTCGAATCGGTTAGGCGGTTCACAAGTTAGCCCACTTGTGCCTCAAACGTTTATGCATCCGCCATCTTGAATCAGGGTGGATGATATCATCACAAACTAGGCCGTTGAGGTGTCCGTCCCTTTGTGTCCATACAACTGTACCCAATTTGGTTCATATTGGTCCAGGCATTGCAAAGTTCATAGGGACACACACACAGAATGCTGGGTGATCTTATAAGCTTACTTTAAGAAAAGTAGGCGAACAAATCCAAATAGATATTTCTTATAAGGCTCCCCGTTGGTGTAATAAAGATCAATGTTATGTCCTTGATAAAACTCCATGAATATTGCTTATCAGTCTGTGAGTTGGTGCTAACTGCTCCAGGAAGATGCCTAATAATTATTCATGATATGCCAGATGAGTTTTGGCTGTTACTTGGCTGTCTTCAGTGGCATTAATCTGGAAATTCTTTACAGTCCATCAGCCCACGAATATAAAGATAGGAACCTAGGCAGCTGCCACATACTGAGCCAGACCATTGGTGTATCTAGCTCAGTATTGTCTTCACAGACTGGCAGCGGCTTCTCCAAGGTTGCAGGCAGGAGTCTCTCTCAGCTCTATCCTGGAGATGCTGCCAGGGAGGGAACTTGGAACCTTCTGCTCTTCCCAGAGCGGCTCCATCCCCTGAGGGGAATATCTTGCAGTGCTCACACTTCCAGTCTTCTAGATAAAGCCACCCATAAAAGAGTTTCTCAAAAATACAATCTGTGCATAATACTCTTATCAAATACTCTGTAAAACTCTCACATTGTCCCCTTTGCTAAGCAAGGTCCACCCTGGTTTGCATTTGAATGGGAGACTCCATGTCTGATATTCCCCCGAGGGAATGGGGCCACACTGGGAAGATTACTTGCCTGCTTGCCTGCAGAAGGTTCCCAGTTCCCTCCCTGGGAGCATCTCCAAGAGAGGACTGAGAGAGACTCCTGCCTGCCACCTGGGAGAAGCCGCTGCCAGTCTAGGTAGACAATACTGAGCTAGATGGACCAATGGTCTGACTTGGTACATATGGCAGCGTCCCATGTTCCCATGTGCAGGGTAAAGTAAAAGTTGTGCTGTCGAGTCGGTGTCGACTCGTGGCGAGTCCACAGAGCCTTGTGATTGTCTCTGGTAGAATCCAGGAGGGGTTGACCATTGCCATCTCCCGCGCAGTATGAGATGATGCCTTTCAGCACCTTCCTATATCGCTGCTGCCCGAGAGAGGTGTTTCCCCTAGTCTGGGAAACGTACCAGCAGGGATTCGAACCGGCAACCTCTGGCTTGCTAGGCAAGTCACTCCCCCACTGAGCCATTAAGTGGCTTGGGAGGAATCCGAAAATTGCAAGCGTTCTCCCAGGTAAATCAGGACACGAACATGTGCTGCTCTGGCTAGAATTCTCCCCAATGTCCTCGGGAGCTGGAACTGGGGAGAGGGGAAGGAGAAGCCACCAGCCTTCGCAAGGGGGAGAGGTGCCCCAGTTTGCAAATAAACCTGATCTTTCTGATCGAGGGGCCCGGCTCTGCCAAAATAAACAGGAGGGGGAGTCGTTGGCTGCAGGCCGAGGGCAGGAAGGGGCCCTGTGAAGCCGCCCACCCCCAGATGCCAGGCATGCAAGCCGAGGGTGGGTGGGGGAAACCTCTGCGGAAGGCCTCTAAAGCCGCGCCAGGAATGCTGTCGCTCCAGGCCTCCGCCGCGGCCCAGCTGCGCGGCCTGTTTAGTTAGCATCCTTTGCACCGCTGGAATGTCGGGGCCGCGAGCCGCCAGGATGGACCCCTCCCTTGACAAGGCAAGCACAGGGGAGGGGGCTTCTCTTCGCACAGAGCCGGCTTCGAGTGCGAGATGCAACTCCCCTCGGATGCAGTTGCTGAAAAACATCGGGAGCTGCCGTCTGCGGAGTCAGGCCAGTGGTCCATCTCGCTCAGTGCCGTCTACACTGACTGGCAGCAGCTCAGGCAATAAGAGCAAAAGTAGGCATGACAAGGTAGCAGGGATGATACACTGAAGCATCTGCAGGAGTCTCTCCTCCCAAAAAAACAGGCACGTGGAGCTACGTTCTCCGTGGCTGCTCCTGGGCTCTGGAAGGCGCTCCCGACGGAGCTTATTAGAGGCTTCAGAGTTTTAGCAGCCTTTAAGAGAGCCCAAGGAACATTTCTTTGATTGCTGGAATGATTTTAAGCTGGTCTTAATTTTGTATTAATCAGTTTTTAATTTCTTTTCTCAAATCTGTGTTTAAATGTGTGAATCGCCTCGAGCCATCTGGGTGAGGCAGTATAACAACCTAATAGATAAATAAAATGGGAACCCCACAGGCAAAGAGGCGGTTCTCTTATATTTAACCCCAGGAGAATAACTGGCCCTGTCTACTCTCAGTAGCTGTCGCTTGCATCTCCCTTGTCTTTCTTTGTAAACTGTAAGCTCTTTGGGGGCAGGGAACCATCTGCAGGCCCTCTTGTGGCAGAAGGCTTTAGGGGTGTGCACAAAACTGGTTCGGCTCGAATCCGAACTGGATTCGAACCAACCTGGCCCGGTTCGGTTTTGCTGGTTCGACCGGCTCAGAGCTCTACTGGTAAGGCGAAAGGAGGCCTGTCCTAAGTGCAGAGGGGGTGGGAAGTAAATAGGTACTCACAAGTGCCACCCGGTTTGGTTTGACTCCGAACAGGATCGCACACCCCTACAAGGCTTGGAAATCACCCCTGCTAACTGGGCAAAGAGGCTCCTTTGAAGTGGTGGGTCTCTCGTATTTAGCAGGGGGAGAGCAACCGGCCCTATTCAACCCCAGCACCTGGACAGCATCTTCTCCAAGGCCTGTTGTTGACGTCTCCCCTTGTTCTTTAGGAGTGTGTACCCCTTTGGGACCAGGAATGATATCCCGTTCTTCTCCTATAATTCACCACTTGGGAACATAGGGAGCTGCAGTCTACCGAGTCAGACCATCGGTCCATCGAACTCAGCACTGTCAACACTGACTGGCAGCAGCTTTCCAAGATTTCAGGCAGGAGTCTTTCCCAGGCCTGCCTGGAGATACTGCCAGGGAGGGAAACGGACCTTCTGCATGCAAAGCAGACCCCATGCCCATGACTTTGTGAACTCTTTGTTGAAAAGTGACCTATAGATATTCTCACTAGACTGCTATCCCCATGTCTCGCTCTCTGTCTCGTGGTGGCTTCAGAATCAGGCGATACGTTGCATCCATGGATGAGCCACAATCAAACGAGCTGTCATCGAGACTTGTCCGGCTGACAGGAACTGCTGCATGGTCAGGGTTTGTAAGCATATGAGTGGGACGGCTTCGGGTTATAGCCATTGCAGGAGAAAATAATGTAATAAGTGTAGGAAGATCCAGAATCCCCTTTCCCACAGTGCCCATCCACATGCCTACAAGTGGCCCACAAGTCAGGCACGAGGGCAGTAACCTCTCTTTCACATCGATGCAATGTCTGGAACGCTACAGAGAGACTGCCTCGGAAGCTGGAGGCTCCATCAAGCTTCCATGGGGATAATAGCCACTGAGGAATCTCGCTTCCTCCAGACCTTCATCTGGTCCCTTTCAAAAGCCATCTAAGCCGGCACCCACCACCACATAAGAATATAAGAAGAGCCTCGCTGGATCAGGCCCAAGGCCCATCTAGTCCAACACCCTGTTTCATGCAGTGGCCCACCAGATGCCTCTGTGAAGCCCACAAGCAAGCGGTGAGGGGAAAGACATGCCCTCTCTCCTGTTGTTCCTCCCCGCAACTGGTATTCAGAGATGTCCTGACTCTGAACCTGGAGGTTGCCTCAGAACATAGGAAGCTGCCATATACTGAGTCAGACCTTTGATCCATCTAGCTCAGCATTGTCTGCACAGACTGGCAGCGGCTTCTCCAAAGTTGCAGGCGGGAGTCTCTCTCAGCCTTATCTTGGAGATGCTGCCAGGGAGGGAACTGGGAACCTTCTGCATGCAAGTATACAGGTGCTCTTCCCAGAGTGGCCCATCCCCTAAGGAGAATATCATACAGTACTCACACGTGTGGTCTCCCATTCAAATGCAAACTAGGGTGGACTCTGCTTAGCAAAGGGGACAATTCATGCTTGCCACCACAAGACCAGCTCTCCTCCTCTCTGGCCTATACCCAGGGGCCAATAAATGTTGGTTCTGTTAATCCGCCAGACAAAAATTGTACATGCCAGGTGGTTCCTTGCACTATGCTGGTACACCAGGATTCCCCCCCCCCCATTCATCACAGACAAGTAGACTAGTAGATTCCCTGAGCACTGGCTATAGCCATCAGGGCTAGTAGCCATTGAAAGATCTGTCCTCCATGAATTTGTCCAAGCCTCACTTAAAGCCAGCCAGGCTGGTAGCTATTACAAACTGCCCAGAGTTTGGGGTGGTATACAAATATAGCAAATAAATAAGCACATCAATAAATCACCACCACCTGAGGTAGAGAATTCCATAGTTTAATGATGTGCTGTGTGAAAAAGTACTTCCTTTTGTCGGTCCTAACTTCTTGTGGCAGGGAGTTCCGCAAATTAAAGATGCACTGTGTGACAAAGTGCTTTGTCCTGCCTGTCCTGGAACAGCCTGTTTCATCGGGGGACCTCAAGCTCCCGGTTGACAAGAGGCGGAATTTTGTTTTGCTAGAACACACAGGCTTGTCATCGTCTGGCTTTCCAAATCCGGGTGCCTAATTTGCATATTATGTAAATAGGCTCAAAAATAATTTCTGAGCAGAATAGGGACGGCACGTTTCTAAAAGGGCGGAGATTTTTTTAAATAAAAAGATGAAAAGCTGGAATCCAGGCAAATCTGGGCGAGCTAAGCAATCTGGGTGCGATGCTTAAAATCCGGGTCGAAACCCAAAGTTCCGGGGGGGGGGGGCATGAAAACTCTAAGAGCGCACGATGCCGGCGCCTCTCTCATCAGCCTGCAAGACAAGACTAAAAGGACGGGCGGTCCAAAGGAGGAAGCAATGCAAAAAGTCCCACCAAGGGGCAGGGGGCAGCACAACCTCTGGGACAGACCCGGCAAAAGTTTCGAGGCGCCCGTAACAAATGCCCTCCCAGGCCGGTTCTTGGGAGAGGGCGGCGGCCACGACGGGCTCCCCGGGTCTCAGTCCCCCTGGTAAACAATTTTGATGGAGGTGTCGGCCTCGGCGCCCGGCCTGAAGCCGCCGCTCAGGGGTGCAAAGAGGCTGCGGTTCACCTGCTCCAGCCACTCCAGAATGCGCCTCGTGGTGTCCGGGTCCAGCTGGGGGGGCCCATCCCGCGGGGGGCCGTGGCTCGGATCCTCTGGCGTCTCGGCGACTCGGTCTCTTCGGGGTTCCCGCGCCGCGCGGGGCAGCGGGGGCCTTCTGGGCCGGGGGCCTTCTCCGAGCCGAATCGGGGCTCCCCCGCGGGCACAGGGGGCCGAGCGTCGCCCGCTACTCCTGGGCAGCGGGGGCAAGAGGAGGCTTTGGGAGAGCAGGCCCCCCCTGGAGGCGCCTCCCGAGTGGGGAGAAGGGACAAGGCCACGGTGCCCGCCTGGGCTGACCCGAGGCCTGGCGTGCCCCTTCCTTTGTTCTGCCCAGGCTTGGAAGGGCACCGGCAGCGGCGGGGAGAGGCCAGGGGCCAGCAGTCTACAAGGGGCCAGGGGCAGCCGGACACCCCTGCGGGAAGCAGAGCCCAACGATTTGCCGGCAACGGAGGCCGAGAGGCGCGGGTCTCCTCCACACGGCTTGGCCATTCGCCCCTCCTGACCGGGCGCGAGAGACGGAAACCTGAGAACAGAGCTGGCTCTCTCCTTGGGGAAGATTCCGCGCTCTCCTCTCCCGGGCACCCCGAGCGAAAAATCCCCCCTTCCGAAGTTCCCCGTCCAGCTCTCCACAGGGTGCGAAGTTGTGGAAGGCGCCGCTCGCCAGGTTTGTTGAGTCACCCGACTTTGAAAAATGAGCCGGACACCTGACAAGCCGGGCCTTTCATTATGCAGAGGGCAGCTGTGGGCCACTTTCTTAGCAACAGTCACGCCTTGTGCCGGCAACTGAGTCATGCTGAAGCTCTCCTAGAAGCAGAGGACGTCAGAGGGGGAAGTCCCCTTGGAGGTCATCTAGTCCAACCCCAGAGCAGGAACATGCTCCCATCCCCCCCGTCACCTCCTCATTTCCTTAGGAGGTTATATTTCCATGTTTATTGCTCCTGAAGATTTCAGTTAGACTTATATACTTGCTGCCTGCCACTGAATGCAATGCTTAAGATTCATTGCAAATCTTAATTAATAATCAAGATAATAATATCAAAATAAAAAAATAAAACAACAACAACAACAACAGAAAAATGGAAAAATAAGCCCCTGCATGGTCAATATTTGCACAAAATAAGTGGAAAACCAGACATCACCAAGACCTGGCAATGGCTTAAGAATGGCAACTTGAAGAAAGAAACAGAGGGTTTAATACTGGCTGCACAAGAACAGGCACTCAGAACAAATGCAATAAGAGCAAAAGTCGAAAAGTCAACAACAAACAGCAAGTGCTGCATTTGTAAAGAAGCAGATGAAACAGTGGACCACCTAATCAGCTGTTGTAAAAAGATCACACAGACTGACTACAAACAAAGGCATGACAAGGTAGCAGGGATGATACACTGGAACATCTGCAAAAAATACAAGCTACCTGTAGCCAAAAATTGGTGGGACCATAAAATTGAAAAAGTTGTAGAAAATGAAGATGTAAAAATATTATGGGACTTCCGACTACAAACAGACAAACATCTGCCACACAATACACCAGATATAACTGTAGTCAAGAAGAAAGAAAAACAAGTTAAAATAATCGACATAGCAATACCAGGGGATAGCAGAATAGAAGAAAAAGAAATAGAAAAAAATCACCAAATACAAAGATCTACCAACTGAAATTGAAAGGCTGTGGCAGAAGAAGACCCAAATAATCCCAGTGGTCATTGGCACCCTAGGTGCAATTCCAAAAGACCTCGAAGAGCACATCAACACCATCGGGGCCACAGAAGTCACCATCAGCCAATTACAAAAAGCAGCTTTACTGAGAACAGCCTACATTCTGCAACGATATCTATAACAGCAACAACATTGACAATAAAATGCAGCCATCCCAGGTCCTTGGGAAGGACTCGATGTCTGGATTTAAAAAACCAGTCAATAACATCTGTCTGACTGTGTAAATAAATAAATAAATAAATAATAATAGCAAGCCTCTGTATTTAGCACCCTGGAACTGGTTTGTGTAGCTTAGCGTAAGCATAGGGAGGACACTTGACAGAAATTTACCCAGACTGGAGTTTGAAACAAATAAATAGGATAAAGTTGATTAGACAATCAATCAATCAATCAATCAAACTTTTATACCGCCTGATATACATCTCTAGGCAGTACATCTCTTTATCCTTACAGATACTTAGGTTTCCATTTAACAGATGCCAATTTATAAGTTATTAACCACGTGTACCAAGGAAGTCCACTTCAGGCCCTTTTTTTATTAACCCAGCTGTGAAGGTATAAGCCACAAACCTCTTCAAGTATTGTAAATAATGTGTGTGCGAATGCAGGCTGCACTGTGTTGCTGGCAGTGTCCAAAGCCCATGTTTGTGTGTGTGTGTTTAAGTTCCACATTTAGAATATCAGTTGGCAGTTTGGTTTTGGAGGGGAAAGATAGTTTGAAAAATGGTAGAAGCTTTGATCTGTACTGATAAGAACATAAGAACTGCTCTGCTGGATCAGGCCCAAGGCCCATCTAGTCCACCATCCTGTTTCACAGTGGCCCACGAGATGCCGTTGGAAGCCACAGGCAGGAGTTGAGGGCATGCCCTCTCTCCTGATGTCACTCCCCTGCAACTGGTAGAGGCATCCTGCCTCCGAGGCTGGAGGTGGCCTATAGCCCCCCAACTAGTAGCCATTGATAGACGTCTCCTCCATGAAGTTATCCAAACCCCGCTTAAAGCCATCCAGGTTGTCAGCTGTAACCACAGCTTGTGGCAGGGAATTCCACAAGTGGATTATGCATTGTGTGAAAAAGGACTTCCGTTCGTTGGTCCTAGATTTCCCGACAATCAATTTCATGGGATGACCCCTGGTTCTAGTGTTATGGGAGAGGGAGAAGAATGTATCTCTATCCACTTTCTCCACACCACGCATGATTTTATAGACCTCTACCATGTCTCTCCGCAGTCTTTTTCCTAAACTAAAAAGCCCCAGGTGTTGTAGCCTTGCCTCATAAGAAAGGTGCTCGAGGCCCCTGATCATCTGGGTTGCCCTCTTCTGCACCTTTTCCAGTTCTACAATGTCCTTTTTGAGATGTGGTGACCAGAATTGTATGCAGTACTCCAGGTGTGGCTGCACCATAGTTTTGTAGAAGGGCATTCTAATATTAGCTGTTTTATTTTCAATCCCCTTCCTAATGATCCCTAGCATGGAATTGGCCTTTTTCACAGCTGCCGCACATTGAGTCGACACTTTCAATGAGATGTCCACCATGACCCCAAGATCCTTCTCCTGGTCAGTCACCGACAGCTCGGATCCCATCAGCATATACTTGAAGTTGGGGTTTTTCGTCCCAATGTGCATCACTTTACACTTGCCAACATTGAACACCATTTACTACTTTGTAGCCCACTCCCATCCACTGCTGAGATGGCTTGAAAAACTGTTGGGGCAAAAGCGTGCAGATTGAGAGAGACAGAGAGTTTGAGACAGTCTACAATAGAGAAGCCTGCAGGGGAGTCCTGGAAAGGTCAGCAGAGGAGCCTCTCTGAAGACACAGTTGGAGAATCAGAGCTGGAGAGCTGAAATCACAGAAGAGCCAGGCTGGATGGAGTCCCAGGCCTGTGCTGTGACCAGGATACAAGACTGTACAGCTGAGAAGAGGGTAAATGCAGAGGACTCTGGGTAGGGACCAGTTTAGTATAAGTTAGTGGATGCATTTTTCCAACCTTTTATTTTCTCTTAGGGGCTGCTCTGGGAAGAGCACTTGTGTGCAGAAGGTTCCAAGTTCCCTCCCTGGCATCTCCAAGATGCCAAGACTCTCCTGCCTGCAACCTTGGAGAAGCTGCTGCCAGCCTGTGTCAACAGTACTGAGCTAGATGGACCAATCGTCTGACTCAGTATATGGCAGCTGCCTATGTTCCTATATACTTGTATCGCTCTTATGGTAACTGTTGTCCCCTGCTAACTGGGCAAAGAGGCACCTTTCTAACGTGGTGATTCTTTTTACTTAGCAGGGGGAGAGTAACGGGCCCTATCCACCCCCAGTACAGTACTTCCAGTGACTGTTTCTGGTGTCTATCTGATGTTTCTTCTTAGATTGTGAGCCCTTTGGGGATAGGGAGCCATCTTATTTATTATTTCTCCATTGGAAACTTTTGTTGAAAAGCAGTATATAAATATTTGTTCTTGTTGTGTGTTCTAATTTTTGCTGTGTAAAAAAACTGAAATGTTGATGTTCTGAGAGACCTTCAAGGCCAAGTGGAAGACGGATCATCCTGGAGAGAATCTATCTATGTGGTCGCTAAGAGGCAACACCGACTTGATGGCACTTAATCAAACATTTAATCAATCTCATTATATAAAGATTAGAAGCTTGTTTATTTGTCTCCACCCCAAGCCTATAAGCCCTTCCACTCTACTGAGGGTTTTTTTTTTTGGTTTGGGTAATTTTTGGCAAAGGTGTAAAGGTTGTTGTAGTGCACCCAGCCATACAAAAAATCTTTGGTGGCCACAGTAAAAGTATAGGTGGGATAGGCAGCTATTCTTCCACACCAGCTTATACCAAAAGCTGCCTTTCCTTTTTGAGTCCTGAGAGAGACTCTTACCTGAGTCTCTCTCTTCCCTGACCCCAAACCCCATCTAACCCCATCGGTTGAGCTGTCGATACTTCTCCAAACTCAACATCTTGATTGACAGCTCTCTAGATTCCAAACTCCCCATCACAGGGGTTCCCAGGCCGTGGTCCACCAGATGTTGCCAAACCCCAACTCCCATCACCCCTAGCCCCAATAAATTGTACCTGGGGATGGTGGGGCTTGTAGTTCGTCAACATCTGGAGTGCAACCCTGGAATCCAGATAGACAGATAGATTTTTATTTCAGCCATTGACCAGTAAAGAGTAGAGTTACATAGACTCAGAACGAATTTTACAGACAATATAACAAAACTTAGCCATTCTGCAAATAATCTCCATATTGGGGTTTGCTAATTAAAAATTTGAATAACAGTCATCAGGACGTCCGGGGAGGTTTTCCAATAGAGGGGAAATTAATCTTAAACAAATTATCCCTATAGAAAACAGAATGTAGGATAACATGGGATTGAGATTTTCTTAATGAAAATCTGCCTTGGGATTTTCTTAATGAAAGGCGGGGTATAAATTTATCAATAAATAAAATAAATAAAAATGTGAAGTGGTTTCTATGGCCCTAGTGCCACATGGGCAGAGTCGGGGAAAATAAGGTATCCTCCCAAACCTGTAGGTAGTGCATGAAGACGTGATAAAGTAAGAGCACACCTAATTTTAGACAGAGATTGTGGTTTCCCCTCCCCACTGGAGGTACCTTCTCCTTAATGGGTCCAAACTTACATATCTAAAGGTTTGAGCTGGTCACTGATTATGAAAAAGAGTTTAGGCCTGTAGCTTGATGGCCCTGCCCGTTAATTGACAAGAGTAAAGACTGCCGTCCTCATTCTGTTACAAAAGGGAAGAACGTCCCCCATTCAAGGCACTCAGGGTGGAGTGTAAGTGTAAGACGTTCTTGGGCTAAGATGGAGATCTGCACTTCACCACTGGTTCCCTGTCCCCAAAGGGGTCCACAGTCTAAACATAGACTCAAGAGAGATGTCCGCAACAGCCACTGGGAGGATAGTGCACTAGGGTTGGAAGGAGACAGTAAGGAACATAGGAAGCTGCCTTCTACTGAGTCAGGACCTTGGTCCGTCTAGCTCAGTATTGTCTGCACTGACTGGCAGCAGCTTCTCCAAGGTTGCAGGCAGGAGTCTCTCCCAGCCCTCCCTGGAGATGCTATTAGACCTGGGACCTTCTGCATGTGAAGAAGATGTTCTACCAGGGAGTTATGGGTATTTTCTGATGAACATATGACACTGCCAAATGGAGTCAGACTGTTGGTCCATCCTGCTCAGCATTGTCCACACTGACTGGCAGCAGCTCTCCAAGGTTTCAGGCAGGAGTCTCTCTCAGCCCTACCTGGAGATGCTGCCAGGATGTGAGTGAGTGAGGCAGTTTCAGTGGCTAGAGTAGCAGCAGTGGCAGCGGATAGCTGTGGCAGCATCAGGCGGGCACAGACAGAACAGAAGGTCGCTCTTTTGATCAGTTCCCTCTTCTCCAAAGGCTGCTTTCTGGAAACTGCTTTACAATGCCATCCTATGTATGTTGCCTTGGAAATATTCCCAGTTTCCCCAGCAAAGCTTACTCCCAAGTAAGCACGCTTAGGATTTCAGCCTGAAAGCAACAGCGATTCAGGGAGACTTGTAATTGGTTTGGGGCTGGCATGCACTCCAGGGGCCCCACGGACTGAGCAGGGACGGGAGCCTCCCCACTTCTAAAAAGTTGTTAAAGACACATGTATTCACCCAAGCTCTTTAACAAGAGTGGTGGTTTTAAATTGTTTTAAGATTTGTTTTAATCTGTGCTCTGTTGCTGTAGGCTGCCCAGGGATGCAGGTTTGGGGAGGTGTGCAAATAGAATAAATAAAATAAGTGTCAGCCATGCACACAGCTAATCAGACAAGGTCAAAAACTGAACATGTATATTAGAAAGTGCTGGGATATAGAGTCTGGGTGTTTAATGCTGCATGAAATGGATCTCAGGCAAAGAGATCCTCCCCAACGATTGTTGGTAGCTAGCCAGAGCAGATACAAGACAACTGGACGAGAGACAAGTCAACTCAGCAGCAGAGATGAAGACAAATATGGAAAACATCCGTTGCTTTATAGTGCTTAACAGGACTAAAGGAGTGTGTATATTTGCATCTAACACAGCAGGATCAAAACACAAGCACACATACAGGAAAGGAACTGTACAAGCCACGAGTAAAGCACAGACCAGCTACAAAAGGCTGCTTCTGTGGACAGTAAATGCATTCTGAAGTCACCATGGCAGCTCTGTCTGCCCTACTATTTCAAAAATGAATACGACTAATAAACAACAACAAGAAGAAGAACGAACTCTGAGCCAGAGTAGTACAGTGATTAGTGTGGTGGACTAGACAAGGGAAATCCAAGTTCAAATCCTCATCCAGCCATGAAACTCACTAGGTGACTCTGGAACAATCACTTATCTCTCTGCATAACCTTCCTCATAGGGCTGTTGGGAGGAGAAATGGAACCACGTGCGCCATTCTGGGCTTCTTGGAGGAAGCACAAGCTCTCCATGGAAAAGCAAATAAATCTATATATGCCCCAAGTAAAGCAGAGGCCAGCTACAAAGTGGAGAATAAATGCATTCTGAAGTTGCAATGGCAGCTCTGCTTGCCTATTTAAAAAATGCATGCATAAATAATAGAGAAAGCACAGGTTTTTCAAAAATGCATGCATAAATAATTAAAAAATCACAGGTTTTTTAATGATGCTTGCTGCAGCTATAAATCATCTCCTGTAACTTAGAGGGCATCATGGGAAGCAAAGATGAATGGGGACAGCCTCTCCCTACTCCATGCCTGCTGAACAGCTGAGTGCCACTTTCTGCCCACCTTGAGTACTCACCACTTAGCCTGGGTGTCCATCCTGGCAAGCAACATTTTAAACAGATATCACTTCCTTGATCCTTGCCCAATGAACCATATCCGCCGGTGGACATATTAATGTTACAGATACTGGCCACAATCCAGAGAAAAACCTGGTTAGCTCTCTGCATAGCAAATGGATTTTTAAAATTAATTTCCCTTCCAACAGAATCCAGTCCTCCTCAACATACACC
Source organism: Hemicordylus capensis (assembly GCF_027244095.1). Classification (NCBI taxonomy): domain Eukaryota; kingdom Metazoa; phylum Chordata; class Lepidosauria; order Squamata; family Cordylidae; genus Hemicordylus; species Hemicordylus capensis. The sequence goes on along the minus strand of NC_069672.1, from coordinate 3,407,339 downwards.
ACACCCACACAGAAAGCCACTTCTGCGATTATTTGAAAAGCAGTTTGAACTCAGAAATCCATGCATATGGCCTAAAAAGAACTTTCTGGCTTCTTATGCCTGTTTCTAATCTAATTAGCCCAGTCTTACAGTTTCCTGTAACTTCCAGTTTTATGGCATGTCATTTTGGGAATGGGCCATAATGTTTTTGTGAAGAAATTGATATGCAAAGTGCTGGAAGGCGGGGGAGAATTGCCACAGCAACCACACACAGTTGGGAGAAAGTTAGTTAGTTCGTTAGGACGGGAGGATGAAGTAAGACAGGAGAATAGAGCTCAGAGGCCGAGTTTCTGTGTGGGTGACTGAATAAGGGAAATTGTTCAAATTCTGCGTAAATTCTTGGTTAATTGATGTTCAGAGACTGCAACAAGCCAGTCGAGCGATGGAACAGTCCTCTGGGATTTGGAGGAAAAAGCCTGAGTGTTGTGAGCCCTTTGAGGACAGGGATCCATCTTATTTATGTATTATTTGTCTGTGTAAACCTCCCTGAGCAATTTTTGGAAGGGCGGTATAGAAATCAAATAAATAAATAAGTAAATAAATAAATACATACATACATAACAACAACAACAACAACAACATTGCAATGAAGTCTATGTGCCCTGCTTTACAGAGGTCCTTATTTCCATCTTAAGTAAATAATAAACTTGTTCTTATTTGTTTTATACCTTATTCTTTGTCTCCTTATAGGCACTGAACATATATACCTATCCTGCACTTACGAGGCTATGTGACCAAGAAGTTATTTACTGAGAGTGGAGTAATAAACATATGGTGGCAGCAAAAGAAAGTAACAACCGATGAACTTCGATGAACGTGGTGACCCAAATGATATAAAATTATATAAAACAAATCACATTCCTAGACTTGGGAGGTATCAGGGTGGGTTCCCGACAGCTGTGCATACAGATCAGAGAGCAAGGAAGAGAAAACAGATTATATTCCTCCCCTCCAAAATAAACACAAGCAGCCAACAAAAAAAATCAGACTTACCAACAGCCAGCCAGCTCTCTAACCAAAATGGTGATTGGATTCTTCTGAGTAGTGTTTTATAGCTGCTTCCCTCAGACACGCAAGGAAATCTTAAAAGTTGTGCCGTCGAGTCAGTGTCGACTCTTGGTGACCAGAGAGCCCTGTGGTTTTCTTTGGTAGAATACAGGAGGACTTTATCATTGCCTCCTCCCATGCAATATGAGATGATGCCTTTCAGCATCTTCCTATATTGCTGGTGCCTGATATAGGTGCTTCCCATAGTCTGGGAAACATACCAGTGGGGATTCGAACCGGCAACCTCTGGCTTGCTAGGCAAGTCATTTCCAGGTGATGCCAAAGGTTTATTCAACAGCAATTCAATTTTCTGTTTCCCTTTCCCTCTTAACTCTCTACAGGATCCCCTTGGGACAAATGTCTAAACAAAGTGCAAAATAGAATACAAGCAGCTAAAAGAAAAAAGACTTCCCCACCTTCTGCGCACTCCGATAGGCTGCCTGAGGAGTCAATCAGCATGATGCCTTCCGACCTGTACTCAGGGCGTTTTAAGCTCCGCCCACCTCCTGAAAACAAAGGCAAGCCTTGTAATTGGCTGCTGAATATCATGCATATTCAATCTTGAACAACTCAGTGTTCCTATTGGTGTTTGCAACATTCTGGTACTGTCGCCCACCCTACGGACACACTGGGGCCAGGCTGCAGGCAGGAAAGAGGCACCGGCAGTCAGAGAAATGGTTACCGGAGACATACAGAGGTGGTAAAATGACTGCCAAATATTTTCAGGTGGGTGCTGCCCACTCTGCCCTCAGGTCAGAGCCACCACTTTAATGGAAACTTCAGTTAAAAATGCGGCAGCCAGATTGGTGTCTGGAGGATCCCAGGAAGACCACATTAAACAATTAATGTGTGTAATTGTTTAAATTAAACAATTGCACTGGCTTTTGTTTAAACAATTAAACAAATTGTTTAAGTTTCTTAAACAATTGCACTGTTTGTTCAGTGCAATTGAATTCCTTAAACATTCCTTTAAGGAATGTTTTCCTTAAAGGAAACATTTTCCTTTAAGGAAAACATACCTTAAATGTTTTTAAGGAACGTTTAAAAACATTCCTTAAACAATTACACTGGCTGCCGATATGTTCCCGGGCAAAGTTTATTGTTTAGATTGTGAGCCTTTTGGGGACAGGGTGCCATCTTATTTCCGTATTATTTATTGTTCTGTGTAAACCTACTTTGAGAACTTTGGTTGAAGAGCAGTATATAAATATCCATAGTGGTAGTAGTTGCAGCCACAGCACTGATTCCCTCTGCTTGTGCTGGCAATTCCTCAGCTCTGGTTCTCCAGCTGTGTCTTCAGAGAGAATCTCCTTCTCCATCTTTGCCAAACTGCACACTGGCGTTCTCCAGGCCTCTCTTTGCAGACTGACTCTATATATACAGTCACCCCTCGCCAATCACGGTTTTCCCAATCGTGGTTTTGAGTATCTGCAACTGGGAAATTGTGCAGAGGTTCAATCTGTGCACTCCTCTTGTTGACTCTTGGCAATTTTAAGGGAGTATGGGTGAATCTGGGCAATTTTTGAGCATTTTTTCCTTTATTTTTCAGTCTTTTCATGGCCATGGTTCCCCTAACCCTGTTTCCCATAGACTTGAATGCTTCACCATTCGTGAATTTGCCAAGCGCGAGGTTTTTCAAGAACGAGAGCCTTGTGGTTGGCGAGGGATGACGGTACATATTTTTGCCTCCATCAGTTTTTCAAACAATCCAATCTGTGTTCCCTCTAATAGGGATTCTGAGATGTTGTTGACTACAACTCCCAGAATCCCCAAGCAAAAGCCACTGCAGCTGGGGACTCTGGAAGTTGTAGTCAACAACATCTGGGAATCCATTAGAGGGAACATTGGATCCAATTAGAACTCAAAGTTCCCTCCATGTTCCAAAATATCTGCCCCCTCCAAAACCAAACTGCCAACTGATATTCTAAATGTGGGACTAAAAAAATAGTCTAGGCATGGATTTTTCAGCCTGCCAGCAACATAGAGTCCAGCCAGCATTCAAACACATTATTTACAATACTAGAGAGGTTTGTGCCTCATCCCTTCACAAGGGGGGCAGCTCAATCACATAGGCTTTTCACCCCAGAACTTGTAGGCCTTCTAAGGCAGAGAAAAACCAAATAAGGGATGGGGCTGCTCTGGGAAGAGCATCTAGGTTCCAAGTCCCCTCCCTGGCAGCATCTCCAAGAGGGGGCTGAGAGAGACTCCTGCCTGCAACCTTGGAGAAGCCGCTGCCAGTCTGGGTAGACAATACTGAGCTATATGGACTGATGGTCTGACTCAGTATATGGCAGCATCCTATGTACAACAGGTGGGCAAGGAGTAGAGTCGCCAGTTAGTGCCTGCTGGTTGCCTGAAACCAGTGAGCCGCTGCCAGTCAGAGTAGATAACACTGAGCAAGATGGACCCAGGGTCTGACTCGGGTGACAGCAGCTCCCTCTGCCCCTAACAGGCACCGCTCTGCTGAGAACAGAGGCAGCTCTTTCAAAAGCTTTGATAAAATGAAACACCACATCCAATTCCACGTATCTTTTATTTGCTGCTTTATTTGTAATATTTTTAGCAACATCTTTACATTCTTCTGTGCAACCGATGAAGCCTAGAAATGGAGGCCGATGCAAGGAGGGAATCTAGTTGTGCCCTCAGGTGGGGCCGGCCCATTGGCTCCCCCTGCTTTGAAGAGCCCCCCAGCCCCTTCCTTGCAGATACAGGTCACCAGCATGCGTGTGTCGAGGGTTGGATCTCCAAGTGGCGGGGGAAAGCCCAGGCCCAATCCATCCACTAAGCCCAGGGCTTAGGACCTCCACCTGGTCTGGGACGACAACTGCCATCACCCCCAGCCACCGTGACCAATTGTCGGGGGATGATGGGAGTTGTAGTCCAGCATCTGCAGGAGGGGCCAGAGTTGTGCAGCCCCACATCAGCCCAACCGCATGGCAGCCGCTGTCCCCCGTGATACCAACTGGTGCCACTGGCAACCCGCCAGGGAGAGAACGCGCAAGAGATGCCCTCGGTCCCCGGCCACATCTGCACAGTGCAGGTGTGGCAGCTCCTCCTGCTTCCTACACTGCTGGAGTGTTGCAGAGCGGGGCCAGGGGACGTGCAACTAGACTGCCTGGGGAAAGGGATTCAGATTCTCAAGATCCCACAGCCACAGTTGGGATTCTGGGCATGAGGCCACTGAGGAAGGCACAGGGAAGGACGCCTTTATGGTTTGGACCCTAGCACAGCTGTCAACGGCAGGGACAGCTTTCGCGGCTTCTACGTTATGCAACAGATGCGCCTGCACTGGCCGGGACATGGGCAAAGGGTGCCCCCGCAATCAATCCCCAGGTCAGAGCAACACAAGTTTGCTCTGACCCTGTGATCCCTCTAACCGCCGGGATTCCCTGATGATGCCGACTACAACTCCCAGAATCCCCAAGCAAAAGCCACTGCAGCTGGGGATTCTGGGAGTTGTAGTCAACACCATCCCTGTTGGAGGGAACACCTCTCCTGTTCGGCACCTCCGCGCTCTCAATGGCTGGCAATACACACAGCCGCGAGGGGCTTCTCTGCCCAAAGCCTGGCGGCTGCTGCCCCTACTAGGGAACAGGGGGGATAAAGAGTCCTTTGCCCCCTTCTCAGCTGGCACAGCAGAAAGTTGGGCGCCGGGCTCAAGTGTCCCTGGTGCTGTTGTTAACTGAGGCCATGACACAATAGCATGGGTGTCCCCATGTGGAAACAGAAGCTCCACAGTGTCCTTTATTTATTAGTGTGCTACATTAGAATAAATACAGCTCAGCTCCTTGATTCAAGACCAGTCTGTGCAGATCCCAGGGTTGGGAAGGCAATTAGCATGTTTTCTTAATCAGGCCGTCTCAGAGTCTCCCTCCAGACTGCAAAATCTTGCACTGCAAACACCAAATCAACCTCCGCCCCCAAACAGGGCAGCTGACAGTTGTGTTTTAAAAAAGAAAAATTTAGAAAGAGGCAAAATCAAGGCTACCATTTACAAATGCTGTAAGGTACTTTCAAAAATGAATTAAAACAAAACAAAAAACCCCCACAAACCGGACAGAGCTTAATGAATTACAGTCACCAGAGAGGAAACTGTCACAAGGTCAGTTTTTGAAGGGTAAAGGACTTTCAAGTTCCCATCCATGTCCACGACCCGAACCTGTTCCAGCAACAGAGGGGAGTTCTCGGAAATGCCTTCGGGGCTCGGGTTTCCGTGTCCGAGAAAGTTGTTGGGCACGTGATTGGAATCCAGTTCCCCATCCTTGTTCTGCATGGCGGACTTGTTCAGCTCTGCCATTTTCTGTGATAAAGAGGATTAAAAAAAAAAAAAAAAAAAACAGACTGCCTTGTAGAGACCTAGTTCCTCATGAGAGCAGACGCCTTTTTCTGTTGCAGATTGCCTGAAACCTCCTTCAAATGTTGGGGCACTGAAAGGGCTCTGCCTGGCAAAACTCGGCTGTGGCCCCAACCAGCAGCACTCAAGAAGAGGGTCTGAGAACACACCCGCAAGGGAGGCACAAATCTCTGAAAATGGCGGGCAGTCATCCAGACGGGTTAGTGTCATCACAACTACTGACACAAGTTGGCCGTGATTAACGTAATCTGAATGCTTCTCAGGGATTGTTTATGAAACAAATCTTGGGAGAAAGTACAGGCGAGTTTCATGTATCCGCGGTTGTCTAAGAGACACCCGTTTCCAGTAGCTGCGAATAAAGGCAAAGTAAAGTGTGCTGTCGAGTCGATGTCGACTCCTGGCGCCCACAGAGCCCTGTGGTTTTCTTTGGTAGAATCCAGGAGGGGTTTACCATTGCCTCCTCCCACACAGTATGAGATGATGCTTTTTAGCATCTTCCTATATCACTGCTGCCCATTATAGGTGTTTCCCATAGTCTGGGAGACCATACCAGTGGGGATTCAAACCGGCAACCTTCTTGCTTGTTAGTCAAGCATTTCTCCACTATGGGTTAAAATTCAAGTATCTGCAGTTCCTAGAGAGCCCGAAGTGACCGGAGGAGGTCACTTCCGGCCACCATCTTGCCTTGAGGAGAGAGGAGAAGACAAGAGGAGCCATTTTGTGGCTCATTTCCTGGGGCAGGGGGGGACACACAACTGAATTTTCCCCATGATTCTTCACAGTTTTGGGGGGCATGCCTGGGCACATGAAGGACCCACAGAGCACCCCACAGTAAGTTTGGGACTGTTTGGGGGCTTCTTCCAATTTTACCCTTCACCCTGGAACCTAACCCCCCTTTCCCCATAGCCCGCCCCAATGACTTGTTACTTGTGGTTCCGTTCTTTGTGGTAGTAGGCAAGGAATGGAACCACCGCGAGTAACAAGGTTCTCCTGTATGACTGTCAGATTCAGTAAACTTGGTTGTAAGCAGAACTTGCGCTGAACACTGCAATTCCGCTGGAGAATTCAATTCCGCAGCTTTCATTAGAAGAAAAAGAAGAGGGAGGGAAAAGCTTCCTAGCTCTTAAGTTGGAAAGGGTGCAGGCAATACTTCGGAAAACCTCCAAAGGGTTTTCCGCCAAATAAGATTTTCACTAGTGAAGGAAGCAAGTTCCAGGGCTCTTTGGCCCTCTCACCATGACCAGCTAAGTTAAGGGAAACAATAACTGCAGACAAAAATGATGAAATAAAACCGTGAACTGTTGCTTGATTGCATGCGTTACTCAGCATGCAGAATCCAGCTTTTTTCTCGGTGCAAGTTCCGCTCTGATGATACTTGCCGAACTTTGAATATAGCAAGTAGGATGCTTTACAGAGGGTTTGCCCATCACTGCAAAAGGCTGCACTGCTAGATAAGCCCCATTAAAATGAATAAGACACACCTATTCTGATGTGGTCGCCTGTAAAGCGACCGAAGAAACAGCTGGGGAAACTTTGTGGGAGAGGAATGACTCCAAGCGGCCGTTTTCCCCATCCACGGTGTTTGCAATCCTTCTTTCAGTCGCCTTCCTTATGAACCTGGTTCATACACAGTCTGATGCACCCAGTTTTTGGAATGGAATGCCATTGGGCAACAGCCCCAAATCTCACTTTGGCGTGAGCAAGAACCATTCGAGAAATGTTTGGGGTCCAGTCCTTTGAAAGGCCCCGAGAAAGCAATTCACATTGGAGAGCTGTGTCAGTCAAGAGTAGACAATGCTAAGCTGGATGGACCTGTATAAGGCTGCTTCCGATGTTTCATAGGACTGTCTACACTGACTGGCAGCGGCTCTCCATGGTTTCAAGCAGGGGTTTCCCCCGGACCTACCTGGAGATGCTGCCAGGGACTGAACCTGGAGCCTTCTGTGTGCTGAGCGGAAGCAATACAGATCAGGAAGTGCTTAATCTGGGCCTTGTTTTGAAAATGTTAAGGACATTGCATCTGTGGGGTTCCTACACACTGGTGGTGTGCTTAAATCAGATTAGTTATGCTTATGGCTTGCAGCGTTGGTACCTGGCATCTTGTGTGTGCAAACAGGCACAGAGAGAGGCTGGTAACCAGTTTTGAATTGGACTTGGGTTCCACAGAACCCCATAGATGACTGAGCACAGCTGGCATTGCTTGGAAAATGGGGCCCCATGGGGTCCCACTTCCATCCTCAGCCAAACCTGAGAGTCTGCAGTTCAGGTGTGCAGACAGAGGGAGTGAAGGGTCAGCAGTCGAACAGATTCTCACCAGAATGAGGGTGTCCATCACGTCCTTGCAGATCTGAAGGCTGGTGGCACTGGTCACTTCCAGAAGAAGATCAGAGGTGGCTTTTCCAAGCTTTAAAAAAACCAAACCAAACCAAAGTGAGACATTCCAAGTTGAACGGAGCTATAGAGGAGAGCATTACAGAATCCCATTTTGATCTTTCTGCATACAAGCACCAAACCAAACCAGAAGGAAGCTCTCCATCTTTGCACGGGGTGAAGGAAGTGGTCTGGTAACCAGCCACGTCCCAGAAGGCACTTTTCTCATCTGTAACCCCCTCTTAGCAGGATGAGAAATATGAACTTTGCTGGTGAATGGGCAGAACTGTTAGCTTATGGCCAGCTTTATTCAAAAAGGTAGAGAAAAGAGTGATTAGAATGCAAGCAATTATTCCTGGGAGCAAGATCAGGGTGTCTTGCAAAGCTCCTTTAGCCCTCCCTGCGATAAGCAACAGTAGAATTATGCCCAAAAAGAGAGTGAGAGAGAGAGAGCGGTGTGTGTGAAAAATATCAACATGTGCTCAGTTTGCATGATTTATGCTGCTCCTGGCTGAAGAATTTCAAGTTTTTCCGACATGGAAAAACCAAAGGCTTGGTTATAACTTTTGTGAGAGCTTCTGTTACCTTTGTTTTCTCACTGTTTGTGATTGGCGGGAAGGAAATCACAGTGCCCTCAGCGTCCACCAGGCAGGGGTAATTTTCTTTCCCATCCAGTAACTGAAGGTATCTGAGAAGGATAAAAGGAGATCGAAACAACTGAACAAAAAAGCCAACAAACAGATGAGAACTAGGAAAAAGAATGGGTTTTGATCCAAAATATCCTTCAGCAAATCTTTAAACATCCCTCAGACCAGAGGTTCTCAAACTTGAATCCCTAGATATTGTTGGGCTACAACTTCCATCACCCCCAACTGTGGAGGGGATGATAGGAGTTGTAGTCCAACACCATCTGGGGACCCAAGTCTGACAACCCCTGCCTCAGACACTGAAGGCATGAAGCAGAAGCCTGCTACAAGCAGCTAAAGCAACATTCAAGTGTTTCTGTACCTGGCAGAGAGAAATTACAAGGTAAGTCTATTATTCCAAGCATAATAAGAACGGAGTATTCATTCTCGATATGTGGGCAGAGAGCCAAAGATCTGCTCTGGATCACAGAAAGGGCAAGTGCTGGCTCCTGAGTCAGGAACAATTTGGGTAGAGGTCATGTAACATACCAACATTCGTTAAATTGCACCCACTCCACTTTTCGGTATGAAATAATTGGGGAGGGAGGGTGCAGACACCCATCTCCGCAGGTTTTTATTGACCACTCCCCCAGAGTTATCTTTTACAGGAAGGGTTGGGCTGGGAAGAGGAAGAGCTACAACCATCTTCCTCTCGCGCGGCACAGAGGCAGGGGCCACAACTGCTCATTCCTCCCCAGCTCTGGAGAACTGACTCTCTGCAGAGAGAAGCTTCTTGCTCCTCCCCACCCTCACTCCACCAATGCCCCCCCCTTGGCCGTGCCCCCCCCTTGGCCCCCTTGGCCATGCCCCCCCCCTTGGCCGCAAGCCTCCCAAATGCACTGCTGTGTCCTAAGGCGAACGCTCACTTGTGCAGTCCAGAAATATTCTGCCTCCTCTTTTGCTTCCGCTGCTCCTCGGCTTCCGACTGCAGCTGGCGGAGGAGGTCCTTGGCCTTGATTTCCTTCCGGCCCAAGGGAACAATCTGCAAGATGTGCACGATTAAAGGTGCTGCCGTCAGCCAGTGCCCACACACGTAGTCTCCCACCCAAATGCAAACCAGGGCAGACCCTGCTTAGCAAAGGGGACAACCCATGCTTGCTACCACAAGACCAGCTCTCCTCCCATACATGTTTCCCCCTTCCCAGCTTCCTCTCAACCTGCTATGATGCCCCCATCCTTCTGCGTTAAGGGCAGAGTATTTAACACTTCTGGGAACGAACTACAGGGAAGGAATATTGAATCATCTCCTCTTTGGGAGATTCCCAGGGACATCTGGCTAGACAGTGCTGGAAACAGCACACTGGGTTAGGTAGGCCTTTGGACTCACCCAGAAAGGCGATTGTTCTGTTTCTTAGGCTGTTACCCAAAGGAAGAACCCTGAGGGACTAATGTGACTGCAGTTTCCAGAGGTGGGCTTTGTACAATTCTAAGCAAGGCTCCAGAAACCCACTAGTCTACTAGTCTGTGAGGAGTGAAAAATGCTGCCTGAAGAGTGAAGAAAATCCTGACAAGTAATACACCGACATGGCTTGAGGAACCAACTGAGAAGTAAAATATTTTGCCTGGCTGGTTGACCCGAACCAGCAGTACGTTTGTACCAGCACAGCCCACCTTCAAATCGTCGGGCGGCCGCACGTCGTAGAGAAGAGGACCTTTGATCAGCCGTAGATCGTGGGTGGCAATGGTGGCCACGGTCCGCTTCTCGCAGATGTCCTCGTGGAGCTTGGTCTGAAGTTCAAATGAAGCCATTAGAAATAAGCTGCCAGAGTCAAGAAACAAACCTTCCCTTTAAAGGAACCTGCCCATCGGGAGATCTGACCCTTTCCCCCACCACAGTAGGGCCTTGTGGCATCAACTGCCCTACGAGAGGGGAGAGAGCAAGGCAGGAAGGAGATTATCAGCTGAACTCGACCCTGCTCCCCAACCACAGCGGCCTTGTAGATTCTCACAACCGCCCCCATGATATCCACACTTTTCCAAGCGGGAGCCGCTTGGCCAAAAAAACACCAACTCTTCCATGTCAAAACCATTCCCCACTGTGCGGACTTCTGCACAGTACTGCGCTTTTCTCAGTGCTGGAGGGACCCTTTAAGAGAGCCGGAGGGAAGCGCCGGGAAGAGCGACACTCTCCAGCCCGCCGTGCAGGCCTTCCAAGAGGATGCAAGGGCTTCAGAGAGCTCCGTCTCCCTTAAAGGGACCCGCCGATGCCAGGCAAAGGGCAGTACCGTGCAAGAGGATTCACGGCATTCGCTGAAGCTGCCTCACAGACGCCCAACAAACTATTAGCCAGGGAGCTGAATTGAATGGGGGCTGCCCCTAGCTCCTTCCTAGGCCTTACAATAAAGAACACTGGACTGCCTTGTGTGGGAGGAGAAAGTCGGCTGAAACGGCCCACACACCTATTCTTGGACCAGCTCCTGGGAGCTGCCTTTTTCACTGTGTTCAGAAGAATTAACCTGGGATCACAGGACCATCGCGATCTAGAGTTGGAAGGGACCTCGGGGGCCTTCTAGTCCTGCTCAGTGCAGGGATCTGCTACAGCAGGGAGGCTCAACTTTGGCCGTTCTGCAGATGCTGACCTACAATTCCCATAATCCCGGGCTACTGACTGCTGTGGCTGGGAATTATGGGAGTTATAGTCCTAGTTGAACAGCCCTGACAGATGGATGGCCATCTAGCCTCTGTCTGAAAACCTCCAGTGAAGGGAAGCCTATCAATGTGCGTGCAGGCTGTTCCCCCATTGTAGATAAAGATCTCCCAAGGCGAGGAAAATGGAAATTAAAACGGGACGCGCACACTGCTCTCACAACTCAAAAGGCTAAGCATTACCTTCCCTCAGAAAGCAGACTATCCTGTTTTCCACCTCCTCCTTTATGAGGCCTATTTTTATGGCAAGCCCTTAAAAAAAGGGGGGGCGGGGGGGAACTGCTTTCACCAGACTAAGGTGGCTACCATTAACTCATCTTCTAAATCTCTCTGTTCTTGATCAACGTGTAAAAAAACAACACACACACCCCATCCTGACACATAAACAAACTATGGACAAGAACTTCCCTGCCACCGTTAAATGATGCCCAGCACAAATCAGCCCCGCCTTTTAAAACCTACCTGGACAGAAAGAAACCTCTTCAAAGCGTTGCCTGGGTTAAAGTTCATTCCTTTCACCACACAGCAGACAATATAGGGGCGAACTTCTTTGGTGTTCGGATTCGCTTTCACGACCAACGGAGCTGGATTCTCAGAAATGTGGAGGATTTTCACCAGCAGTCTCTGGCTCTCTTCCACCTCCTCCTCCTCGGCGTCACTGCCTGCTCTCTTCTTCTGCTTCTCCCTCTTTTTCTTCCTCGCCTCCTCTCTCTCGGCACCTTCCTGCTTTCCTCTCCCTTTGCCACCCCCTCGACCGCCAACTCGCAAATACTCCAGGATGGATTTCGTCTGGCAACCGTTCACCATCTTCTCAAGCCGTTTGTCTTTCAGGGCATTCCCTTTTAAATTGACGTCTTTCAGTTTCGGACAGTCAGCCAATTCCATGGGGATTTCAGAGAGCTTGTTATTGGAGACATCCAGAGCCTAGGGAAAGAAAGAGGTTTCAGCAAATTAGAAGTGTGTTTGGAAACCCCCTAAAGCAGTAGTATTTACAAAAAATTATCAGACTGGTTTACACTGAAAAATAAATCATAAATAAAGATGGTTCCCCATCCGCAAGGAGCTCAAAAATTCTAAAAAGCAACATAAGGTAGACACCAGCAACAGAGACTGGAAGGATGCTGTGCTGGGGGTTGAATAGGGCCAGTTGCTCTCCCCCTGCTAAATAAAAGAGATCCATCTCTTTAAAAGGTGCCCCTTTGTTCAGTTAGCAGGGGCAAAATATGTGATTTTGTAAGGAACAAGGCCCAATGAAGTCAAAGTGCTGTTGTCATTTGGTGTTCTACCCATGCTAACTGAGCAAAGAGACACCCTTTAAAGTGGTGATTCTCTTATATTTAGCAAGGCGAGAGCAAATGGCACTATCCAGCCCCAGCACAGCATCCCTCCAGTGGCTGTTGCTGGTATCTGCCTTACATTTCTTTTTAGACTGTGAGCCCTTTGGGGACAGGGGCCCATTTTATTTATGTATGTATTTTTTCTTGTAAACCGCTTTGTGAACTTTGGTTGAAGAGCAGTATATAAATATTCATAGTAGTAGTATTCTAGCATTATGGTGACCACATTCCTAGATGTGCCCCCCCCACCCCCCGAGAAACAACAAGTGATTTCATGTGCCCTCTTGCCCACTGCCATAAAGCTAGCAGCTGATGGCATTTTCCAGAGTGGCTCCTTACAAATTAGCCATGCAGAGTGAGTCCCCATAAACTCATAGAGGGGCCCTGACAGAGCATAGATCTTCCCACAAGCCAAACGTCTTGGGGAAGCGCATAGAGGCTATGGAAGGTGACAGCTCTCTTCAGCTGTTGTCTCTGTCTCAAGTAACTACCATTCAACAGAATACTGCTTCTGAACACAGAAAATCTCATTCATTCATTCGATTTCTATACCGCCCTTCCAAAAATGGCTCAGGGCGGTTTACACAGAGAAACAACAAACAAACAAACAAAAACACAAGATGGCTCCGTCCCCAAAGGGCTTGCAATCTAAAAAGAAACATAAAACAGACACCAGCAGCAGTCACTGGAGGAATGCTGTGCTGGGGGTGGATAGGGCCAGTTGCTCTCCCCCTGCTCAGTAAAGAGAATCACCACCTTAAAATGTGCCTTGTTGCCAAGTTAGCAGAGGTGAGGAGCCATAATGATTAGCAGCCACTAATAGATCCTCATGAGTTTGTCCTATCCCCTTTTAACTCGCTTTGGGTCCCACAGGAACAGCCCTGCTAGATCAGACCTCTCTAGTCCAGTGTTCCCTCTAACAGGGATTCCCAGATGTTGTTGACTACAACTCCCAGCATCCCCAGCTGCAATAGCTTTGCTTGGGGATGATGGGAGTTGTAGTCAACAACATCTGGGAATCCCTGTTAGAGGACACTGCTCTAGTCCAGCATCCAGCCCCCCCACCCCCCGACCCACCAGATGCCTCCGAGAAGCCAACAGGCCAGAGATAAAGGCACGCCCTCTCTCGCTCCCCTGCAACTGGGACTTAGAGGCATCTTGCCTCTGAGACTGGAGATGGCCTATAGTCGTCACGACTAGTAGCCATAAGAACAGACATGGTGGATCAGGCCCAAGGCCCATCTAGTCCAGCTTCCTATTTCCCACCAGATGCTGCTGGAAGCCTACAGGCAGGAGTTGAAAGGCGCATGCCCTCTCTCCTGCTGTTGCTCCCCTGCAACTGGTACTCTGAGGGATCCTGCCTCTGAGGCTGGAGGTGGCCTATAGCCCTCTGACTAGCAGCCGGTGATAGACCTCTCCTCCGTGAAGTTATCCAAACCCCTCTTCAAGCCTTCCAGGTTGTTGGCTGTCACCACACCTTGCGGCAGAGAGTTCCACAAGTTGATTATGCCATTGGCAGAGAAACAGCTCCACTAGGGACAGAAAGCAGAGCAGAAATACCCTGGACGAAATAGGAGGCAGACCCAGGAAAAGGGGCACCCTGAGAATGAGGGCACCCAAGGAGAACCAACCACCCCACCACAGGATGGGCTACCTTGAGGCCGGCCAGGCGGGCGACCTCGGGGCCCAGCTCCTCCAGCTCGTTGCCGGCGGCCTCCAGGGTGCCCAGCAGGGCCAGGGGCAGGAGTGGGGGCCCGCGGGGGCTGGGGGCGGGCGGGGGCGGCAGGAGCGCCCCCGGGAGGGCGCGCAGGCGGTTGCCGCCCAGGAGCAGCTCCTGCAGGGCAGGGGCGGCGCGGGCCAGGCCGGGCCCCAGGGCGCGCAGGCGGTTGCGCCGCAGGTTGAGCAGCCGCAGCTCGGGCAGGGCGGCGGCCCCGGCTTTCGCTGCGGGCGCGGCGGCGGCCTCCGGCTCTCCTCCTTCCCCCCCGCAGCAGCAGCCGCCCAACTCGGCGGGCAGCTCCTCCAGGCCGTTGCCCGACAGGTCGAGGGTGCGCAGCGCGGCGGGCAGGAGGCGCCCGGCGCGGTTCAGCCCGGCGGGGCCCAGCCCGCAGTCAGGCAGCGCCAGCGTCTGCAGCCCCGCCAGCAGGCCCAGCGCCGGCCCGGGCTCCCGCAGCGCCGCGCAGCCCCGCACCTCCAGCCAGCGCAGCGCCGCCCCGCCCAGCGGCGGCAGGCGGCCCCCGGCCGCCGCCACCCGCCGCTCCAGCGCCTCGCCCGCCTCCAAGCGCAGCTCCCGCCGCCCCGGGCCCCCGGGCCATTCGTCGCCCGCTTCTTCCTCGGCCGCCGCCATTCTCCCGCGCCGCTTCCGGGTGGGCGCGCGTCTGCTTCCGGAGCGAAGGAGCGCTTCCGGCGAGACGCCGTCCCTTCCGGGTGGTTCCGCCTCTGGTGGAATGGAGGGCGGAGAGGTGAAGGGGCCACGGGGAGGGCCGCTCTATCCCGCTTCTCTGTGGTGCCTCCCTCTGCTTCGCTCCTCAGTAGGGAGCCCCTCCCTCCCACCGCTCTAGGACCCGCCTCCACGGCCCTGGGCAATACGCGGCCATTTTGCTTGCCTGCCGCCTTCCTTGACCTCCTCCAGGGAGGACTCAGCCAGGGAAGGAGAGAACTCGTTTTGGTTTTGCAAGATGAAATCTGGTGGTTCCGTAGAAATAAATCAGAATATTAATAATGCATTGCAAAATAATTCATAAATTAGAATATTAATGCATTGCAAATTCCTAAATTATCAAATAAATAAATATTCTAGATTTACTTACAACAGATTTCATAAAACAAATCCAGTCTCTTTTATAAATGTAAATTATAAAATAATTATATTTTATATTTACTTAAATAGATTTAGATTTTATAAAAATAAATCGAGTTGATTATAAATATAAATTATAAAATAATTTATCATTACACAAAAATTTTTAAAATATTTTTTATATTTACTTCCATAAAATGAACTAAATTGTTTTATTTAAAAAATCAAGAGGGCCTAGGGCGGGCCCTGTTGGCAACCTCCCCTCCTCCCCACACTGTGCCACTTTCAAAGCTCACGGGTGTCTGGAAACAGGGGGCACCAGGCTACCACTGCAGAAGATAACTTCCTATCGCTAAAGACAAAACGGCATTTTTGTGTTTGATAATTCTTTGGGTCAGTTTCTATACTCCCCTTACAGGTGGGTTTTTTGTTTTTTTTAATTACTTTTGGAGAAAAAAATCCTTTCCCCTCCCAACTGCCCACCAGAAGTTCTATAGTTAACACTGGTCAGCTGCACCCCATGGAGTCTTTTCAAAAATGTGAATCAAAATCAATCAGTCATGCGGAAAGCAAGCTGTCCCTTGTCAAAATAGATCTGGTCCAAAGGGTTTGTGGGCTCTAAAGACCTCCCAAGTAAACCCAGCTTGGTGTTTGAACTGCTCTTTACTGCATTCGGCACCCAATTCAAAGAACTCATGAGGAGCTCCACAGCTTGAAATGGACCTAAAATACCCAAGAGAAACGTTCAGCTACGATCTCTCAAATCAACTGGCAGTGCTCTCTTAAGCTTATCATCTGTGTGTCAGGTCAGATCCACAATGGTGTGCAGAGAGACACTCAGTTCTCAGAATTCCCCTTCTCTCCAGATCTCTCTCCAGATCTTCTCCCCAGATCTATACATCTTCCAGCAACAGTAATTCTTATTCAAATTGACTTTTTATTGCCAAAGCGAGAGCAGTTATGATGTGTCTTAGAAAACCAAAGCAACTCCATTTTACTTAGAAAACCTAATTCTAACTTAAAGTAACCCCAGCCCAGCCCAGCTCGGCTCAGAGCCATCAAGGCCTCTCATGATCAACGTCATTATCTCTCTCCACTAAAATGTATCTAAAGAAACTTGGTTCTCACAGGACAGTTTAGAAAACAGGATGTAACCAAATAAGGAGTGATCACCAGATGAACAATGAATCATTCGCATGCGTACTAGATACTTAGTCCACCATTTTGTTGCCACGTATGCTATGTCTGGGGTGTCAGCATCATTCAGATTGTTTGTATAAATGTAAGATGCACCTATAACCAAAGAGGTATTCAATGCAGAGCGATAGCCCATTGAATTACCTTGCTATCTGCAGTAGCAATTAAATACCTCTTATTGATTCCGAGTCTGTTTGATTGGCTAAAAGGCGGACCCAGGGACGAACTGAATTCACATCATTTAGAGCAATCTGAAAAGATAACTTGTAACCTCAAGTCTTTGGAAGGGACAGACTTTACCTCTAACACAACCAAAACCCACTCACAAACACACCAGCATCACACCTCGCTGAAATATATAGTTTTTTATTATTGTTGTTGTTATTAAAGCAGTACAAATATGTGCATAATTGTATCTAGGGTACCGAAAGAGAAGTCTGCAAAACTCTGGAATCAGGCCTGCTATCCAGCATTTGCGATTTGTACCAAACAGGTCAGTCCTGCCGTGGCAAAGTTTGCACTGCACGGGGTACAGGATCCGATTTCTCCTTGAAAGCCCAGCTGAAGACATGGCAATGCTGGCTCCGTTCAGCAAGGCTCCCACCAGAAATGGCTTGATAGGAATTTGGAAGGAGCCTCTGCTCTGGGTGTGTTGATTTCGGAGCACCCCAAACGGATCAAGGTTGCCACCTGGGAAAGGCAGATGCCATGTCCCTCTAAGGGCTTCCCTCCTCTCCTGCAGGCTTGTACCTGCAAACACAATTCTGTCCCTAGAGGAGAACTTGTGAGACCCCTTCGCTTGGATCTCGTCATGCTGGACCAACCCCAGCCCAGCCTCCTATCAGTGGGTTGGAATCAGCAAGGGTTGAGGCCTCTGAGATTCAGGCGCAAGGCTTGGGTTAAGAAGAGGGAGGTGGGGGGGGGAGGGCTTTGCGAAAGCAGTGGAGTTAGAAAGATACTGGACAGGCTCCGCAGCTGACTTCGGCCGATGGGAGGTGCTTCTCTGAGCATTTCTCTACAGAAGAAGCTGATGCCATTGAGTGTTACTGGGGAAAAGAAGGGAGGCAACTTCTCCCCTTCAAGAGAAGAGCTGGTCTGGTGGCCACACGCCTGAATGGCCCCTTTGCTAAGCAGGGTCTGTCCTGGTTTGCATTTGAATGGGAGACTAGATGTCAGTGATGTCTGCTGTAAGATATTCCCCTTATGGAGCCCAAGCTCCACGGGAGAACAACCGTATGCTTGCATGCAGAGGGCCGCTGGTTCGGTCCCTGGTAGCATCTCCAGGTAGGGCTGTGAAAAGCTCTTGCCTGAAGCCTTGGAGAGCTGCTGCCAGTCAGTGTACACAACACTGAGCTCTGATTCGGTAGAAGGCAGCCTCCGGGTCTCCTTGCTTCTGTGGCAGGGGGCCAGGTCTTCTTTGCCTCATTCTGTTACTTTGGACCGACTAAAAGTGTGTGCTTGTTTGTGAATGGATGGAGATGGGGTGTGTGTTGGGGTGTGTGTTCACAGGCATGCCTGCCGAGTGTCTAGTACGTGAGTGGGGACAGCCATGTCACCAAAAAGACATCCTTCAAGAACCTCACCCTCGTCTGCTTTGCCTGGGTCTGCAGTTCTTTGCAGAGTCTAGGTCGGAAAAGGAAGGATGAAGTCATCTTTAGAGCAGAAACGACAGAGAAGAGCCATCTGAACACAAATGGTTTCTAGGAAACTCATGAGCAGCACCAGAAGGTGGGGATTCATGGCCACGGATAGCGCTGTCCTCCACGAACTTGTCTAATCCTTTCTGAAAGCCAACTAGGCTTGTGGCCACCACTGCATCCTCCGATAGTGTCTTAATTTTATGCCTCATTCTTGAGAGCGGGTCTTCCCTCTAAGGGCTGAACTGAGCAAAATTAAGAGAGCTGGGGATATTTTAGCGTTACATGTTGAGCTGAAGCTTTATATAAAAATGTGTTTAGTTTTCACCTTGAAAGGAAACCTGGAAAGCTGCTTGGTGGCAACTCGGGACCGGGCCTTCTCTGGGGCTGCCCCGGGGCTTTGGAACGCGCTCCCTGCTGAAATAAGAGCATCTCCTTCTCTGCTTTTAGAAAGACTCTAAAGACATACCTGTTTTCCCAGGCCTTCAACTCAGACTCAATTTTTAAAATGTTCATGTGTAATTAATGTGTTTTTATTTATTATGATTTTATCTTTTCATGAATTGTAAATGTGTTATGTTTTGTGTTTTAATTCTGCACACCGCCCAGAGATTTTTATACTAGGTGGTACAGAAATTCAATAGACAAACCAACACACCCCACCACTGTTCCTGCCTCCTTTTCTCTCCTCATAATTCTTGCAAGCTTTGCAAGGAGTTTGAGAGATGCTCCTTGCAACTCGGGATATGCACGGAACCGGTTCCGTGCACACCCGGGTGACGGGGAGGGGTTGCTTTAAGCAGCGGGGAGGGAGTCCTTACCTCCCCTGCCACACACCCCCTCCTGCACTGCTTTGAAAACCGTGGTTGTGGGGCAGCTGTCTACCTTCTTGCCGCCCTGGTCAGCGTCCTACCGGAAGTGGCGGTTTTGGAAGCAGCACTGGAGGGGGAAATGCAGCGGGGTAGGTAAGTGCACCCTCCCCACTGCTTAAAGCAACCCCTACACACACACACACACACACACACCCCTTTAAACCAGCTCGGATGCCGGTCTTTCGAACCGGTTCAGCGGTCTGTGAAAAGACCGCCGAACTGGTCTGTGCACACCCCCTACTTGAAACGCTCGCCAGGGTCAGGGTGGGCCTGAAGGGCTGCTCTGGTGGTGGTGGGACGTCTTGCCACTTTCCTGGGCACCACAATGATCTGCTGTCTGAGGCGACTGCCTCATCTCATGCAAGGACCACCCTGCCCTACTTCCTGCACAGTGTTCATAGATGCTCACCTGCCCCCCTCTTATAGCTGAACAGCATGACCAGGGAAGTCACATGAAGCCACTTTTGCTGGGCTGTGCCAATCTAGACTAGGAACATAGGAAACTGCCATATACGGAGTCAGACCATTGGTCTATCTAGCTCAGGATTGTCTTCACAGACTGGCAGTGACTTCTCCAAGGGTGCAGGCAGGAATCTCTCTCAGCCCTCTCTTGGAGAAGCCAGGGAGGGAACTTGGAACCTCAAATGCTCTTCCAAGAGCGGCTCCATCCCCTAAGGCAAATATCTTCCAGTGCTCACACTTCTAGTCTCCCATTCATATGCCACCAGGGCAGACCCTGCTTAGCTATGGAGGGACTACGGGTGTGTGTGTAAAATATTTGAATCCTTTCATTTTTTTAAAACCCTCTCTGTATACCCCTGTTAACTGAGCAAAGAGACAACTTTTAAAGTGGCGATTCTCTTATATTTAGCAGGGGGAGAGCAACTGGCCCTATCCAACCAGCATCCTTCCAGTGACTGTTGCTGGAGTCTGCCTTATGTTTCGTTTTAGACTGTGAGCCCTTTATGGCCAGGAGACCATCTTATTTATGTATTTTTCTATTTTAACTGCTTTGAGAACTTGGCTGAAGCACAGTATATAAATATCCTTAGTAGTAGTAGTACATATAAGTGCTAGCTGGTCAGGAAGGCTAGGCTGGAGATCTACCCCCCCCCACACACACACACTACCTTTGTGTGTGCAAGCATTTAAATGTGCAAACCCCGCCCCCCCCCGAAGCTGGGGTGGTACAGCCCAAGAAAAGCGACCTCATGCAACTGCTTGGAAAATATGTCCTGGCTCCGGCTTTATAGCAATTGTGCTGGATGCTGGGATGGCAAGACTACCTGGAAAAGAAGCAGGAGGGAAAACAGAGCCTGGGAATGACTAAGGGCAGCAGAATGGAACTCAAAACACCCGAGGCGAGGAGGACACAATTCAACCGGGAGAGAGAGAGAGAGAGATATCTTGGGAAAGTCCGACTGAAACCAACAAGACGTCTGCCAAGCGCAGCAGAAATCAAAACAAAACAAAACATGTGGGGTATGGCTTGTGAATGCTTTGACCTGTGTCTGAACGGTGAGGATTCTGCCCTGGGAAAAATCCCTGAAAACAGGGCTGACCTGGGGAAAAAAGACATCAAATGGCACATTCCAGTGAAACGATGCAGACCATGATTCAGACTACTGGGCTTGTGAATTGGGTTGTGGCTTAGAGAGAAAAATGAACTGGAGGGTCTGAGGGAGCCAAAGGATACGCCTGCATTTCTCACTCTCCCTGCTTTCATGGGGAACTCTGGACGGATGACTACTTTTCGCCTCAAAAACCAGGGAGGAACACCCCTGTGGGCATGAAATCCTTGGGATGCTTTATGACAGGTTCTCAAGCTGGGGTCCCCAGATACCCTTGGACTACAACTCCCATCACCCCCTGCCACAACTGTGGCAGGGGGTGATGGGAGTTGTAGTCCAAGAGCATCTGGGGACCCCGGCTTGAGAACCCCTGCTGAATGCACAACTGCTCCACAAATGGGCACTAGTGTGCCCAGACATCTCCTGAGGCAGAGACAACCAACCAACCAAAGCCCAGGCGTTCTATACACAGAGAGGGGGAGGAATTGGGGGAGAAGCAGCCACGTGCCCCTTGGGCAGGGAAAGAGACGGGGATCTGCCCTCCCTCACGCGCAGAGAACCTCAGAGGAAGATCCGGAAGATGCGGGGCCATGCGCAGAACCCAAGGAAAGAAGTGATTCACGTCATCGCTTTGCATACGTTCTGCCAGTGCTTTTATTCAAGCCTCCTCGTGGGGTGGGGATCTTGCTTCCAACTGAGGGGGAGCGAAGCTTCGTGCCCATCGGCCCGGATCGGTTGAGGGCTGTTCCCGACGGTCTGCCTGCCGTTGGAGGACAAAGAACGGCCCTTAAGTTTAGAGATACGAGTCTTCCGCGGTGGAATCTGCCATTGGGGAGCCAATCGGGGGATTGACCACCGTTAACTCCAGGGCTGCATATCTCATAAGAACCTAAGAAGAGCCTTGTTGGATCAGGCCTAAGGCCTTTCTAGTTTAGCATCCTGTTTTCCCACCAGATAGGAACATCGGCAGCTGCCTTATCCCGAGTCAGGCCATTGGTCCATCTAGCTCAGTATTATCTATACCAGGGATTCTCAACCTTGGGTCCCCAGATGTTGTTGGACTTCAACTCCCAATGGCCTTCGGTTAGGGATTATGGGAGTTGAAGTCCAACAACATCTGGAGACCCAAGGTTGAGCACCCCTGGTCTACACAGACTGGCAGCGGCTTCTCCAAGGTTGCAGGCAGGAATCTCTCTCAGCCCCATCTTCAAGATGCTGCCAGGGAGGGAACTTGGAACCTTCTGCAAATGCTCTTCTCAGAGCAGCTCGATCCCCTAAGGGGAATCTCTTTCACTGCTCACACTTCTAGTCTCCCATTCAAATGCAATCAGGGCGGACCCTGCTTAGCTAAGGGGACCAGTCATGCTTGCGACCACCAGACTAGCTCTCCTCTGGGAAGCCACAGAGATGAAGGCATGTTCCCTCTCCTGCCGTTGCTCCCCTGTAACTGGTATTCTGATATTCTGAGCCTGGAGGTGGCCTATACCCATCAAGACTATTTTGATGTAAAGCGCCCTGAGCCTTTTTTAGAAGGGCGGTATATAAATCAAATCAAATCAATCAATCCTAGTAGCCATTGGTAGGCCTGGCCTCCATGAACATAGAGAGCTGCCTTTTACTGAGTCAGACCATTGGTCCGTCCAGCTCAGTATTGTCTACACCGACTGGCAGCAGCCAGGGATGCTAGGGCATGAATCTGGGACCTTCTGCAGGGGAAGCGGATGCTCTTCCACTGAGCTACGGCCCCCATCCCCTAAGAGGAAGGTCTCACAGTGCTCACCTGTAGACTCCCATCCAAATACAAACCAAGGTAAGGCCTTGCTGGGCACTACTGCCCTCTTCCAACTTCTATATAATGCATCCCCATCCCTCTCTGGGCACTGAATGCCAACCTCTGGATTGCTTCAACAAGTGGGAGCTTTTCAATGGAGCAATAGCAATAGCACTTACATTTGTATACTGCTCTATAGCTGGAAGCTCTCTAAGCGGTTTACAATGATTTTAGCATATTGCCCCCCAACATTCTGGGTACTCATTTTACCGACCTCGGAAGGATGGAAGGCTGAGTCAACCTTGAGCCCCTGGTCAGGATCGAACTTGCAACCTTCTGGTTACAGGGCGGCAGTTTTACCACTGCGCCACCAGGGGCTCTTATGCTGGCACAGCAGCGCCTCTGGGCAGTCCCACAGGAACATCGGCAGCTGCCTTATCTTGAGTCAGACCCTTGGTCCATCTAGCTCCACAGGTCTACAGCCATGGTTCCCAACCTGCGGGCCTCCAGATGTTGCCAAACTACAACTCCCCTCATCCCCAGCCACAATAAACTGTACCTGGGGCTGATGGGAGTTGTAGTCCATCAACATCTGGGGGAGGCCCCAGGTTTCGAACCACTGGTCGACACTGACTGGCAGCGGTTCTCCAAGGTTTCGGGCAGGAGTCTCTCCCAGCCTTACCTGGAGATGCTGCCAGAAACTGAACGGCAGACCTTCTGCCTGCAAACATGCAGGTATTCTTCCACTGAGTTATGGCAGCCCTCCAGTGGCTGTTGCCGGTGTTTACCTTATGCTTCTTTTTAGATTGTGAGCCAGGGGGCCTATTAATTTAATTTAATTTAATTTAATTTAATAATTTAATTTAATTTAATTTATCTTTGTAAACCGCTTGGGGAACTTTTGTGGAAAAGTGGCATATAAATATTGCTTGTATCCCTGACTGAATACAAGTGGCTGTTGCTGGTGTCTATCATATGGTTCAATTTAGATAGCCCTTTGGGGACAGGGATCCATCTTCTTATTTATTATTTCTCTATGCGAACCGCTTTGGAAACTTTCGTTGAAAAGCGGTATATAAATATTTATGGTTGTTGCTATTGAATGCATGCAGAAATCCCAGAGAGGTGGCTGAGCAAAATCCGCATTGATAGGGGCTGGGTGGGGATTTCCGTGCCCTGCAGAACTCCTTGCTCTCCCATGCAAAACAATATTTATCCCAAATTTATTGCAAAACAATAAATTTTGCAAAATCATGCAAATTCACACCATGCAAGCAGATTGCAGAGTTTGGCTTTTCTCCTGTTGTTTCCCCCTATTCCTTCCAGGTTAGAATACATTAACCTTTTTGAACATCCTATGGATGCTGCTGACTCTAAATGCCTTAAGTCAGATTACCAGTGCAGGGCAGAGGAGTACACTAGCCCTCAAATCAGAACGTCTTTGCAGTGATAAGCGACAGAAATCTGATTTTTGAAAGCAGAGATTTGCAGGAATACGACACATATTTATATACTGCTTTTCAACAGAAGTTCCCAAATTGGTTTACATAGATAGATAGATAGATAGATAGATAGATAGATAGAATGGCTCCCTGTCCCCAAAGGGCTCACAATCTTAAAACAAAAAACAAAACCTGATAGACACCAGCAACATCCACTGGAGGGATGCTGTGATGGGGATGGATAGGGCCGGTTGCTCTCCCCTTGCTCAATAAAGAGAGTCATCATTTTTAAAAAGTGCCTCTTTGCTCAGTTAGCAGGGGGAGCTAAATTGGTTCCATTCCTGCCTCACTGGTAGATTCCAGATGGTGTTGCTTGGAGACTGCTGCTCTGAAAAGTGAAAGCTAAAGTATGGAGTTCTCCAAGGCTCCATATTATCTGCAGTGTTTTTTAACATCTACATGAAATCTCTGGGAGAGATCATTAGGAGATTTGGAGCAGGGTCCTATCAATATGCTGATGAGACCCAAATCCATATTCTCCATATCAACTTCATCAGGAGATGGCATAACTTCCCTAAATGACTGCCTGGAGGTAGTAATGGGCTGGATGGGGGATAACAAACAAGCTGAATCTAAGGATGTGCGTGAAGCATTTTGGTGCCTCTAATTTGAGGAGCCGAAATGCTTTGAGCTGTCCCAGCTGAATCATTTTGGTGGGGAGTGAGGGGGTGCTTTAAAATGAGGAAGGCAGGTCTTACTGGGGATGTAACGCTTTGTGCACATCCCTAGCTGCATCCTAATAAGACAGAGGTACTGACTATGGGGGGTCGAGACTCGAGACCCGAGAGATAGTTTAGATCTGCCTGTTCTGGATGGGGTTACACTCCCACTGAAAGATCAGGTACGTAGCTTGGGAGTGCTCCTGTGTCCAAAACTCTCTTGTTTCTCAAGCTGAGGCAGTGGCCAGGAGTGCTTTTTAATCAGCTTGGCTGTGATGTCAACTACACCAATTTATGGAGGTAAATGACCTTAAAACAGCGGTGCATATGCTGGTAACCTTCAGCCTCAACTACTGTAATGCACTCTACATGGGGCTGCCTTTATAAGTAGTCTGGAAACTACAATTGGTACAGACTGGGGCAGCCAGACCGGTCTCTGGGACAACTCGAAGGAACCATGTAAGAAGATTCTGAAAAAAACTGCACTGGCTGCTACTATGTTTCTGAGAAAAATACAAAGTGCTGGTTATTACCCATAAAGTCCTTACCAGCTTGGGTAAAGAGTACTTAATTAAGAGAGTGCCTTCTTTGTAATGAACCCAGCCGTCTATTAAGATTGTCTGGGGAAGTCTGGTTAGAGTTGCCACCGGCTCCTCTGGTGGCGATTTGGTAGCAGGCCTTCTCTGTGGCTGCCCCAGGGCTTTGTAATTAGAGATGTGCAAAAAATTTCGGGCACAGATCGATTTGTGCCCGAAATGAGCAATTTCGGGTGATTCGGGGATGAACCGAATCACCCCCGATGTCCCCTGATATTTTTCGGGGCCGAGCCGAATCACCCGAATTTCGGGGCTGAAAAATTTGGGTGATTCGGCTCATGGCTGATTTTGGGGGATTTTTTGAAGTTTTAGTGACTTTGGGGCAGTTCGGGGGCATAGAATGGGATCTGGGCAAAAAGAGTGGGATGGGGTGGTAGTGCCTAATGGGTGCAGGCTACCACCCCAATTTAAGGGGGATTGGACAAAGGGGTGATTTTTTGAGAATTTTTGGAGTTTTTGTGTCTTTGGGGCATTTTGGGGGCAGAAAGTGTATCTGCCCCAAAAGGGTGGGGTGGAGTGGTAGTGCCTAATGGGTGGAGGCTAACACCCCAATTTCAGGGGGATTGGGCAGAGGGCTGATTTTTTGGGAATTTTTGAAGTTTTGGTGTCTTTGGGGCAGATTGGGGGCAGAAAGTGGATCTGCCCCAAAAGAGTGGGGTGGGGTGGTAGATAGTGCCTAATGGGTGGAGGCTACCACCCGTCCCCAATTTCAGAGTGATTGGCCAGAGGGCTGGATTTTGTTGATTTTCTGAGGTTTTTCTTCATAAAGTGCTTTGTGGTAGATTGATTCATTCATCATATTCATAGTAAATGCGAGTGTGAAAAAGTGAAAGTGGGGTCATGAGAGTTCTTTAATTGAAAAAAATCTCATTTGCTATCATTGAATGAGAATTCACACCTCAGAAAATAAGGGAATAACATCCCTTCAGAAAAACTTCTGAGGTGTGAATTCTCATTCAATGATAGCAAATGAGATTTTTTTCAAGTAAAGAACTCTCATGACCCCACTTTCACTTTTTTCACACTCTCACTTACTATGAATATTGAATGAATCAATCTACCACACTTAAATTGGGGTGGTAGCCTCCACCCATTAGGCACTACCACCCCACCCCACTCTTCTGCCCCAGATCCCATGCTATGCCCCCAAACTGCCCCAAAGCCACTAAAACTTCAAATATTCCCCAAAAATCAGCCCTTTGCCCAATCCCCCTAAAATTGGGGTGGTAGCTTCCACCCATTGGGCACTACCACCCCACCCCAAAATTTTGCCCCTGGGCCCTTTCCCCCCCCAAATCGATTCGGATTCGGGTTAAATCCGAATCGGAACCGAATCAAGGGTGATTCGGGTGGCCCATATTCGGGCACAAAACAGAACAGGGGTGATTCGGTTTGGGTCCCGAACCGAATCACCAAAAATCCGAATTGCACACCCCTATTTGTAATGTGCTGTCAAAATACGAGCATCTTCATCTCTGATTGCTTAGAGAAAGACCCTCAAGACACACCTGTTTTTTCAGGCTTTTAGCTGAGGTTAATTTTAAACGGTTTGATTGTTTTTATCTTATACAATTGTTTTAACTTTCCATTCTGTGAAATTCTAATTGCTTTGATTCTCTTTTATATTTGTTGATTTAAATTGCGTGCCTAGAGATACACATATCAGGTGGCATATAAATATGACAGATAAATACAGTAAACAAACCAGTTTCCAGTACCACCGTCTACATTTCCCCCTGTATTTAAACAGACCCAGAGCATTACAGCTGTAGAGCACTGGGATATCCCTGGATACAGTGTCCCCTGTGACAAAGATTCCTAGATTATGTTGGCTACAGCTCCCAGCATTTGCAGTGGCCTTTGGCTGAGGATTATGGGAGTTGCAGCCAACAAATCTGGGAATCCCTGTGATGGGGAACGCTGCTCCAGATCAATATGGCTGCCATGGTTCCAGAGGCCAGTTTTGACCTTTAAAAACTGAGTGGGGAGGGGACGGGGGAAGAGCAGCAATCAAGGGAAGGCTAAATGCCTCCTCTCTCACCTGGAGATGTGAAGGGCTGGGGGGACCAGAAAAACAGGTTTTTCCATTTTAAAAACAAAAAACCCCCCGTTTTTCCAAGAAAAAAAGGGGGAAATGCTAACAATTAAGAAATGTTCACATCTCTACTCTCACCCGCACTCCTCTGCTTCAGATCTCCCCCTGCCCCACTGCCTGACAATGCCCTGGCACAACCCATATCCACGAGGCTGGTCCTGCAGCCACGTCTGTTCCGGCCCCTTCTGCTCCTGTCTTGCTGCACAACGTGCAACTTTGAAACGGAAGTTTAAGGCGAAGCTGCTTTGAGCTTGGGACAGAAATGTTTCCAGTCAACACGTAAGAAAAATGAAAGGACTTGACTTTTCAAGGCAAAAGGAGGGAGGCTGTACCAGCAAGCGTCTGCGACGGCAGGCTCTTGTTCAGGGAGTGCACCCGCCGCAGGTTCATTCGGCAACCGTCTTTGCCCATGAGGTGTCCCTTCCAGGCCTGCGGCAGAGAAAGGGGTCAGAGCTTCCGTGCAGACAAGAGCCTAGCATATATGGCAAGGCTGGGGCTGTCAACCAGGGCGCCTCAGATGCGGCTGGACTACAACTCCTATCATCCCCCCCACAACAACAGCAGGGGATGATGGGAGTTGTAGTCCAACACCTGGGGACCCAAGGCTGAGGACCCCAGCGATAAGAAATATACACGATGGAAAGGAGACACTGCAAAGCAAGTTTTGGGCGGCATAGAAATATTTTAAATAAATAAATGCGAGATGAAGCCAAGACCCATTGAGTGAAGGCATGGAGCTCAACATCAACTTGGTTAATGCAACGTCAAATTGCACCAAGTTGCAGAAGAGGTCACCTGAGGACACGCTCTTCTCCTCTCCCAAAAGGAGAAGAACCTGCCTGCCAGCTTAAACAGCAGCAGCACTCACTGCTTCCAAGATGCTTTTTACAACCCTTCATGGCGACTGCTCTCAGATCAGAGATCGCCAAGCTTCATCTGACTGCCCCAAACTGGAGGGTGACCCATCATCCTGGCCGGTCCTTTCCCCCTCCTCCATCACTTAAAGTGCCTTATGCTATTGAGAACAACTCCAGCCCAGGGCCCGTCCGCTCCGGTGGGGACGAAGGGGCATCTTGTGTAGAGACGGTTTCTCTTTCGTGTAAAAGAGACGGGGCTTGCTCGCTTTCCAAACAGCACAACAGCATTACACTCACCTCCTCCCCAGGCGTAAAGTTCTCATGGCACAACGGACAGTGATTCGCCACTTTCTCCGGTTTGGCAGCTGGAACGAGGTGGGAGAGAAATCAGAAAAGCCGATCACAGGCACTGTGTGTATGTCCATATCCAGGGTGAGTAAGAACCTCAGAGTGACAACTTAGGGCAGTGCCGTGTTCCCTGTGCCAGGGATTGCCCAGATGTTTTTTGACTACAACTCTCAACATCCCCAGCTGCAAAGGCCTTCGGCTGGGGATGATGGGAGTTGTAGTCCAAGAACAGTGGGAGGGTTGAAACCCCTGGGTTAGGAGACGGGCCAGACCCCTAAAATAACAGTGCCTCGGTCCCAATCTTTAGCTGCTAGATGAAGTACTGGAGATCTGAAGGACGACCTGCTACTGAATCTACCTGCCCAGCAACTAAGATAATCCTCACAGGCTCTTCTCGGGGTGCCCTTGCCATCAGAGGTGAGGTGGGTGGAAAGAGGGGGGCCCTTTCGGTTGGGGGCTCCCCACCTGTGGAACTCCCCACCCAGAGACGCTCACCAACAGCCTTTACCGCTACCCTTCCAAGGCCAGGCAAAGAGGTGTGTATGCTCACAGCGCTTTTGAGGCTTCCGTTTTTGGCAACTCCTTTCAGTGGAGGGAGTTTTACTATCATGCAATTCTGACAGTTTTGTGATTTTTAGCTAGCAATGTAAAGGCCTGGGAAAAGATCAGAAAACAAGGCCGCCCCCAGAAAAAATGTCCCCCAACACTTGTTTTTGCAACAGTACGTTGAAAGGCTGTCGTGGCAGACTCAGCCTAGAGCACAAAAATCTACTTGGGGGCAGCGGTTAAAACTAGTAACTGTCAGGAAGATCCGTGTCTCGTATTAGCAGCCGAGTGGATCCTACCCAACGACTCAGGAGCAACTTAGTCTGGATGTCAGCCACAGAGACAGGGTAGCTGTCTGCACATTTCTGAGGGGCTGTCCACACAGAAGGATGAGCACTTGTTCTCTGTGGCTTCCAAGGGCAGGCCAAGAAACAACGGGTGGAAATGACCAGGAAGCAGATGAAGTCTAGAGGTTAGGAGGGATTCCTTATCGTGAGAGCCTTTTGATGATGCAGCTGTTGGCCTTGTGCATTGGTGGACTCTCCTTCACTGGAAGTGTTCAAACAGAGGCCGGGTGGCTGCTTGTCAGGGGTGCTAGAGCAGTTTTCTGGACTGAGCAGGGGGTTGGACTAGAAGACCTCTAGAGGACCCCCGATGCTAGAATTCTATGGACCAGGGTTTCTTAACCTTGGGCCCCCAGATGTGGTTGGACTGCAACTCCCAGAATCCTCAGCTGCAACGGCTTTTGCTTGGGGAATCTGGGAGTTGTAGTCCAACCACATCTGGGGACCCCAGGTTAAGAAACCCTGCTATGGCCCCTGAAGCGCATCACATTGCTGCCTGTCCCCACCCTCTCTGCCTCCGGCAGGACCACTCACGGTTGCATGCCTTCCCCTTGACGTGTCTGGGCAGCTCGTCCTTCGGGAGGGCCTCGCAGCAGCGTGGGCATTTGCCAAAGTTGTCCTTGCGGTCGCACTCCGTCAGCAGGTGCTCCGTCAAGCTGGCGATCTCAACCACCTGCACCCGGAAGGGAACAGTTCTGAGGATGGGTCCAGCTCCCAAGCCATTTGTTTATTGACTGACTGGGTTTCTATACTGCCCTTCGGCCGAAGACCCCAGGAGGGTTAACAACAAGAGTCATCAAACTTCAATAAAAACAAAC
Source organism: Hemicordylus capensis (assembly GCF_027244095.1). Lineage (NCBI taxonomy): Eukaryota > Metazoa > Chordata > Lepidosauria > Squamata > Cordylidae > Hemicordylus > Hemicordylus capensis. Next base: position 3,377,250 of record NC_069672.1, on the reverse strand, counting down.
TGGAGAAGGTGCAGAAGAGGGCAACCCAGATGATCAGGGGCCTGGAGCACCTTCCTTATGAGGCAAGGCTAGAACACCTGGGGCTTTTTAGTTTAGAAAAAAGACGACTGCGGGGAGACATGAGAGAGGTCTACAAAATCATGCACAGTGTGGAGAAAGTGGAGAGGGAGAAATTCTTCTCCCTCTCCCATAACACTAGAACCAGGCGTCATCCGATGATATTGATTGCCAGGAAATCTAGGACCAGCAAAAATGGAGGTACTTTTTCACACAACACATAATCCACTTGTGGAATTCTCTGCCACAAGATGTGGTGACAGCCAACAACCTGGATGGCTTGAAGAGGAGTTTGGATCACTTCATGGAGGAGGGGTCTATCAATGGCTACTACTTGGAGGGCTACAGGCCACCTCCAGCCTCAAAGCTAGGATGCCTCTGAATCCCAGTTGCAGGGGAGTGACCGCAGGAGAGAGGGCATGCCCTCAACTCCTGCCTGTGGCTTCCGGCGGCATCTGGTGGGCCACTGTGCGAAACAGGATGCTGGACTAGATGCAGGGCTGTTGTTCTGTTCTTAAGCTAAAAGAAAAACAGCTGTATCGTCCATGTCTTATTGCAAAACAAAAACAATACAACATGGAAAGAGAGGATTTGGTCAGCATCAAGCCCAAGCTCCCTCTTGGGCGCTGTGTACGCTTTTTAAAAATGAGATCCGAGGGGTGGGGCAGAGCTACAGTTGAAAAGGGGCCCGGGTGCGGGGGGGGAGGACACATCTCTTTGGGCTCCTAAGGGAGGGGGGGCCTGCTAGCTGGGTGACAGCTTGCCCTTTCCTCTCCCCACTTGGGAGCAGAAGCTGGAAGGCAGCATTGACATGGTGATGCTGACATGGCAGAATAGATGTGGGTGTCACCAGCAGAGTAACAACGCCCTATGTAGTAGTCCCCCTGCCGCCTGCCTGCCCCAACACACTATGTCAGGCCTTAGTTAAGGGGCTGCGCTCACACTTTCCCTCCTCCCAATTCAAAAGAAAAAGCCGACAATCTCATCGAGTGGTTGGGAGGACCTAGGCGAGGGCCAAGTGCAAAACCACAGGTGCTCTTCTCAGCAAAACCGAGGGCTCACACCAGAAACGGGCAATATGACGAGGACCAATTTCTTGGCTTCCCTTTTCACTTCTCGGAGTCCTTCCAGCCAGATAGGCTACATGTCTGGGGTCGGCTGGCAGAAGACCGAGAGCCTGGCCTCACCTGCTTGCAGTGGTCACATCTCGTGAGCATGGGGCACCGCTTCCAGTAGTGGAGATCCAGCCCTTCCTCTGTGAAGGCTTCGTCCCTTTCGCCACAGAAAATGCAGAGGCTGGAGTCGAGGAAGGACAAGGAAGGGGGCGATTAAGACGCAGGAGCTGCCGGCAGCGGGGGCCCCCCTCTCTGGAGCTCCAGGCAATCAGCACCTCCACCCTCCCACTCCCCCCCTCGGCCCAACCCAAAGCTTCTGCCCTGGAGCCTTGCAGGAAACTCCTGCAGAGGCATACAAAACACCAGTGGAGGCAGAATGCATCCCACCTGGGCAGGCGTCGAGTTATTTTTACGCCCCTTATGAGGAACATGGAATTGGTGCAGAATGTGGGCTGGGGGGTTCAGAATAAACAGCCCCAGAGAGCTATAAGGAGAGAATGTTCATCCCTCAAGCCCTGAAGGGGGGGGGGGAGAGAGAGAGAGAGAGAGAGAGAAAGAGAGAGAGAGAGAGAGAGAGAGAGAGAGAGATGGAGCGTAAGGAGCAACGAAGCACTATGCACCACTTTGGATCTGTGTCTGTTAAACCATGGGTTCTCAAAAGAGGAAAGATGGTCTTGTGGCAGCAAGCATGACTCGTCCCCTTAGCTAAGCAGGGTCCGCCCTGGTTACATATGAAAGGGAGACTAGAAGTGTGAGCACTGGAAGAGATTCCCCTCTTAGGGGATGGAGAAGAACATCTAGGGAAGAGCATCTAGGCTCCAAGTTCCCTCCCTGGCAGCATCTCCAAGACAGGGCTGAGAGAGAGATTCCTGCTTGAAGCCTTGGAGAAGCTGCTGCCAGTCTGGGTAGACAATGCTGAGCTAGATGGACCAATGGCCTGACTTGGTATATGGCAGCTTCCACCAAGGAGAAAGATAGATATGAAGGAGAGCTGGTCTGGTGGTAGCAAGCATGCCCTGCCCCTTTGCTAAGCAGGGTCTGCCCTGGTTTGCATTTGAATGGGAGATGCCATATGTGAGCACTGTAAGATATTCCCCTTTGGGGATGGGGCCACTCTGCAAAGAGCACCTGCAGCCTTGCATGCGGAATGTTCAGCGTTCCCTCCCTGGCAGCATCTCCAAGATAGGGCTGGGAGAAACTCCTGCCTGCAACCTTGGAGAAGCCGCTGCCTGTCTGTGAAGGCAATACTGAGCTCGATGGACCAATAGCTTCCTATGTTCCTAATCTTGCATCCCCAGATGGTGGAGTACAACTCCCATCATCTCTAAACACCATGGCTGGAATTGTGGTCCAACATCTGGGGACCAAGTCTGCGAACCCGTGCTAAACCTATTTCTGTTGGGGAGAGAATCTTGCTTTCGTTTAAGCACCTCTCCACGCGAGGGTTCAGGCTTACTCGCCACGCAGCTGATTTGCCCTCTGCGCTGGCTACACAACCAGCCCCTCGCTTTCTTACTTGTCAAGGTAATTTGCCACTGAAGAATGATCATCCAGAGTCTCTGTTGCTGCAGGCTGTGGGAATTTTTTCAAGGATTCGCCTGTAGAGAAACCAACACAACCCCAGGTTAAACCACTTGACTGTGGGGCCTTTCCAGAAAGGGGAAGGGTTGGGTCTCAGGAAATCTCCCAGGGTAGCAGTTCTGTTTGGAAGCTCATGTTTTCTAAGCAACCAGACTGAAATATTTGCTGTTGCTGGACTTGTCTTTCCCCATCAAACACATCTATTACTCTTGAAAGTGCTTCGCGGAATGTGGCTGCTCAAGTGTTAAGGCCACCGATTGGACAGTGCCTGGGAGGTCAACAGCCTTGCCATTCTCTGCCCACCTGAGTCCCCTTGGAATTCTACTTCTGAATGAAGGTTGAAAGAAGCCAACAATGGTTATGATGCCCAAACCAAGCTGGTCTTGTGGTAGGAACCATGAACTGTCCCTTTTGCTAAGCAGGGTCCACCCTGGTTTGCATTTGAATGGGAGACTACATGTGTCAGTACTGTAAGAGATTCCCCTTAGGGGAGGGGGCTGCTCTGGGAAGAGCAGAAGGTTCTATGTTCCTTCCCTGGCAGCAGCTCCAGATGAAAAAAAAAACCTACCTTGATTCTTGGATTTGGGGACATCGGTTTCCTTTTCCTAAAGAGAAATTTAAAAAGCCAAGTCACTAAATCCCTAGTCCTCATTCAACAGCTGTTCAAGGAGAAAAAACATCAACAGACTCCTGCACTATAACATTCCTAATAAAGGGAGTAGCCAGAAGCAGCTGGAAGCCACAGCAGGGGTGTGCAGAAGTGGAACAAGCAAAAACAAGAAGTTGAACAAGCATCTGCAAAAACTAGCCCATGCTAAGAGACAGATCGCTGGGCCGCTGATCCATGTAAGAAGCTGCCATTCAGTGCCAGAGGCCCTGCTTCGCATACAGAAGGCTTTCGGCTCAGATTCCAGCATCAGCATTTCAAAAAGAGCCAGCGTGGTGTAGTGGTTAGAGTGATGGACTAAGATCGGGGAGACCCGAGTTCAAATCCCCATTCAGCCATGATACTAGCTGGGGGACTCTGGGCCAGTCGCTTCTCTCTCAGCCTAGCCTACTTCACAGGGTTGTTGTGAGGAGAAACTCAAGTATGTAGTACACTGCTCTGGGCGCCTTGGAGGAAGAGCGGGATATAAAGGTAAAAATAATAATTATTTTTATAATAAATAATATCGAGAGGTGTGCACGGCTCTCGGACCCTGGCTGGGTACCTCTCTTGCCCAACTTTCCATCAGGAGCCTACTGCTTTTCAGAGCTCCCAAAGAGATGTTGTTGCTTGTCATCCGCTAATTGAGCGGTCCAGGTTTGGCAGAGAAAGGGGTGGGGAAAGGAGGAAGCAGAAAGGTTTTCCCCACACTTCAGGTCCGTATATTGATGGATGGATAGAAATGGTCTGGTGGCAGCAAGCGTGAATTGTCCTCTTTGCTAAGCAGGGTCCACTCTGGTTTGCATTTGAACGGGAGACTCCATGTGTGAGCACTGTCAGATATTCCCCTTAGGGGATGGGGCCGCTCGGGAAAGAGCACCTGCCTGCTTGCGTGCAGAAGGCAGGATGCCTCTGAGTACCAGTTGCAGGGGAGTCACAGCAGGAGAGAGGGCACACCCTCAACTCCTGTCTGTGGCTTCCTGCAGCATCTGGTGGGCCACTGTGTGACACAGGATGCTGGACTAGATGGGCCTCCTTGGGCCTGATCCAGCAGGGCTGTTCTTATGTTCTGAAGGTTCCAAGTTCCCTCCTTGGCAGCATCTCCCAGAAGGGGCTGGGAGAGATTCCCACCTGCAGCCTTGAACAACACTGAGCTAGAATGGACCAGCGGACTCACTCAGTAGAAGGCAGCTTCCTATTTTACTTGTCCCCACCCCCACGTGTGTAGGGACAAAGCCATCAAAGGCATTTAAAACCCCAGGCCATGGTGAGATACCTTTGCAGCCTGCGCCTCTGTCTGCATCTCCTTCAGAGCTGCCAGCTGACCCTGCAATGTCTTGATCTCGTCTTTCTTCTGTTTCTCAGCCTCTTCAGCAGCTGTCTTTTTCTGCGCCTGTGAGGAGAAACACATGCGTGAAAGGCCGTCATTAGCCAGCACCCTGCACGGGACATCCTGGCACATCTGGAATATTGCCATCCCAGATGCTTATGGTTCTCGGGAAGCAAACTGAACAAGCCAAGGCAAAAAATAAAATAAAAATAAAAATCGAGGGGTCTGTCTATTGACTTGCGTAATATATTCAGAGAAAGCAGAAGTTGGCTATACAAAGCTGGCAAAAACCTGGGGACCATGGTCACTCTTCTCAGATGGTGGACTGGGGGTCATATTGGCACAGGCCCAAACAGTGTGATCTATCCACATAATTGGAGTGTACAGCTTTTGGCTTAAGGCAGGGGCTGCTGGGCATGATGGGCATCGTAGTCCAACGTTAATAACACTTTTTAAAATGCTTTCTTCTTCATGAACCAACTTGTTAAGATCTTCTGGGGAGGGTTGCCTAGCTCTTCTGGTGGCGACTCAGGGCCGGGCCTTCTCCATAAGGCATAAAATAAATCCAGATTTACTGAGTTTGACAACCCCTGGCCCTAAGGGCAACCAAAATGATCCAGGGTTGGAGCGCTTTCTGAATGATGAAAAGCTACAGGGTTTGGGGCTGTTTAGTTTAGAAAAGGTGGCATAAGAACAGCCCTGCTGGATCAGGCCCAAGACCTATCTAGTCCAGCATCCCAAATCACACAGCAGCTCACCAGATACCTCTGAGAAGCCCACAGGCAAGTGGTAGAGGCATGCCCTCTCTCCTACTGTTGCTCCCCTGCAACTGGTATTGAGAGGCATCATGCCTCTGAGGCTGGAGGTGGCCGATAGCCACCAGATGAGTAGCCATGGACAGAACTGTCCTCCATGAATTGTCTAAGCCCCTTTTAAAGCTATCCAGGCTGGTGGCCATCTCCACATCCTGTGGCAGAGAATGCCATAGTTTATTTATGTGCTGTGTGAAAAAGTGCTTCCTTTTCTCGATCCGAAAGTTCCTGGCAATTGGTTTCATAGGTTGACCCCCGAGTTCTAGTGTCACGAGAGAGGGAGAAAAGCTTCTCTCTATCCACTCCATGCATAATTTTATAAACCTCTATCACATCTCCCCCATAGTCGCCTCTTTCCCAAATTCTTTTCCAATGACCTCTGAGGAGAAGAACATGACTGAAGTTTATAAAGTCAACAGGTTGTAGAAAAAGCAGACAGAGAGAAGCTTTTCTGCCTCGCTCATAACAGTAGAGCTTGGGGGCCATCCAATAAGATGGATGGGCAGAAGATTCAGGATAAGCAAAGATGCTTCGGACGTGGCATCTTCGTACTGTGGTCCCTCAACTCAGATGATGGTGCACTGGGTGTCTATTGGGGCACAGGCCCCAATTGTGTCATCTATCCACATAACTGGAGTATACAGCTTTTGGCCTAAGGCAGGGAACCTAGGACCAGTGTTCCCTCCAGATGTTGTAGACTACAACTCCCAGAATCCCCAGCTTCAATGGCTTTTGCTTGGGGATTCTGGGAGTTGTAGTCCACAACATCTGGGAATCTCTGTTACAGGGAAAACTGCCTATGACTGGGGATGATGGGAATTGTAGACCAACACATCTGTATTTAAGATGCCCCACCTCACCCCTGATCTCTGCATGTTAGATTGAAACATGTTGCATACGTGTGTAGAGCATAGCACCTATGGAACAGAGAGCTCCAAAGCATCATCTCTTCCAGTATCCTGCTCCCAATGCCTCTGGGGAAGTCCACACTGTGCAGGAAGGCAACAGTCTTTTTGCTCCCCAGCAATTCATAAGTAGTGATGAATAACATCATCTGTATTTCACTTTCGGAGTGGATGCATGGCGGTGCACTGGCCAGTGTCCATGCCGTAGAAAACTGGTTGAGAAACAGTGCCCTAAGAGACCACTGGGCATGGTCGCCGGAGCCCCTTGGCCTTACCTTCGTTTCAGCCTCGGTGAGTTTGCCGTCTATCTTTGCAAACCCATCAAACAGTGACTTGTAGAGAACGTTCTTGCGTGTGTTGACATCATCAGGAGGAAGGTAATCCAGGATGGTGGCTCGGTGCTGCCGGTACATGTCAAAAATGATGCGGAGGGCCGTTTCCCGCACCTCGTACACTCGGTGCTCCAGAGCTCCTGTCGCAAACTATGAATGAAGAAATGTGTCACATTTCAAAGTGTCGCTTCAAAGTGCCTTTGCTGCCTTGAAAAATGCCCACGTTTTTCTGTCTCACTCTGGAAAGATTGGCTCTACAGGTTTACAAAGCTGCTACGGAGGGCATCTCTTAGGGCGAGGTTCCCAAACTGGGGTATCCAGATGACATTGGACTACAGCTCCCAAGGGCCTTTGGCCATTGTGGCTGGGGATGATGGGAGCTGTAGTCCAACCACATCTGGGGACCCAAGCTTGAGAATCCTTGTACTGGACAGTGCTTATGCTATCACAAATATACCCCAACTCCCATTTCTGGAGCAACTTTGCAACTGCCATTAAAAAAAATGTTAAGAAATGCAAAATGAAGGACGTGTGTGTGTGTAAACATGCACATGCACAATTTTCAACTGTATTATGCGTGGAGGACACAGAATTGTTGTTACTAATACAGATTGGTCTATAGCATCTCCTTTGGTATCTAATTGAAAAATGAGGCTTACATTTACATTCTGACTTGGGATAAAGCAGCTTCCTATAACTGAATCTGAAGTCATCCTGTTTTAGAGGGAGGACATAGAAATAAGCCCTATCTTGGGTGAACCCTGTGGTCTAAAGTCTATATAGGAGGCCCTCTTTATTTGTGGGCATTCCATTCTCATCAATTTGCGCGGATACAGAAAAAGTGAATAAAGAAAACTTAATTTGGGTTTTCAGGTTTGTTCTGATTTTTAACTAATTTTAAAATGAGTTTTTAAGCTGCTTTGTATTGGACTTTGTATTTTCTTTTTATCTTTTTTTGGTCTGTTATGATTTAATGTGTTATGTGTTTTTATTGTATGCTTTAATCCTCTGTTGTGAGCCTCCCAGAGAACAATTTGTTATGGGGTGGCTAACAAAGTTTATTATTATTACTACTACCAACACCCCCCCACTCACCCACCCCCTGGGAATCCAGGGGTGAAGTTCCTTATTCTGGAGGGAGAAAACACACAGACACACACAAAAGGAAGGGCAGAAATAAGAGTAGTAAAGCACAGTACCTTGCTCTCCAGCTCTCAAGGAATGCCCCCCAAATCCTCCAATTTTTCACTTTTAATTTTTTATTTTTTTTAAAAAAAAGAAGAGCCACAAAATGATTCTGTGCTTCAAAACGGTGGCCGGAAATGACAACCGACGTCACTTCTGGCCACTCAAGAACTGTAGATCGGTGACATTCAAACAGGTTGCTTACCTGTAACAGGTGATCTGGATAGTGGTCCTGGACATTCATAACTGTGGGTTCTGCGCCTGCGCAGACCAGCTTCGGCAAGAATTCTATAGCTCCTCGAGACGCCGGCAACTGCCTACTGCATGTGGCTACAGTACCCTCTAGTGGCAGTTGGGCATCCTCTTACTCAGTTTCTTGATGGCCAACTACTTAATGTGTTGTAAAGTATCATTCCAACTACAAGCTTGTGTAGCAGTGGGGACGGACGGGCGGGTTTTATGAATGTCCAGGACCACTACCAGATCACCTGTTACAGGTAAGCAACCTGTTTATCTGGATAGTGGTCCTCGACATTCATAAGTGTGGGTGAATTACAAGCATCCTCGTTGGAGGCGGGTGCCACAAACTACTGTAGCACTCTTTTTAGGACCGCCCGTCCAAATTCTGCTTGTGCTGCGTTGCAGAAGTCCACAGCATAGTGCTTCACAAAGGTCTGGTGAGAGGCCCAGGTAGCTGCAGTGCAAATATCATCAAAATTTATGCCAGTGAGATGTGCAGCTGAAGTAGCATAGGCCCTGGTTGAATGCACATGGAGCATGGAGGGCGGGGTCACACCCTGAACATCTTACGCCGACTTGATCATCTTTACCAGCCAGTAAGAGAGCTTCTGCCTGCTAGGCAGTAGGCCGTGATGTTTTCCTTTCTCGCAAATGAATAAACGAGTCGTTCTTCGCACACGACATGTGGCCCTGAGATGGAATAGAAGAGCTCTGCGTACATCTAGAGAATGCATCGAATGCTCCAGAGGCGTGGATGGCTCTTTAAAGAAGGTTGGTAACACAATATTTGCGTTCAAGTGGAAGCTTGAAACTATCTTAGGCCTGAATTCCGGATCCATACGCATAACTACTAGGGATGTGCACGAAAATTTTCGGCACCAACAGGGGTAGCACTTTAAGGGCGGGGGAGGGTGTACTCACCCCTCCCCCCGCATTCCCCCTGCTGGTGCGCTGTTGTTTTTAAGCCCCTCAGGGTGGCAGCATTCCTCCCTGCCGCCCCGTTTCCCCCGTCGGCCGGAAGTGGCCGGAAGTCACGAGTGTGCGTGCGCCCGATGGAGCGCGGTCGTGACTTCCGGCCACTTCCGGCTGACGGGGGAAACGGGGCGGCAGGGAGGAATGCTGCCGCCCCGAGGGGCTTAAAAACAACAGCGCGCCAGCAGGGGGAATGCGGAGGGAGGAATGAGTACACCCTCCCCTGCCCTTAAAGTGCTACCCCCGTCGGCGTTTCGGCACCGAAACTGCCCCCAGCGCCGAAACGTTTCGGAAGCCTTCATAATGGCCTCCGAAACGTTTCGGGCACAAGCCTAATAACTACTCGGTCAGGACAGAATGTGGTGTAGGGCTCATCAATACGAAGGGCCCGGAGCTCACTGACTCATTTCGTAGAGGTTATGGCCACTAGGAAAAGTGTTTTCAGAGTTGTCAACTTTAGAGACGCACACGCTAATGGCTCGAAAGGCGCCTCCGTTAGCGTTGCCAGTACAAGTGACAAGCTCAATTTCTCCGCTGGTGGCCTCACCAGCAGATACAAATTATTGATGCCTTTTAGAAAGGCTTTACACTTTAGATGGGAGAACAACGTTGTGCCGTCCCAACCTGCGTGACGCGCTGAAAGCGCTGACATGTGGAATTTAAAGGAGATGTTTGCAAGCCCCTTGTTCTTCAATGAAGTCAGATAGAAAAGGCCATCCCTGAGGGAGGCGTGCTTAGGCCAGAAGCCCCTAGAGGCTGCATGAGCGCAGAACCTACGCCATTTAGCATTGTAACTGCGTCTTGTAGACGGCTTTCTCGTGTTGAGAAGTATCTTCTTCAACAGCCTATCTTCCATGCTGTCAGTCGTAGAACGGACAGGTCCGGGTGACAGTGCCGTCCGTGGTCCTGAGTCACTAGATCTGACCACCACGGGAGTCTTCTGAAGGTTCCCCCACACAGTCTGAGTAGACGTGTGTACCAAGGTTAACTTGGCCACCACGGCGCAATTTGAATTGCCTGGGTACGTTCTTGAAGCATCCTGGCCACCACCGTGGTCAACAGGGGTATTGGAGGATACGCGTAAAACAACTCCCCCGTCCACCGGAACTGAAAAGCGTCTCCCTGCGAAAACAAGCCAACGCCCATGCGTGAGCAATAGTCCTTGCACTTCTAATTCCCACTCGTGTTGTTCTAGCACGACGTCCGCATGCAGGTCTCTGCTGAGTGAGTCCGCAAGGCTCATATAAAAGGGTTCCTTTTATATGAATTGCCACGACATGGATCGACTGGGGGACACACCAATCCCAGACTTGTAGACTGAGATTGCAGAGTGATCTCGAAACTGTCCCACCTTGCTTGTTTATATAAGCGATGGCAGTCGTGTTGTCCATCTGAAGTAGGACCACCCGACCCGCTATGAGGGGCTGGAATGCTTGTAGTGCCCTGAAAGCCCCTAGCAGCTCCAAGTAATTGATGTGACAGCGGGTCTCCAGAGGAGACCAAAGACCTTGAGCTGTATCCAGGTGGGCACCCCACCAGGTCATTGAGGCATCCGTCGTCACCATTACGGATGGCTCCGGAATCTTGAAAGGCATCCCACGAAGCAGGTTCTCCCTTCTGTCCCACCATTGTAAGGAGGTCAAAACTTTCATAGGGAGCAGCACCTGCTTGGTTTGGGGCTCGGCTCTTGGGCGGTAAGCCCTCAGGAACCATTGTTGTAACACACGCATCCGCAGACGTGCATGTGGGACTGTAGTCGTACAAGAAGCCATCAGGCCCAACAGTATCTGAACCTGACGAGCCGTTTGTAAAGGCGTCTTTTGAAAGGCGTGTACCAGTGTCTGAATTCGTAGGAAGCGTTCTTCTGGCAGAAAGGCCATTTGTGCCAACATGTCCAACCATGCCCCGATATACTGGAGGCAGGTAGACAGAGTCAGGAAGGACTTCTTGTAATTGACTTGTACGCCCAGGTTCTCTAACAGTGATGTCATTATAGTCACATGGGCCTGGAGGTCCAAATTCGTCTTTGCAGTCAAAAGCCAATCGTCAAGGTAAGGATAAATCGATACGCCCGGCATCCGCAGGTAGGCTATTATTACTGCAACAACTTTCGTAAACACTCTCGGGGCAGTGACTAGCCCGAAGGGCAAGACATTGTACTGATAAAGCTCTGTTCCTAAAGCAAAGCGCAGGAACCTGCGATGACTCCCCCTGATGCCCACATGAAAGTAAATCTTTTAAATCGAGCGTTGCAATCCATTGCTCTTCGTGAAAAAGAGGAAGGATGGCCTGCAACGTTGTCATACGGAACTTGCGTACTTCAATGTATAAATTCAGGTGCCTCAGATCCATTATGGGATGTATGCCCCCGTCTCGTTTCGGGATTTGGAGATATCGGGAGTAGAATCCCGACTGTCCTTGTGCCCACTGCACTGGAGAGATTGCTTCCTTCAGCAACAACTGATGCACCTCTTCCTGTCGTACCGGAGTTTCGGGGGTGAACTTCACACCCAAGTAGGGTGGAATCTCCTTGAATTCGATCGCATGCCCCTCGGTCACTATGCAGAGAACCCACCGGTCTGATGTTATATGGTGCCACGCTGGCACGTAGCTGGCCAGTTTGATGGTTACGTTGAGTGGCGTCAAGGAGATGTTGGTCCTTGAGTTGTTGCTGATTGGCATCAAGGCGATGTTTTCCTTTGAGTTAAAGTCGTTGTATATCTTTCCCCTGGAGCAACTGTTGGATTTGCTGCTGCCATGTGCTAGTGGGCTCTTGTCTAAATCAAAGTTGCTGCTTAGGCTGCTGTGTGACCTTATTACGGCCTTGTTGGTTCGATTTATTCTTGTAAAACGGTCTCTTGTTGTATCGCTGATATTGGCGTTTGTAGTCCTTACACTCAGTCTGACGACAGAATTGCTGTTTGCGTTGATACTGGTGGTACGGCTGATACCTGGGGGTAGTGTTCCTCTGTGACAGAAAGGAACGAGCAGTTAGTTTAGACTTCTTCCACTGCTCCATTGTTTCATCTGTCTTGTCGGAAAACAGACCTTTCCCATCAAATGGAAGGGTGTCAATGCGATCCTTCATGTCCTGCTGAAGGCCTGTCGCCCTCAGCCATGCAAGTCTCCGTAAAATAATAGAGGATGTCAAAGTACGAGATTCCGACTCAGCAAGATGTTTCGCATTTGCCAGTTGCTGTCTAGTTGTAGATGTTGTCTTGGCAAAGGTACTTTCGAATTGCTTTACAAACTCTGCTGGATCAAGCGAGTTGCGTTGCTCAAACAGACTCTCCCATAGCAAATGGGTATACTTAGCCTGACAGGCAATATGATTAGCAATCTTGATGGAAAGGCAAGCCGTAGAATAAGTGCGGCGGCCTAAAACATCTAACTTCCTCCCCTCATCTGCAGGGGTAGTATGCCTCCTACCACTCTTAGAAGTTGTAGCGCAGTCCACAACCAAGGAATTTGGCGTTGGATGGCGGATAAGATATTCATTTTCCTCTTCCTGGACTTGATAGAGAGCCTCAAGTCGCTTAGAGGTAGGAGTTGAAGTCTGGAGAATCTCCCACTCCGATTTAGCCGCCCGTGATATATGTGGTAACATGGGAATATAGACGGGATACAAACCCGTCGCTACCTTCATCATATTGTAGACAAGATCGTCTAACTCGACTGTATTTTGTTTTAAATGTAGTCCCAAGACTTGTGCCATCTCCGCCACCTGCTGGTGATAGCCCTTCATTTCCTCGTTGGGTGAAGCAGAGGGAACCACAGCAACATTCAGTCCAGGATCAGGTAGCCCAGGTTCCTCCGGATCCTTAGGGTCAGGTTCCGTGGAGTCGGAATCATAAGTATCTGAATTGTCATCATCATCAGAGACGGCAATTGGTGAGTGTTGCACAGGCAAGTGTCGCACGGGTGAGTTTCCTACTGCTGTAGAGATCACCGACACCGTCTGTGGGGCTCTGGTAGTCTGCAGGGCCCTGATAGTCTGCGTGGCTACTGGACAAGCAGGAGCTATTGGCCTCACAGGTGTCCTTGGGAAATCTGCCTGGAGTGACACCGTCCACTGCCCAGGATGGTACGAAGAAGTCTGGATAGCAGTGTCAGTCTGACACACAGGATGCGGTGAAGTTTGAACAGCAGATTCAGAACATATGAAATCCTTTCTTCCTTGATTTCGTTCCTTCAACCACTAAGGGAACAGAGAGTATTCTGCCTGGGTGATAGAGCAGGCTTCACCCCAGTCTTCATGGGGACAGGGACCCACCAATGGTGTGGCAGAAGCAGAGATCGAGGGGATCTTAGGGATAGCACCCTCAAAGACATGAAAACCTTTGAACGTGCCCATCGATGGTGTGCTTTCTTCAGATTCAAGCAAACGGGTTAGCCTGAGGGATGAGGCTTCCTGTAGCAGAGGTGGCGTTCCTGGGTCTTGGCCCTCCACTGCAGCATCACTCTCAATAGCCTCGACCCCTTCCGCATCGAGCATGGTATCTATGATGACCGTAACTGCATGTGGATCTCCTCTTTGGTCAGTCATCGAAGCCCGTCGCATTCCAGAAGTGGAACCTCAAGGCTAAGCGTGGGCAGTGTCTGTAGTCAGTCTCGGCGTCGACTTGGACTTTGATGTCGAACACATCCCTTTCGCATCCCTTGACGTTGCACGCTTCAGAGATATCGGAGTCGACGGCGATTGACACGGTGTCGATGCCGGGGACAAAGAGAGTGCTCAATGCCGAGGCATTTCAACAGCCTGTAACCCCGATGGTGAGGGGGTCCGTGTTGAGCTGTGACCACGGTCCTTGTTGCAAGAGCTATGACACTCTTTATGTTTCCTCTTTTTTGAAGTGCACTCCGGAGCAGCAGCCCTCTTCCTAGGGCTAGAGCACGGTTTTGCAGGCTTCTTAAAGGCAGCACCAAGCTGCTTCGATGTTGCTCCACTCGGCGTCGATGCCCTCAACATTGAGGGTTTCGCGGTCAAAGCCTGCTTTGATTCTGCCGGGATTTTAGACTGCGTTTGGGTCGCAGATCCCGGCGCCGAAGGTGGCGTGGGCTTTTTCACCATCAGAGCTTCATCCGTAAGGAACACCTTCAAACGTGCCTCACGGTTCTTAAGCGTCTGTTTGTTAAATGTCACACAAACGGAGCACTTAGAAGCATCATGTGCCTCGCCCAAACAAAACAGACAGAGGTCATGGCCATTCGTAGAAGGAAGTTTCCCAAGGCATTTGGAACACAGCTTAAAAGTAGTTTTCTCCTTACCTGTCTTGCGGGGTACTCATTTTCCAGAGGTAACCGAGGGATGGTCCAATAAAGAATGGTCTGCCATTCCGAGGTCAAAGAAAGGGGTCCGAGATCGTAAAACAAGCCGTGAGGGAAAACGAAAGTAGAATGGTCCAAGCTGTCCACGTCTTTTTTTAAAGTTCTCAACGAGTCCAAAACAAAATCCAAAAGAATAGTCAATCCTTTCCGTAGTTGTTAGCCATATATCGTCGTAATAAACAAAGGAAAAAATATAAAGTTCTGAGGAGCAACTGTTTCCGAAGACTGATCCAAACGATGGTCAGCAAGAAAATGAGCAAGAGGACGCCCAACCGCTACTAGAGAGTACTGTAGTCACATGCAGTAGGTGGTTGCAGGCGTCTCGAGGAGCTATAGAATTCTTGCCGAAGCTGGTCTGTGCAGGCACAGAAACCACAGTTATGAATGTCCAGGACCACTATCCAGATGCCTAGATTTCATGCCACGGATAAAGAAACTGGGTCTCTAAGACCCATCCACAAATACAGGAAACTGCCATCCGCAGATAATGAGGGTCTCCCGTATGTATCATAGGCTGTGCCCACCATATCAGAGAGAGAGGGGGAATTACACAGGCAAGTATCTCGAGGAATGACATGAGAAGGTCAGTCAATGTATTTTGTATTTTCAAGTGATGTATCAATGTATTCAAGTGATTTTCAATGTATTTTCAAGTGATGTATTTCCTGTAGGGATGTGCATGGAACTGGTTCTGTGCACTCCCGGGAGGGCATGAGGAGGGGTTTGCTTTAAATGGCAGGGAAGGCTTTGCCTAACTGCCAGTCCCCTCCCCACCATTTCCCCCACTCCCACCCACTGGCACTCTTCCAAAAAACGGGCCCACAGGGCTCCAGAGTGCCGCCTTGATGCCTAGACCAGTGTCACCACACAAATGGCTAACGTATGTACACCCGGCACCTTCCCTGCCATTTAAAGCAACCCCCCACACCCTCCGAATCGGTTCGAATGCCAGTTGCCAGAACTGGTTCGGCGCTCCTAGAATGGAGCGCCGAACGGTTCCGTGCACATACCTAAATTGCTGTGTGATCGAGATAAAGGTGTAATTGCAGCAATGGCTGGTTTTCTGTCTGCAGTGATCAATGTTCGAGGAAATTTCCTGAAGGAAAGTCTTCTGGTTTGTGGGCGGAATTCTGACATTTCCATTGTAGGTGCTTAATTGTTATTTGGTGCGGTGTATTATTGTTTTGACTTGGACGCTGTGTTGTGTAACTGGCTTTGATTAGGATTGTTTTGCTATGGTCGGATGACTAATGCAAATAAAATCTGATAGAATAAAATCTGACAAAATCTAAAATCGCTCCCCTGCTGACTTGGCAAAGAGGCACCATTTAATGTGGTGATTCTCTTTATTGAGCAGGGGGAGAGCAACTGGCCGTATCCACCCCCAGCACAGGACCTCCAGTGACTGTTGCTGGTGTCTATCCTATGTTTCTTTTTAGACTGTGAGCCCTTTGGGGACAGGGAGCCATCTTATTTATTTATTATTTCTCTGTGTAAACCACCCTGAGCCATTTTTGGAAGGGCGGTATAGAAATCGCTGCATATTATTTCTTTTAAAAAATCAAGCAATCCGGCAGGGTACACTGCGTATCTTGTGGGAAAGAATCACCACCCCCAGGCCCAAATCTCAGGATGGGGACAGGATGGGCTTGGAAATGAACGCACTAACTGTGGCCGCTTGGCTCCCTACCTTCATGACGTTATCGACAGTAAAGCCGGTGTTCTCCGTGCCGAGCTCTTTCAGCAAGCGCTCTGCTAAGTCCACCTGGCTCATGGCCAGGTGTGTGGGGGAATTTGGCTTCAGGGGCTGCACCAGGTGAGCAGGGATGATCTGGAGAGGCTTCACTTCATTGCAGAGGGCCATTTCCTGGGGAGAGAAACAAACACCAGCACGGGAGAGCGGTTAAGGTGTGGCTGGAAAGGCAAGGTCTCCGCATGCCTTTCCAGAGCTGCCGGATTCATCAAGAGGAGGAATATGTTGGCGACAGGGCCATAAGTTCAGTAGTTGAGCATCTGCATTGTATGAGCATAAACGGGTCTTCAATACAGCAGGCTTCCCCATGTGTTTGCCTACCTGCCAAGCCACTGTTATTTAGAGGTACGCTGCCTCTACCTCTGGAGGTTCCATTTAGCTACCACGGCTGCTGACAGATCCCTCCTCCATGTATTTATCTTATCCTCTTTCATACTATGTGTCTTGTCTGTTTCTTTCTTTTTAGATTGTGATGTTTTAGATCTTTCTTTTTAGATCGTGAGCCCTTTGGGGACAGGGATCCATCTTATTTATTTATTGTTTCTCTATGCAAACCGCTTTGGAACCTTTTGTTGAAAAGCGGTATATAAATATTTGTTGCTGTTGTTGTTTGGTCAGTGACAGTAATAAAGATTCTGATTCTCTTTTATACACCTCTGAGCTGCTGGCCATCGCTTAATCTTGTGGCAGTGAGTTCCACAAGTTAATGATGCACCATGTGATGCCGGTGCCACTCCTAAATAGACCACTAATCTATGTCACTGCAAGGCCACAAGTTCTAGTGATAGCACCGGTCCCAACAGCAATCTTTAGGGGGATCCTGCTGCTCAGAGCACTGGATTCCCTCCTTTGTCCGAGAAAAGACAGAGCGGGCAGCTTTCTTGATGGCGGGGACTTTTGAGCTCACAGGAGACTCTGCATATTTCCCATGGCTCACTCTCCCAGGCCGAACCCAACATGGTCTCTGTGGACTTTTAAAGAAGGAGGGCAACAAAGATGGTGAGGGGTCTGGAAACAGTCCTATGAGGAAAAGCCGAAGGAGCTGGGTCTGTTGACTCTGGAGCGGAGAAGACTGAGGGGAGATATTTATTTATCTAGCATTTATATACCACTTTTCAGGCGAATCTACCAAAGCCATTCACAAAAAAAGCTTAAAGAAAGAACAATCCATCAAGCCACATGTTTACATCTTTACATGGGTCTTAGTCTCACTTCTTTCTCCTCTCCTCCCCTCAGAGCAAGATGGTCGCCGTTGGGAGGGAGCGATGAGAGCTGTCTTCAAATACAGAAGGAGCACCCTTGTCCTCTGTTGCTCCCGAGGCCAGGACTCAAACCAAGGTCTTGAAATCGACAAGGAAGCAGACTCAGGCGAAACACAGAGAGGAATCCCCTAATGGTAAGGGCTGCCGAACAGTGGGGCAGTCTGCCTCATGCTGGGGTGGGCCCTCTTTGATGGAGCTGTGGGTTGGGCTTCAGGGGTTCTCAACGTTGGGGTTCTCAACGTTGGGTTCCCCAGATGTTCTTGGACTTCAACTCCCATCATCCCCAGCCCCAGGGGCCTTTGGTTGGGGATGATGGGAGTTGAAGTCCAAGAACATCTGGGGACCCAACGTTGAGAATCCCTGGGCTAGAAGACCTCCAAGGACCCTTCCAACTCTAGCAGTCTATGCTTTTATGCGGCTGTTCTCACGCGCAGGCAAAACCAGGAGAACGGAGCCAAGCCCAGCCACCCTCTTAAACGGGGCTGTTAGCCCATTTTTTTGGATCGACTGCCAGCCCCGGCTGCTTGAGCTAAGAGACTGGGGAATTATGGGGAATCCCCATAATGTACTGTGCAGTACATTATGGGGGTTTCGGGGGCCGGGGCAACGCACCCCGGCCCACGATCATCCGCATTGCCCGATGCAGCCGCTGCATGTCTGGGTGCACGATTTCCGTGCCCAGACCAACAGCGAGGATTGTCCACAGGGGAAGCAGGCTTCTTAAGGTTTCCTGCGCCCCTTCAAGGTTTCCTCCGCCCCTTCAAGAAGGGGGCTCTACGACTTGGCTCACCTGGATAAAATTGGCAGCGGCGACGCGGAGACGGGCTGAGGAGTCCCCTGTCCTCGAGAGCAAGTTGGGGAAGGTCCTTTCCACACAGTGAGCCGTCTCCTGCTTCCCGAGTTTATGCTTGGGGATATACTGAGTGATTATCATTTTTAGGAGCTTCAAGGAGGCCTGAAAAACCTATCGAGAGAGGGAGAGACGACCTTAAGTGGGATAGAATGGTCCCAAACCAACTGTTCTCCTTTTTAGAATCTGGAGCCAATCCGATTCTCAATGTGCAGCCACATTCGGAGTGCTGCGTCATTTGGAAGAGCTGGTCTTGCGGCAGAAAGCCTTTGCTAAGCAGGGTCTGCCCTAGCTTCCTATGTCCCTATGGTCTTCTAATAAACAAAGAGATATTGAAAGCTGGGAAAGGTAACCAAAATCATTTTTAGCCTGCCCCTGCCCAGAGCAACCGAGGTCCCTTCCTTCAAGATACGACTCACCGAGGAGACAATGTCTTTAATGGCTCTCACTATGAGAAAAATGGCACCCCTCAGCAAGTTCTTCAGGTCGTCCTTTGGCGTGCTGGTGGAAATCTCCATCATCTTTTTATAAATGGCGAGCAACGAGTCCTCGCGGTAGGACCACGTTTTGGAATAGGCTCCGGCAACCTGTCAAAAAAGAAATGTGGAGGGCTGAAATGGCCAAAAGATGGCAAACACATCTCATTCCCAAAGAGAATGCCCTCAAAACAGTGGTTCACCAGCTGGTAGCCTCCCGGCTAGACTACTGCAATACACTCCACATAGGGCTGCCCTTGTAGTTCAGAAACTTCAGCTAGTTCAAAATGCGGCAGCCACATCATACCAGCTCTTAAAAAGTTGCACAGGATGCTGTTATGTTTCCTGACTTCCTATCAAGTGCTGGTTATCACCTTTAACGCCCTGAATGGCTTAGTCCCGGGTTACGTGAGAGAATGCCTTTCTCTGTAAGATCCCGGACCTCTCATCAGGAGAGTTCATCTGGTGGCAACCTGGGATTGGGCCCTCTCCGTCGTCACCCCTAGGTTATGGAACACAGTACCCACGGGTATAAGAGGTTTATCTTCTTTGGAGGCCTTCAAGAGAGCCATAAAGACCTGCCTCCCCCCCACCCCGCCTGGTTTTCACTACTATTCAATTGGTTTTAAATGGTTTGGAAAATGAGTTTTATTTAAATATTCCCACTGTTTTTATTTTGTTTTATGCAGAATTTTAAACGGGTTGAGTTTGTGATGTAAACCGCCCTGAGCCATTCTGGGATGGACGGCATACCAAAACCAAGCAAAAGTAAATCCCCAAGATGCAACTCTACTCTCCCGACATCTGAGGGAAAGAAGTTTAGGTTAGACAGGCTTTGATTCTCAAAGGCTAGGCCCTCTCGAATCACAGTCTAGGGCACCCCAAAGGTGCCCCCCCGGATGTGCCTTTATATTGGTTAGTTACTCTCCACAAGTGAATGACCGTCATCAACTTCAAAGGGGGTGGGGGAGTGAAATGCCAGACACTTGTGTTGTGGCAGGGGCAAAAACCCAAGTACTTTTCAGGAGTGCACAGCATGAACCGTGTGGAGGGCAATACAGGAGAACTTCATGACTCACAAGGATTCTGTTCCTCACCTACAACCGTAAGCGTGGTGTAGTGGCTAGAGTGCTGGACTAGGACCGGGGAGACCCGAGTTCAAATCCCTATTCAGCCATGACACTTGCTGGGTGACTCTGGGCCAGTCGCTTCTCTCTCAGCCTAACCTCCTTCACAGGGTTGTTGTGAGGAGAAACTTAACTATGTAGGAGCTCTGGGCTCCTTAGAGTGGAATGTAAATGTAAAAAACAAAAAAACCCAAAAACAAATGGAATCGTAACGAGGCATTAGGGCTATGGGGAAAGTGGGGTTAGGTTCCAGAGTGGAGGGGAAATTAAAAACAAACAAACAAACAAACCAGCTCCAAAATGGCCCCAAACTTACTGTGGCATGCCATAAGTTCCCAGAAATGCCCCCCAAAGGACGGAATGCCCCCGCTCAAAACTGAAAAATCATGCGGGAAAGTCAGCTTTTTTTCAAGAAATGAGCCACTAAATGGCTCCTCCTGGGTTCCTCCAGACAAAATGGCGGCCAGAAGTGACCTCCACAGTCACTTCCGGCCCTCTAGGAGCTGTAGATACCGATAACGGCTGTCTATGAGACATCCTGTGGCTACACGAAGCCGCGAATAACGAGGTTCTCCTGTAACTTCTACCTGGCCCTATGACCAGAGAGCCCCTCCGCTGACACGCAGGGGCTTGAACCTTGCGGCTGCCTGGCTTTAAGACGCCTGCCCTGCTGCTCCACTGAGTTCCTCGTCTCCTCACCAAGGCTTCCCCAAAGACTTCGATGGCCGGGCTGGCCTCCCGGAGTGCCTTCTCCGTCAGGGGCTCGGGCTCGCCGGTGATGCCGCTCCTGGGGGTGTCGGCCGGCTCCTCCTCGTTGATCTCCGGTTCCAAGTAGGCAAAGCCCTCCTCCTGCTGCTTACGGATCGCTGGCAGCGGCCTCTCATCGTAGGGTAAGAATTCAACCTAGAGGAGAAAGGAGATGCTGTGGAAAGAGGCTTCTGGTCTGGCCCGGGAGGATTCACCTCTGACGGACTGCAGAATTGCTTCAGACCTTGCTGCGCTTTGGGGGATGGAGCCATCGCTTTGCATGCAGAAGGTCCCAGGTTCTCTCTCCCTGGCAGCATCTCCAGGTAGGGCAGGGAAAGACTCCTGCCGGAAACCCTGGAGAGACACTGCCAGCCCGTGCAGACAATACCGAACTAGATGGATCAAGGACCTGACGCAGTATAAGGGAGACTCCTATGTCAAGCAGACCACTATTTTGAGGATGGGGCCGTATGCTCAGTGGAAGAGCATCTGCTTGCATGCAGAAGGTCCCAAGCTGGATCCCTGGCAGAAGGATCTGCAGGTAGGGCTTGGAAAGACCCCTGCCTGAAACCGCGGAGAGCTTCTGCCAGTCAGTGTAGACCAGGGGTGGGTGAACTTGACCCTCCAGCTGTTGAACTACAACTCCCATCTTCCCAAGCCACAATGGGAAGGCAGAGCATAGCAATCTGAAGGCCAAGCTGAAGACAGATCTTCCTGGAGAGAATCCATCTATTTATTTTTAAATTTACATTTTATATCCCGCTCGTCCTCCAAGGAGCTCAGAGTACTCAGTACTCCATACTGAAGTTTCTCCTCACAACAACCCTGTGAAGTAGGTTAGGCTGAGAGAGAAGCGACTGGCCCAGAGTCACCCAGCAAGTCACATGGCTGAATGGGGATTTGAACTCAGGTCTCTCCGGTCCACTACACCACACCACGTCTATGTGGTCGCTAAGAGTCGACGCCGACTTGACGGCACTTAATCACTCACTCACTTCAACAACAGTTGGAGGGGCACATTTGCCCACCCCGGTGTAAACAATACTGAGCTAGATGGATCAATGCCTCAGCATAAGGCAGCTTCCGACATTTTTCACATAAGTGTTAGCCTTCAGTTCAGATACCAGATATCAGCGAGCCAGTGTGGTGTAGTCGTTGAGAGTGTTGGACTAGGACGGGGGGACCCAAGTTCAAATCCTCTCTCAGCCACGAAACGCACTGGGTGACTCGAGGCCAGTCACGCATCTCTCAGCCTAACCTACCTCGCAGGGTTGTTGTAGGGATAAACATAACCATGTACACTGCTCTGGGCTCCTTGGAGGAAGAGTGGGATATACATGAAATTAATCAATCAGTCAAGAAATACCCTGAAACTTACATTGATCTTTGTGAAAGCCTCAGCTGGGATCAGGGCCTGGGCTGCAGGAGGAGAGAAGGGCTGAACTGCAGCCGGCTCAGGAGAAGGAGCTTCTTCTGGTGGTTTTTCGGGAGGCAGAGGTTCAGGGGAGTCCGCTTCGGTTTTCTCCCGCCGGGGAGGAAGCGCAGGCTTCTTTTGCCGAGGTGTAGTGGTGGGATAAGCCACAGGCTCAAGCGGTAAGTCGGGAGGCCGTCGGATCTAAGTTAGAGAAAGGGGGGGCCCACATCAGGCAAGATTTCCAGGCACAGCTTCCAGAGGGAAAGAGAAATCTCTGCCACAGGGTTAACTATTTTCAGTGTCCCAATTCATGGGAAGAGGAAGGGTGGCCATTCATACAGATCTCCAGGTTTAAATCAAATTCAAATCGGATGCAGAGGTCACTTTTCCTTTTGGGACAAGGGACGCTCAGTCCTGCGACTTTCAGAAATCAATACAAATCAGCTATGAATGTTCTTGTTCCTGCACAATTTGCTATGCGATTCTCATTGCTTGGCACAATTCATTTGCTTCCATCAGTCAGGGAAAGGGGGCACAAATTGATGCATGGGGCACTGAAGTCCAACCCTCTGAGTAAGGGGAAATCTCATTCAGTCGCCCTTCTGGCCTCGGAGTTCTCAGGCATTTGTCCACAAGTATATATTTGCAGCCAAAAGCTTGCTGCTTTTGAAACGGATTCCTAGGTTTTAATTTTATGATAATACCTTGCAAACCTGTTGTGGGTGAGGGTTAAGTGCTTTAGTATACAGAAAGTTTTATTTATTTAGAGCATTTTTACCCTCAGCTCCAGCCAACAAGGCTCAAAAGAACTGCTTGCACAAAATTGATTTTTAAAAAGTGCAAATCATTAAATAAAATCAGCACACACACCCTTTCCCCCCTTGCATGTTTGCTGGCTTCTTCGCCTCTTCCTTATGGGACAGTTAGTGGTTCTACCAGTCTCCATGAGGGCCCCAGCCAGAGAAGCAGCAGATGTGGACGGTGATGAAGCCACTCAGGAGCATAGCAAGGTTGGAGTGGGCCCAGAGACAAGATTTTAAAATGGCTGTCCCCCTCACTGAAGCTCAGCTCATGCATGCATATAACCAATACGCCACAATAGAACATCATCCTAAATTATTTTTGAAATTATTTTAAAATGGCCGCCCCCCTCACTGAAGCTGCCTTAGGATCTCTTAGATCAAAAGGCAGGATAGAAGTATTTAAAATAAGATAATACATTCCAAGTCTGGGGGCCATGTCAAAGAAGGCCCTGCCTCTTGCCTGGCACTTCTGAAGGCAAGGGTTCCTGCAGCTGCACAGTCCTGATGTATGGCAGGGGTGCTCAAAGGTGGGTCCCCAGACGCTGCTGGACTACTACTCGCACCATCCTCTGACACAATGGCAAAGGCCCAATGTGGCAGGGGGTGATGGGAGTTGTAGTCCAACAGCATCTGGGAACCCAAGTTTGCGAACCCCTGATGTACGGGAAGGTCCAAGGCCCCACCCACCATCAGATCTGGATCGAGGAGATTGTGCAGTTCCAGCTGCTGGTAGACCTTGAGGCGATACTCCTCCATCTGCTGCTTCTTCTGCTTGGCCAGGTCGTAGTCCTCCCGCTCGACCGCACAGCGCTTCTCCACTTCGTAGCGGCCCAGACGCTCACCAACCTGAAACACGGGAGCGTAGAGGTTGCCACTGAAATTAGGAACCCCAGACTTCCTGGGAAGGTTTCTTCTTGCCAGCTAATGGCGGCTGCCCAGAAGCAGTGGAGAGGCTAGGGCTCCAGAACCTACTCCTGGGCCAGAGTTTCAGACTTCAAGAGGGAGAGGTGGCCTGGGGTGTTCTTTTGCTGTGGCTCTCAGAAACAACCCCTTGGCCATCTGGGCTTGGTGTGCCCTGCTAACTGAGCAAAGAGGCACCTTTTTAAAAGTGGCCATTCTCTTTACTGAGCAGGGGGAGAGCACCTGGCCCTCTCCATCCCCAGCACAGCATTCCTCCAGGGGCTGTTGCTGGGGTCTATGTCATGTCTCTTTTTGAGATGGTGAGCCCTTTGGGGACAGGGAGCCATTTGATTTGATTTATTTATTGATATCTACTTATCTCTCTGGGAAAACTGCTTTGGGAACTATTGTTGAAAAGCAGTACACAGTCATCCCATGGGTTTCCCAATCACGGATCTGAGTATCCGTGACCAAGAAATTGTGACCAGTCTTGCCAACTGCGACCTGAGTATCTGCGGTTTGGCGAGATTTCCCCACCAATCTTTTTTTGGGGGGTGGGGGTGTTTCACACTTTTGGAGGGTTAGGGGTCATTTGGGGGGTCCCCTTCATTCCTCTTACTGACTCCTGGTGATCTGGGGGGATCTTTTCCTAATTCCCCCCCCCCACTGTATTTTACGTTCCAATCGCTACTGCAATTCCTCGCCCCGTTTGCTATTGATTTCAATGGCTCGTCTACCATGAATTCACCAACCGCGAGGATTTCCCGGAACGGAACCCTCGCGGTTGGCGAGAGAGCTCCTCTCTCAGGAGCTGGGCGGCTTGGGTTCTTTGTACCCATCTGCCCAATTATAGCTCCACTCATCTGATGGCAAGGACTAAAAAACTAGCTACCTTTCTTGTAACAAAGCGCCTGGTATGGGCTAATAAGTGTTTTACATAGAACCCCAGAGATCTCCCAGAATAGACCTTAAGCAATGGCTGAACAAATACATCATGTAAATAGTGGTCAAAATTACAACCAAAAGGTAAATGGATCAAATCTTCCACATCCCTAGACCCACATGGACAAAGACAGGAATTCTGCAACAGGAATTCTGCAATAGGAATTCTGGCCATGTGACCTGCTGACACAGCGGATTGAATCTGGCAAGTGAAAAAGGCTTCTCGATGTCTTATCTCTGCCAAGTTTCACCAACAGGGTGTGGGGAGTGAGCAGCGGCCGTACCTTCTGCAGGTCCGCGATGGCTTGCTTGAGTTTCTTGGCGTGGTCGTAGTGTTCCTGGCGCACAGCGTCCCGTTTCTTCTCGTCCAGCTTGCGAATGACCTGTGCCACCTCTGGGTCCTGGTACATGTCGAAAGCCAGGTCGTCCAGCGGCGAAATGGCATCGGGCTTCCTGGGGGCAATGGGATGTGGGGAGTCATAAGAAGAGCCCTACTGGATCAGGCCCAAGTAGAGAAGTGAAGACCTGGAGGGGAAACCTGGGAAAACCTTGGATTTTCCATTAAAAGGGGGGGGGGGACCCCAGCCACCACCCCTGGACTTCAAATCTTTTGGCCCAAGGCGTATCTAGTCCAGCATCCGGTTCCCCCCAGTGGCCCACCAGATGCCTCTGAGAAGCCCACAGGCAAGAGCTGAGGGCATGCCCTGCTGTTGCTCCCCTACAACTGGAATTCAGAGGGGTCTTACGTCTGAGGCTGGAGGTGGCCTATAGCCACCAAACTAGTAGCCACTGATAGACCTGTCCTCCATGAATTTGTCTAGACCCCTCTTAAAGCCATCCAGGGAGGCGGCTGCCTCCACATCAATTTTTGAGCATTGCTGCAGCATACCCTGTGAGCTCTGAGGGGCAGGGAGGAGGGCTCCCTGGCAAGGATGTTCTTACCCAGTGTAGGATCCATCTAAGGCCGACTCGTCCACGTTGTTCCCAAGATAATGGTCAATCAGCTTCTCTCTCGAAGACTTTCAAGAGACACAAAAGAGATCACAGGCTGCTTGCTTTGGGCGCAGGATGGTGCTTATTTATGACACCGGTCGCCTTCCAGCTTGCTGCCTACACAGAACTCTTTCAGGGTGGATTTGCCAACGACAGAGCTCACCTTGTGCACCACAGAGGATTCTGGGGTAGGCTCTCTAGAGCATGCTCTGTTTGCCCGTGAGGCATGTCAGGCCTCTTGTGTACAGTAATGGAGTGTGCTCCCTGGAACACACCTGGCCCTTCTCTGCAGGAGAAGCCAGGTAAGAGCTGCTGCCAATCAGGGCAGACAATACTGAGCTGGAGGGACCAACCGTCTGACTCAGCATGAAGCAGCTTCCTGTGTATCCACGTGAGTAAGTTTGTTTGGACTTAAAGGGCCATCCCATTTGGGGATGAGGCCATAACAGCTCAGTAGTAGAGCATCTGCTTTGTAGGCAGAAGGTCCCAGCTTCAATTGCTGGCAGCAACTCCAGGGAGGGCTTGAAAAAACTCCTGTCTGAAACCTTAGAGTCGCTGCCAGTCAGTGTAGGCAATCCTCAGCTAGATGGACCAAGGGTCTGACTTGGCATAAGGCAGCCTCTGATGTTAACATAAGAACAGCCCTGCTGGATCAGGCCCAAGGAGGCCCATCTAGTCCAGCATCCTGTTTCCCACAGTGGCCCACCAGATGCCTATGAGAAGGCAAGAGGTGAGGGGTAGAGGCATGCCCTCTCTCCTGCTGCTGTTGCTCCCCTGCAACTGGGATTCAGAGGCATCTTGCCTCTGAGGCTGGAGGTGGCCCACAGCCACCAGACTCGTAGCCATTGAGAGACCTGTCCACCAAGAATCTGTCTAAGCCCCCTTTAAAGCCATCCAAGGTGGATGTATTGGATGTCCCAACTGCAAGAGCATTGCGGGAATATACAGCATCAGGTTGTGAGATGCCCAGTTAATAATTGTTATGGGACGGCTAACAAATAAAGTTGTATTAATTACTACTACTGTACAAATATAATAGAGTTCTACAGCAGCAACAGGGCTGTCTGTATTCAACCATGATTTATTTATTTATCTAACATTTATATCCCGTTCTTCCTCCAAGGAGCCCAGAGTACATGGTTATGTTTTTCCTTACAACAATCCTGTGAGGTCGGTTAGGCCCAGAGAGAAGTGACTGGCCCAGAGTCACCCAGTTAGTTTCATGGCTGAACTAAGATTTGAACTCAGGTCTCCCCCGGTCCTAGCCCAACACTCTAACCACTGCACCACACTGGCTCTCAATGGATGAAGGCATTGAGATCATCTCTCAATGGATGAAGGCTATATCTAGGAATGACAAGTGGTCCACCTGAGAGTGCCACCGACACAGCAACGTTAGCACTGCTGTGCAAGAGAGAAATGCCTCCCAAACTTTCCCACCCAATATTTCACGCACTTACATGCCCGATGTCATTGCTGTGGTCTGCAGGTTCTCCAATGATGTTTATTGCTACTAGAGCAACCTAGAAAACATAAAAGGGGGGAAAAAACCTCATGGAAATTCTGTGCTGGGCAAAGCATGATCCTGTGAAATGCATAACCAATGCAAATTAAGTTCATTTGTATAGTTTCCACGTTGTAGAATTCGGCTCTTTTCACTGTTCTGCATAATTCCGCTGGCCAAGGGGAGAAACAAGGGGGCTCTATAGGGTCACTGAAGGCCCTTCAGCGTCGAAAAGTGTGGGCCATCTTACTCCAGGGGAATTAGGGAGGCAACAGTTACCCCACTGTAGAATAAGAGCAAAACAAATATTTATATACCGTTTTTCAACGAGAGTCCCTAAAGCGGTTTACATAGATATAAATAAGTAAAATGGCCCCTTGTCCCTAAAGGGCTCACAGTCTAAAAAAGAAACATAAGATAGATAGACCCCAGCAACAGTCACTGGAGGGATGCTGTGCTGGGGATGGATAGGGCCAGTTGCTCTCTCCCTGCTAAAGAAAGAGAATCCCCACTTTTTAAAAGTGCCTCTTTGAGACTGCAGTGAGATTGCATGGCTTGCTAACCACGAGGCCTAGGCAAGTTTAACAATAAAAAAATAAAATATGAATTGCAGCAGACGCACAACCTTGCATACAAATGTCAGACCAACCCTGCATAGCTCAGAGAAATGGGCCTTTGTTCCACAGTCGCCTAGCACCACAGCCTCCCACTAACTGCAGCTTCTGCATGCCAAGGGACTCCTGATGATTTGGAGCCTGAATGCCTGGCGTCCTTCCCGAGTTAGCAACTCAAACGGTATCGTGGCACAGTTCCAACTCTGAAGGCCTCGTCCGGCTGATCTGGGAGTGGGCAAAGGGGAAACCAAGCCAGAAAACCCCGGACAGAAGGCGCGGGCAAAGGAAACGCAAAGCGTCAAGCAGCTGTTGGTGCAGAGGGCAGGGATGTGTGTCTTCAGAACTTGCTGGACAAATCTAGTATACAGGTGGACCTCGTTACTTGCCAATCCCAACATTGGTGGCTCCGTGTATCCGTGGTCAGGCAATCGACACACCAGACCTCAGTCTATGCAGTTTTAAAAGGGTTGAGAACCATGTATCCGCGGTTTCTAGGTGGCCGGAAATGACCTCTGAGGTTATTTCCAGCCACCACAGAGCCATTTTGTGATTCTTTGCTGGGGGGGCGGGGGCATTTTTGTGGGGAAATCGTGGAATTTCAGCTTGTGGGGGGCACTGTTGGAGACCTGCAGAGCACAGTAGGGCACTTTCTCTGTCTTATTTCTTCAGTTTTTAGCCAAGTTTTAAGCCTCCGGGTACCTAGCCCCCTGATTCCCATTGCCTCAATGCCTTGTTATCTGCGGTTTCACTATCCCAGAGCCTCTGGATGGAGCGGTTTATAAATGTAAATAATAATATTTATTTGTTTGTTTATTTTTATTCATTTTATTTATTTATTGTTAAATTTATACCCCGCCTTTCATTAAGAAAATCCAAAGAGGCTCACAATAAAATTTAAAAACAAGATTATAAAAAAGACACATTAAAATATTGAGCTGAAAAATATAAAAACAGATCTGATTTTAAAAAATTTAAATTAAAACACTAGCATAAATAATAATAATAATAATAATATCTGTGGCTTCAGCCAAGAACAGAAGCTCTGTGGATAATGAGGTCCACCTGAAGTCACAAGATATTCCTGAGAACTCCAAGACCCCAAACTATTTCCGCCTATTTTGGATTTGTTAAATTCAAGGCAAGCTGTCCTTTTAGAGCCTTATTTTTCTTCCAGGCAGGCTCTTTAAAACAGTGCTCCTTCCAAATTAACACAGCAGAGCCTTCTTTTGACAGACAAGTTAACCCGGAGGTATTGCTGCGACATTTTAATTCATTTTACCTGACTGTACAAGTTGTACCTATTGACATAGTTCTTGTGGAAGGTCAACTTCAGGTACTGGCCCACGGCATCCACGTAGACCGACTTCAGTTCTCGTGCTTTGTAGCTGGTCTTCTCGTTATCGGAGAGAGAGACGTAACTGCAGGGGAAAATAAAGAAAGCGGCAGAGGTCACATGCACACAGACCTTAGGAACATAGGAAGCTGCCATATACCGAGTCAGACCATTGGTCCATCTAGCTCAGTATTGTCTACACAGACTGGCAACTTCTCCAAGGTTGCAGGCAGGGATCTCTCTCAGCCTTATCTTGGAGATGCTGCCAGGGAGGGAACTGGGAACTTAGAAGCTCTTCCCAGAGCGGCTCCATCCCCTAAGAGGGGAATCTCTTCCAGTGCTCACACATGTGGTCTCCCATTCAAATGCAACCAGGGTGGACCCCGCTTAGCTAAGGGGACAAGTCATGCTTGTGACCACCAGACCAGCACTCCTCTCCATGTTCTGCTCAGACGCAATACCTTGAGATGCAATGATCACATTCTGCACTCACCTTCCACGAAACATCTTTGGTAGAATTTCTTAATTCTCATTCCCACCAGAAGCAAAATCTATGCCCATATAAAGCCAGAGATGGAGCCCTGATCATAGAGCTCCCTTCCTAGGCAAATCTGCCTGGCACCAATATTATCTGTTTTCCCCTGTGGTTACTATCATGCAATATAAAAGCTGCCAGTTGTGTTCATGGTATTTAGGCTACTTTTTAGCCTACTTTCCTTAAGGAACGTAAGCTTATGAGATCATCCACCTCTGTGTGTGTGTGTAGGTGAGTCCCTATCAACTTTACAATGGCTAGACCAATTTGGACCAAATTTGGTACAGCTGTAGTGACACATAGGGACACCTCAACAGTGTAGTTTGTGATTATGGCATCCACCCCAATTCAACATGGCAGATGTGTGAATATTTGAGGCTAGCTTGTGAAGGTGGTGATGATCAATTAAGATTACAGAGAAAGGAAAATAGGCAGATTAGTTCTTACCAGAACTTCTTGCTTATTTGGGGGGGTGGGGGAGAATTATTTTTGTATTATACTTGTTTGGTTATTTTTAAATTTCTCAAACCACTCTTGAGCATCACTTTAGTGGAAAGGCGCCTCTAATTTCCCCAAATTATAAACAAACAGCAGTTTCTTGCATCATTCACCCCCGGTGGTCACCCTCCCCTCTTTCTGCTGTTCTTCCACGACCTGCGTTGTTGAATTTAGTCAGGCTTCCCCAACCTGTGGCCCTCCGTATGTTGCTGAACTACAACTCCCAGCATACCCTGCTACAATAAATTGTGGCTAGGGATGCTGGGAGTTGTAGTTCAGCAACATCTGGAGGGCAGCAGGTTGGGGAAGCCTGATTTAGATGGTAATCTGCTTGGGGTAACATCATCATTTTTTTCATGTTGCTTCATCCAGGGTAGAGAGGCAAAGGTCTGGTGGTGGGGAGGGCAGGAAAAATGGTTTCCCCCTTTTTTTCCTGGGGTGGGGAATAGTTTTTTCTGCCCCCTTCCCCCGCAACTCTAGCCAAGGACCATATGCACTGACAGCACTGAATAAATAAACTTTCACATGCCAGTCACCAGCTACAAAGCTCAAGTTAGTATTACAGTTGTGTGTTTGGACTGCGCCACACACACTGATCCTCTGAGCGCACTGGGACTAGCAGCCACCCTGAGGATCAGCACAGTAGAGGACCAGATGATGAGGACAGAGGATCAGTCATGATGATGATCAGACATGAGAGTCTATAAAATTATGCGTGGTGTGGAGAGAGTGGACAGAGATCATTTCGCCTCCCTCTCTCATGACACTAGAACCAGGGGTCATCCCATGGAACGGATTGCCAGGAAATTTAGGACCAACAAAGGAAGCACTTTTCCACAAAAAGCATCATTAACCTATGGAATTCTCTGCGGTGACAGCTACCAGCCTGGATGGCTTTAAGAGGGGCTTAGACAAATTCATGGAGGACAGATCTATCAATGGCTACTAGTCTGGTGGCTATAGGCCACCTCCAGCCTCAGGGGCAAGATGCCTCCAAATCCCAGTTTCAGGGGAGTAGCAGTAGGAGAAAGGGCCTGCCCTCAGCTCTTGCCTGTGGGCTTCCAAGAGGCATCTGGTGGGTCCACTGTGGGAAAGAGGATGCTGGACTAGATAGGCCTTGGGCCTGATCCAGCAGGGCTGTTCTTCTGGCTGCAAAGTGGCTCCCATGTGTCAGGCATGGAACTAATGAAGTCCTCCGTCAGAAGCACTGCAACAACCTTCTCATCTGCTTAAGACAAAACATGGAGTCGCGTTGTGCATTTGTGGGGAGAGGAGACTCACCCCAGCCTTCGGAACCTCTCCGACTTATATGGTGCGAAGTACTCTGGCAGGTTCTCACTTATATAGAACTCAATTTTGCTAGAAATCATGTACTGGTGAGCCAGCAACTGCAGCTTTCGAATTCTACATCTCTCCACCATCTGAAGGACGATTTCTTGGGGATACTGGCAGAGCCTGGAAAGGAAGAAATGAAGGAAGGAGGGCTTCAGCATCCCAAGTGAGAAGTGAAGAAGTTACTCATAGGATTGCTTGTTTTTGTTCGGAGGCATGTAAAATAAGGTGTCTGCAAACTGGTTTTTAAATTTTTACTTATGTTATTGTATTATACTGTGTTCCTCCTTGCTATAGTGTTTATTTAACATAGGGACATAGGAAGCTGCCATTTACGGAGTCAGACCCTTGGTCTATCTAGCTCAGTATTGTCTTCACAGACTGGCAGCGGCTTCTCCAAGGTTTCAGGCAGGAATCTCTCTCAGCCCTCTCTTGGAGATGCTGCCAGGGAGGGAACTTGGAACCTAGATGCTCCTTCCAAAGTGGCTCTATCTCCTCAGGGGAATATCTTGCAGTGCTCACACATCAAGTCTCCCATTCATATGCAACCAGGGCAGACCCTGCTTAGCGATGGGGACAAGTCATGCTTGCTACTACAAGACCAGCTCTCCTCTTATTTGGCCATTGATTGTAAATAAATGAGTTCAGTTCAGTTCCAGTTGCAGGGGAGTCACAGCAGGAGAGAGGGCATGCCCTCAACTCCCGCCTGTGGGCTTCTCAGAGGCATTTGGCGGGCCAGGGAAACAAGAGGCTGGACTAGACAGGCCCTTGGCCTGATCCAGCAGGGCTGCTCTTATGAACTCAAAAAGCAAGGTAGGAGGAGGGGAGAGTGATGGCGTGGGAGCAAGGAGCTGGGTTGGAAGGGAACAGGCAACCCACGGTCTGTCTCCAGCATTTAATCGAGGGGATGAAAAGCCATCCTACCCAGCGCCCACAGCCTCACTCTCCCCTTCGCCTACCTTGATCTTTGCAAAAAACACAACTGCTGATCGGGAGGCACACATGCCTCTTCTATCCTGGCTGGCAGCTCCTCTGACCCGGTTTCAGGTTGTGTTAACGAGCCTACTAAGTAGCACGTTCAACTGATTGCTTGTGCAGGGCTTCTCAACCGCTTGCTGAACTACAGCTCCCATCATCCTCAGCCACAACAAAAGCGGTCTGAATATTGCAGGCAGCTGGGAGAAGGTCACTTGTGGGGCTTCGGGGGCTTGCTATTGGGGAATTCGATGCTCATTTACAGACCAGCACGGTCCAGGTGCCGGTCTGCTCTCCCCATGCTCTGTGTATGCTTTCATCAACACATATCATAGCGAGTAGTTCTAAGTAGAATGAACAGAGCTTACTTTCTACTTCTTGGTGACCCTAACCCGAGACCCCCTCCTATGTGCCATGAATTTAGTTTGCACCACACAATAAATACAAAACTTATTAGAGGCAGACACAGGGATACACCCATGGGTGTGGCAATGTCATAAGCCTTCTTCCCCTCAGAAAACAGGCAACAAATGCCATAAATCTCCAGCTCTCTCACAAAGAAACAAACCCTACAGAAGCTGCCCTGAATGTCCTGTCGCTCAAGGAAATGGAGAGCCCTACCCTCTTCTGAAATTCTGACCTTTGGACATTGAGTCACAGTGCAGCTGTGATGCTAAATCGTGGTTTACAGGCTCGAAGACCTGTGGGATCACGAGGCCCTCACTCCCTCTTAAATACACAAAAGGAGTTTGAATACTACCACTTCAAAACAGACCACTGTTCTATGCTGCATACAAACCCAGGGAACTCTGGTATCTTCCAGCTATGTATGGTTAGTTAAACAAACCAGGATATAACATGGAACTGTGGCCTGTTCTGAAGGGGAGGCTTTAAGTCTCTTCCTCTAGCGTGCAAGAGAGAAGGGGGAGAGCATGAGACTCGGAGGTCATTCACACAATCGAAAACTGAGAGCCCTGTGGTTGTCTTTGGTAGAATACAGGAGATGTTTACTATTGCCTCCTCCCACACAGGATGACATGATGCCTTTCAGCATCTTCCTATATCACTGCTGCCCGATATAGGTGTTTCCTATAGTCTGGGAAACCTACCAGTGGGGATTCAAACCGGCAACCTTTGCTTGCTAGTCAAGCATTTCCACACTGAGTCATTAGGTGGCTGTTCTATTGAAGGTAGATCCCTGGAAAGCAGAGAGTAACCCCCGGTCCGTCACACTCACAGTACCTGGGTGATCTCCATCCATTGACGGTCGGTGCGTGGACCATCAGTTCTTTTGCACTGAAGCCGTCCTCATGTCCTGATGAACTTATAACGATAAACCCAATCTTATGCGGCATCCTGCCCTCTGCAACTAACCGGAAAAAGGAAAGCCAACTTAGTGTTCTTTCAGGAATTCATTTGTGGTTCAGTGTCCAAGACTGAGCTATGGAACCAGACCAACAACTTCCTGGTTCAAATCCCACCTCTGCCATGGACTCACAAGGTGGTCTTAGGCAAGCTGCTCCTCCTCAGCCTCAGCTCCCCTTCTGCAATATGGGACAATACTATTTACCTTACAGCTCAGATCCGCTGCATGGACTACAAGATAATATTTGTGAAGCAATTTGAACAGCTGAAAGTGTCATATAAATGCCAAGCTTCACTATTAAGGAAAACCATGTACTTTTCAGATTTTTAACAATTAAAGACTTCAGCCTTTATTTGGCAAATAGAGACCTTTAGAACAGCCCTGCTGGATCAGGCCCAGGACCATCTAGTCCAGCATCCTGTTTCACACAGTGGCCCACCAGATGCCGTTGGAAGCCACAGGCAGGAGTTGAAAGGGGGCTGCCCTCCCTCCTGCTGTTACTCCCCTGCTACTGGTACTCAGAGGCATCCTGCCTCTGAGGCTGGAGGTGGCCTATAGCCCAGACTAGTAGCTGCTGACAGACCTCTCCTCCTTGAAGTTACCCAAACCCCTCTTAAAGCCACCCAGGCTGTTGTCTGTCACCAGATCTTGTGGCAGAGAATTCCATAGGTTAATTATCCAGTGGTTTCAGCATCATCACAGTACTTGATTGCCCGAAGTGCTAAATTGCCAATTGCGTTTCAGCCTCTTTCTTCAGGCTTTCTTCAGTGGCATCAGTCCATTTATTCACAATATCCCAATGGAAGAGAAACCCACCAACAATTCTTCAGTTCCAAGGAGGACTTTTAGTTTGCTAGACTCAAGGAATGGCTCTCTCAGCTGGCCACGTAATAACAAAACCATAATCAGGTCTTGTTTATTTCTGAGATATTTATCCATTTTTGTGAACAGAGTTTGTTGTTGTTTTTTGGGCCATATTAGTATTAATTTTTATTACTACTATTGTACTTGCATGACTTATTGTCTGTTTTTATGGTTATTCAGTAATAATTATTACTAATGCAGATTTGCAATTGTATCCATCTAGGTTATTTTGGATTCTGTTTTGATTGTGCATGAATGAACCTAGACAAAGGTCTTGTTTTATTTCAAAACAGC
This sequence comes from Hemicordylus capensis, assembly GCF_027244095.1. Classification (NCBI taxonomy): domain Eukaryota; kingdom Metazoa; phylum Chordata; class Lepidosauria; order Squamata; family Cordylidae; genus Hemicordylus; species Hemicordylus capensis. The sequence goes on along the minus strand of NC_069672.1, from coordinate 3,342,165 downwards.
CACCAATGCCAGCGGCCCACCTTGTGGCAACGATCACCACAAGACAATTTCATACTGTCTGCCGTCTTTGAATCTCTAGCCATTTGATTTCATTTCACTGTGCAATCTCAAACCCTGGGAAGCTCAGAAAGAAGATAATTAACATGAAATTTGCTGCAGACATTTCTGGCTCTAAAGGGGGATTAGAGAGGTTTATGGTGGAGAAAGAGAGGTCTGTCAACTGCGATCTCTCAAGCAAATTAAGTCAGGGTCAGTCCCTGGCAGCATCTCCAAGTCGGGCTGGGAAAGACTCCTGTCTGAAACCTTGGAGAGCCTCTGCCAGTCAGTGTGGACAATACTGAGCTGGATGGACCAATGGTCTGACTCAGTATATGGCAGCTTCATATGGCAACCTCACATTTCAGGAGCAGTATACCTCTGAGTACCAGATACTGGTGACAGACGATAAGGAAGGGTTGTTGCTGCCATGCCCAGGTTGCGGGCTTCCCAGTAGCAGGTTTTTTGGCCACTGTTAGAAGAAGGATGCCCACATCTAGCCCAAGATCCTCAAACACAGCTAAGTGTGGAATTGAACCCAAATCTTCCATCACACAATCATAGAATGTTAGAGCTAGAAGGGACCTTGGGAGTCTTCTAATTCAACCCCAACACTGCCCGGAGTCTTTGGAGTGGGCAGTATATTAAATGTTTCTAATAAAAAAATACAGGAAACTACTACAGCATCCCTAGCAGATGACCATCCAGCCTCTGAGTCTGAAACCTCCAGCGAAGGATAATCTATCCCTGCACAAGGCTGCCTATTCCACGATCCAAACAGCTCTTGCAGTTAGGAAATGCCTCGTAATGTCTAGCCTAAATCTGCTTCCTTGCAATTTCAACCCCCTGGTTCTAATCCTGCCCTCTGGAGCAGCAGAGAACAAGTGTGCCTCTCCTTCTCTCTTCAGATGTTTGAAGATAGGAAGCTGCCATATACCAAATGGTGCTCTAAATCATAGGTTTGTTTTTTAATGTTAATAGCAAACTCAGGAGGGCCCAGCCACCAGTAGGCAGACGAGGCCAAGCAGAACAAACAGAATAGTATTAATGGGCTATGTCAGAACTTTCCACCAGAATATACTTTGGCACATAGGAAGCTGCCATATACTGAGTCAGGCCCTTGGTCCATCTAGCTCAGGATTGTCTACCCAGACTGGCAGCGGCTTCTCCAAGGTTGCAGGCAGGAATCTCTCTCAGCCCTACCATGGAGATGCTGCCAGGGAGGGAACTGGGGAACCTAGATGCTCTTCCCCGAGTGGCTCCATCCCCCAAGGGGAATCTATTCCAGTGCCCACCAATCTAGTCTCCCATTCATATACAACCAGGGTGGATCCTGCTTAGCATAGGGGACAAGTCATGCTTGCAACCACAACAGACCAGCTCTCCTCTGTCAAACTCCATAAAAGATGGCTGTCAAACCCTTCATTTTCTCTTCTCCAGGCTAAACATACCTTGCTCCTTGGTTTCCAATCGCCTCACCAGTGTTCCCTCTAACAGGGATTCTCAGCTGTTGCTGACTACAACTCCCATAATCCCCAAGCAAAAGCTGCAGTCACCAACATCTGGGAACCCCCGTCAGAGGGAACACTGCCCCTCACCATCTCGGCTGCCCAAATCGGGACCCCTTCCCGTTTATCAATCTCTCTTAAAATGCGGGGCCCGGAATGGGACACAGCCCAGGGGAGCTCTGAGCAGCACAGAATTGAGTGGGACAATCACTTCAGCCTTCCCTCTAACCAGGATTCCCAGATGTTGTTAACTACAACTCCCAGAATCCCCAGCTGCAATGGCATTTTGCTTGGGGATGCTGGGAGCTGTAGTCCACAACATCTGGGAACCCCTGTCAGGAGGAGGCACTGCCTGTGGCCACATCCTGTAGCAGCGAGTTCCGTAGGCTAATCCTCCACTCTTTGCTGCTGGTTGTACGGGAAGATGTCCTCGAACCTGCCATCCGCCGGTTTCACCTGGAGTCCTCCCCACACTTCATGGGAGAAGGAGGAAGCCATTAATTCCCTTTTTGTTCCTTTGCCTGCGCCGCAGCCCCCATTGCGGGCCCCTCCCCGACTGGCCTTTATCACCGCCCCTCCCCCCCAGCTGAGATGGGGCCGACCTGCCTCATCGGCCAGTCCTTGGGGGTGGGGGGCGCCCCCTTCCTCTCTCCCCCCGCCCCTTTCTAACCCACCTCCTTTATTCCGGCTCCATCACTAGGGCCACTGCTCTCCTAGCAACCGCTGCGATACTACTGCGCAGGCGCGAGCGGTTCGGCCGCCCGGCAAGGCCCAACTTCCGGGAAGAGGAAGAACCGCTATTTGTCTCTCACAGCGCCGCTCTGGGCTTTCGCGTCTCTGTGGTAACTGCTTTCCTCCTTCCCTGTGGTTTGGAAGTTAAAACGCAAGTACGACAGAGTTGTCGAGCTCCTTTCTGTGGGTCTAATTCCCCAGAGTTCGAAAGAGTCTGTGGGAAAACTCCATGTCCAACCTAGGTCTTGTGGCTCTCTAGGTTTTCTCGACTCTATGATCACCTGGGCGCAAACCCTCCTGGTGATAAGTCTCTGGGCTCTAGGGTATACTTTCCCGCGTTGCGCATGCGCCACACCGCGCCTTTCCCTGATTCGAACATGGTGGCCACCCGAAAGCTTGAGCATGCGTACTTAATCCCTGGCAGCTTCGCCAGTTCTTCTCTAGGCCGGGGTTGTTTGCGCATGCGCTCTTGGGCCACCCTTCATGGCAACAGAATGGCCAGCTCTCTTCAGGAGAGTTGTTGGCTCTTTTGTTTCCGTTTCGTAGCTCAGGCTGCTAAACAAACAGCAAGAAAATAATTTCCCTAGAAAATAAATGCAGAATTTTCCCCTTTCCAACTGGAGAGACGACGGCCCCTGTGGCGCCAATCAAAACCAGGCACTTTTCCTTTAAGAGCCAGGAGGGGTGGGCGGGGCTACCTCTGGATGGACCGTCCTGTCGGCGAATGAGAAGCTGCCCTTCGGACTGAGGATCCCAGGACGGGCTCGGGACTCGGGGGTCCGCCGGTTCGAGTCCCCCCGCCGCCGCCGCCGCCGCCACGGCCATGCCGGGGAACCCCAAAAGCTTCAAAGTCCGCGGCCTGAGCCAAGACCGGAAATTCGGAGTGGCGGGGAGAAGCCTGAAGGAAGTGCTCTCCAAATGCTGCGGCCTCCTGCAGGTGCGGGGGAGGAGCTGGCTGCGGCGGGCGGAGTGAGGCCCCTGCAGAAACCGCGGGCGGCGGCCGCCTCCTGCTGGTGGCGCTGGGGAAGGCAGGTGGTGCATGGAGACTTAGCAGGCGCTGTAGAGGAGGGCGGACGGGTCTTCTTCCTCTTCTTCCCAAGAGGACCCTCTGCATGCAGGGGGGAGGGAGGGAGGAGCGGAGGACAATGCCCCCATCAGATGCTCCCCGCCTCCTCCTCCTCTCTCTCCTCTCTGTTAAGCATCTCTGTCCTCTTAGCACCCATGTCTGTAAGTTCACTCCCCTGCCGTGCAACTCTCTGTAGTGCAAGAGACTGAACGGGGTGGGGGGGGGGGACACACCCCAGTTATTCGGGCATCACCCCAGGATAGTGGCTAGGTTCATTTATGGGGCTATGAGACAGACATCCCGCCATGGTTCTCTAGAATGTATTTCTAGTTTTATCTGCATGTCTGTTTGTATATATTTATTATTATTTCTTGTTTACACAGCCAGACAGGTCTTATTGACTGGTTTGTTTTGTCCAGACATCGAGTCCTTCCCAAGGACCTGGGATGCCAGAATTTTATTGTCAATGTTGTTGCTGTTGTTATTATAGATATCATCGCAGAATATAGGCTGTTCCCAGTAAAGCTGCTTTTTGTAATTGGCTGGTGGTGATTTCTGTGGCCCCGATGGTGTTGAGGTGCTCTTCAAGGTCTTTTGGGACTGCACCCAGGGCGCCAATGACCACTGGGATGATTTGGGTCTTCTTCTGCCACAGCCTTTCCATTTCAGTTGGTAGATCTTTGTATTTGGTGATTTTTTCTATTTCTTTTTCTTCTATTCTGCTATCCCCTGGTATTGCTATGTCGATTATTTTGACTTGTTTTTCTTTCTTCTCGACTACAGTGATATCTGGTGTATTGTGTGGAAGATGTTTGTCTGTTTGTAGTCGGAAGTCCCATAATATTTTTACATCTTCATTTTCTTCAACTTTTTCAATGTTATGGTCCCACCAATTTTTGGCTACAGGTAGCTTGTATTTTTTGCAGATGTTCCAGTGTATCATCCCTGCTACCTTGTCATGCCTTTGTTTGTAGTCAGTCTGTGCGATCTTTTTACAACAGATGATTAGCTGGTCCACGGTTTCATCCGCTTCTTTACAAAGGCGGCACTTGCTGTTTGTGGTGGATTTTTCGACTTCTGCTCTTATTGCATTTGTTCTTAGTGCCTGTTCTTGCGCAGCCAGTATTAAACCCTCTGTTTCTTTCTTCAAGTTGCCATTCTTAAGCCATTGCCAGGTCTTGGTGATGTCTGATTTTCCACTTATATTGTGCAAATATTGACCATGCTGGGGCTTATTTTTCCATTTTTCTGCTCGGTTCTTGACTTGTTCTTTCTTGTAGGCCTGCTTTCTTTCATTGGTGTTGAATAGTTTCTCGTTCTTGACCATTTGAAATGCATCTTCTTCACTGTCCTTGATATATTCTTCAAGGCCTCTTTTCTCCTCCTCTACTGTTTGATGGACTTGCAGCATTCCTCTTCCACCTGAGCGGCATGGGAGGTAGAGCCTATCGACATCACTGCGGGGGTGCAGAGCATGATTGATGGTCATGATTTTCCTGGTCTTACGATCTAGCGTCTCTAGCTCTGCCTGGGTCCAGTCTATTATCCCTGCAGTGTATCTGATAACAGGTATAGCCCAGGTGTTTATGGCTTGTATGGTGTTCCCACCATTGAGTTTGGACTTAGGGATTTTTCTGACTCTCCTGATGTATTCACTTCCAATTTTTCTTTTAACTTCAGTGTGTGCGATGTTATCAGCCCGGAGAATGCCCAAGTATTTGTAATGTTCTTTCTCTTCCAGGTTCTTGATCTTGCTTCCATTGGGCAGTTCTATTCCTTCTGTTTTTCTTATTTTCCCTCTGTTCATTATTAAGCATACTTGTCTAGTCCAAACTCCATTGCTATATCGCTACTGAATATACAGACAGTGCTTAGCAGTGATTCGATTTCTGACTGGGACTTTCCATACAACTTCAGATCGTCCATGTACAGCAGATGGTTGATTTTACTTGATGTGTTAGATGTTTGGTATCCGGGGCCTGTTTTGTTTAGTATTTGTGAAAGTGGGGTCATGGCGATTACAAACAACAGAGGGGATAGTGAGTCCCCTTGGAAAATGCCTCTTCTAATGCTAACCTGTCCAAGTGTCTCGCCATTGATTGTTAACTGTGTACTCCACATGCTCATTGCTTTTTTTATAAATATCTGAATGTTTTTGCTGACACCAGTTGTTTCTAAACGTTTTAGTATCCATGTGTGAGGCAATGAATCGAAGGCTTTCTTATAGTCAATCCATGCAACACTTAGATTGGTTTTTCTTCTCTTGCAATTTTCTAAAATCATTTTGTCAATCAGCAGCTGGTCTTTTGTGCCTCTGATGTTCGGGCAATTTCCTTTCTGTTCAACTGGAAGCTGTTTGTTAGTTAATAAGTGTTGCATCACTTCATCTGCTATTATTCCAGTTAATAATTTGAACTATTATTATTATTATTTTATTTTATCATTTTACATTTTATATCCCGCTCTTCCTCCAAGGAGCCCAGAGCGGTGTACTACATGTTGGAAGTTAAGGACTTTGCGCTGTCTCTTGTCTCAGACAGTGGAGGACAGACTAGTGAGTCAGAGGGCTAGAGGGTCCAGACATTGGTCACCCCTTCTCCACTGCTCTGACACTATCCCTTTGGATATGTAGATTGCTAATCTCAGGGATTAACTTCCTTCCTCTCTCTCTTCCGTACCTGCCCTTCTACCTTGCAACATGGCAAGCCTCTCTCCCTGCACCATGTGTGCAGAGAAGATGCAGAATCCATCTGCATCCAGCTAGATAGATAGATTAGAGATCCTAACTCCTCACTTTCCTATCTAGAATGGAGTTCCTTAATAAATGCCTTTTATATTGATTTGAAACTATGAATTGGCTCCAAGTTACTTTACTCTCAGCATACATGCATGCCTAACTAAATCTGCTGTGTTGTGCCTCTGTGCACTCTGCTATAATGAGAAAAGGATTCTCTCACCAAAGAGAATTTCCAACACTACATACTTAGGTTTCTCCTCACAACAATCCTGTGAAGTAGGCTAGGCTGAGAGAGAAGTGACTGGCCCAGAGTCACCCAGCAAGTATCAGTTGCTGAATGGGGATTTGAACACGGGTCTCCCCGGTCCTAGTCCAGCACTCTAACCACTACACCACACTGGCTTTTGATATTCTTATTGATATTTATTGTACTGCTGTATGTTCTTCCTATTGTTTTCTTTCTGGTTGGCTTAAGGCTGTAATAAAATTGATTCTGATTCTATTCAGACATCACCCCAAGCCATGGCTAGCATGTACCATGGTTTGGAAGCCATGGTTAACCATCTGTAACCATCCTGGTTAAACTATCCTTCAAATCCTGGTTGACCATCTTTAACCATCTCTCACTGTGCTGCCTGAACTGAGGCACACGTTCTGGGCCGAGTATGTTGGGCTGTGGGGAGAACTGTCGGATGCCTTTTGGACTGGACGCTGCCCCCTGCTGTTTGCCAATGCCCTGATTCCATGTGTGATTCCTCCACAGTTGCATGTCCCCTTCAGCCGGCTGTGTTTATATGAAGACGGCACAGAGGTGATGGAAGATGATTTCCAAAACATTCCGGATAACACCGAGCTTATCCTGTTAGCCCCCGGAGAGAGCTGGCAGGGTTGTAAGTATGAATTAGGACAATCTTGTGGTAATCAACAGTCTTGGTCACTCCAGTCGTCTTGGTCACTCCAGTCGTCTTGTAGTAACCAAGCAGGATGATATCAAAAGTTTAATTGTAGCCAAGCACATTTTAACCAATAACTGGTCTTCTTCAGTGGCAATAGTTGGATACTTCCATTCTCCTTACAAAGGAATTGGCAATTTCTAAAAATCTGTGGAAGTTAATGTCTTCCAATCCAGAAGTTCTGAACGTCACACTGAACGTCTGTGCTCATACCCAAAGGGACTCTTATTTTAGTGACCTATAGAGTGCTTCCTATCCCATTTTTGGTAACAGGGCAATATATACATGAATCAAAGAAAATAATAAAATAATGATTAAATCACTCAATGGTTTGCCACTTTAAACCCACATAAAAAGAACTAGAATTTCAGTGCAGGAGAACCTTGTTATTCGTGGTTCTGCATATTTATCCATGGGGCATCTCATTGACACCCGTTTTCAGTATCTGCGGATTCAAAGGGGTTAAAACCCACATATCTAAGGTTCCTAGAGGACCAGAAGTGACCAGAGGTCACTTCCGCCTGCCATTTTGTCTCTGGGGAGCCATTTTGTGGCTCCGTTCCTTCAAAAAACTGACTTTTGGGACTATTTTCTGAGTTTTTTTGTGGCTTAGGGGGGCATTTTGGGGCATTCCTAGGCACATGGGGGATTCCTGGCCACAAACAGACCCCCACGGAGCACGCCACAGTAAGCTTTTGAGTTATTTTGACATTCTTTGGACGTTTTTCCTGTTTTCCCTCCACTTTGGAACCTAATCCCCCCCTTCTCCATAACAGCAATGACTTGTTACTCACGGCTCCATTACTCGGGGCAGTAAGCAAGGAATGGAACCCCCATGAGTAACAAGGTTCTCCTGTAATATCACATCATTACGTGAAACCTAATCTCACTTGCCTCTTTATCTTTAGCTTCCCGTTCCATCACTTCCCTTGCTGCCTAACCAAGCTGCCTCTTTCATTAATATCTCACTTTTCTTTCACAAAAGGAAGTTCTCCAGGTTTTCCCTGCACACAGTTTGAAAACTACACCATATGGTTATATGGTTAAAAGCATATAACCATATATGGTGTTATATATATGCGCCATATGGTTAAAAGCAAGGAGGTGCAACACTGAACGACTGTGCTCTTCTCCCCCTAAAATTTACAGATGTGAGTGAGATCCAGCGCTTCCTCAATGCATTTTCCAGTCAAACGGATCGTATCATCGATGTGGCTCAGGGACTGCTGTCCGCAGAGGAAGCCCCAAAGAGACGGAAATTGCTTGCTGACCTTATTCAGAATCTCAGCGAGAATATTTCTGCAGAAACCAGAGATGAAGATGAGAAGTGGTTTGAAGGCAAGTTCACCCCGAGTTGTGAGTCTTGCTGGAGAGGTGGACTCTTAGGAACATAAGAAGCTGCCATATACTGAGTCAGACCTTTGGTCCATTTGGCTCAGGATTGCATTCCTAGACTGGCAGCAGCTTCTCCAAGGTTGCAGGCAGGAGTCTCTCTCAGCCCTATCTTGGAGATGCCAAGGAGGGAACTTGGAACCAAGATGCTCTTCCCAGAGCGACTCCATCCCATAAGGGGAAGATCTTCCAGTGCTCACACATCAAGTCTTCCATTCACATGCAACCAGGGCAGACCCTGCTTAGCTAGGGGGACTAGTCATATTTCTACCACTGGACTAGCTCTCCTCCCTACCCTTAGGGATATGCCAGCCAGCTTTCTTTTCTGCTTGTATTAAGAGTTAGCTCTTTTACTTGTAGATGTAATCTACATATAAATGAAGAAAACTTGCAGATTTTCCCTGTAGTTGCTTGGTAAGAATGAAGCAAATCTGAAGGGGCCATCACTTAGTGATGATGCATAGACTGCCTCCAGAAGGAAAAAGGTTTAAGGGAAAAGTGCCTCCATTTTTAACATGGGGTGGAAAAAGAGTGTGTCCCAGGTAATAGATGTCCTGGCAACGTTGTCGTAAGGTCTAAAACTTTATGGAAGCTCAAATGACTTTCCTTTCCCTGGATTTTTGGAAGACTGTGGATGATGGAGTTTTCCAAATGGCTCTCAAAAGGAAATGTCTCTTCTATAAAAGTTGTGTCTGGGGGTGGGGTGGGGTGGGCAGGGGCAGGAAAAATGGACTAAGGGTTTTCTTTCTCTTCTCCCTAGGGATTAACTCACGGTTTAAGACCAAATCTAGCTACATGCGCTACGGCTGCGAGAGCAGAATCCGAGGTTACATGAAAGAGGTAAGCTTTGCAAGTCAACCGATCAGTTGTGAATGTGACTGGTGGTGGTTTTTTCAGGGAACATCGGCAGCTGCCATATACTGAGTCAGGCCATTGGTCCATCTAGCTCAGTATTGTCTACACTAGGGATTCTCAACGTTGGGTCCCCATATGTTACTGGACTTCAACTCCCATAATCCCCAGCCCCAGTGAACTTTGGTTGGGGATTATGGGAGTTGAAGTCCAACATCTGGGGACCCGATGTTGAGAATCCCTGGTCTACACAGACTGGCAGCAGCTTCTCCCAGGTTGCAGGCAGGAGTCTCTCTCAGCCCTCTCTTGGAGATGCTGCCAGGGAGGGAACTTGAAACCTTCTGCTCTTGCCAGAGTGGCTCCATCCCCTGAGGGGAATTTCTTGCAGTGCTCACACTTCTAGTCTCCCATTCATATGCAACCAGGGTGGACCCTGCTTGGCTAAGGGGACAAGTCATGCTTGCTATCACAAGACCAGCTCTCGTCTCCAAGAATCTCCAGTTGTGGCTTTTGCTGATATTACTGCTTGTTTGAATTAACAGCAGCATTTTTTCATTGTAAACCACCCAGAGAAGTTTTGGGCAGTATAGAAATATGCTAAATATTTAAGAGAATGGGTGTGGGCATTTAAGAAAACGTCTTCTTCACCAGGATTCCCACCGCCTATTAAGATCACCTGGAGAGATTCGACTACAGCTGCCACCAACTCATCTGGGGGCTACTCAGGGATGGGCCTTCTCTCTCGCTGCCCCGAGATTTTGGAATGCACTCCCTGTTGAAATAAGAGCTTCCCCATCTCTGACAACTCTTAAAAAGTCAATTAAGGCACATTTGTTCACCCAGGCTTTTAATTCGATTTACAGTTTTAATACATAGGAAGCTGCCATATACGGAGTCAGACCCTTGGTCCCTCTAGCTCAGTATTGTCTTCACAGACTGGCAGCGGCTTCTCCAAGGTTGCAGGCAGGAATCTCTCTCAGCCCTATCTTGGAGAAGCCGCCAGGGAGGGAACTTGAAACTTTAACTTGATTTAAGTTTCATATTGTTTTGATGTTTAAAGTTTGTTTTGATTGTGTGTTTACTGTTAACCGCCCAGAGACGTAAGTTTTGGGTAGTATAGAAATTTGTTGAAAGAATGATTGAATGAAATGTTTTGCTTGTTTTAATTAGTACTCACATTTTTAATGCACATGTAAGCCTGCTTTGAAAACCAAAGGCAAAAAAGGGGGGAAGAGCTCCCAAGGTGCTGATAGATTTGCTCAATATGTTTTTATTGGTACACTTTCATAAAATTAGTTTGGTGTTGCCTTATGCGTTTTGAGGCAGTGCCCTTCTTCAGAGGCACTTCTTGGGTAGATGGAATTAATCAATGTTTGTCTACTCCAGAACTGCCTCTGAAAAAGAGCACTGCCTCGAAACGCGTAAGGCAACACCGAACTAATTTTATTAAGTGTACTAATAAAAACATATTGAGCAAACCTATCAGCACTTTGGGAGCTCTTCCCCCTTTTTCTGCCTTCTATTTGTTGGTGCTGTGTCATTTTTCTCTCCCCCCCCCCGCCCACTTCCTTTGAAAACCCACCTGCTGGGCTAAGAGACCAGGTAGAAATATTTTAAAACTAAAACAAAGCCATTGGTGGTTATGAATTATCTTTCCCCCAAAGGTTGGAAATTACACGTCAGCCATCCACCCATCCGTCCATGCTAAATACAAACAGGTCGCGGAAGCAATGTTGGAGAAGTTGAAGTTGGAGAGGTACCATGGCCGTTATTTTGACAGAACAGAAGACAGGAAGGTCTGCCTTTGCACAGCAGAAGGATGGTTCTCCTGTCAAGTAAGCTTGAACTGTTTTCAAGAAGGAGCAAAGCATGGCTGCAGCCCTTCAGTGGTGAAACCGAGCATTCTCAGATGTGGCTCCTTGGATGTTGGACTACAACTCCCATCATTCTGAGAACCATGACCAGTGTGGCAGCGGGTGATGGGAGTCATGGGCCAATGACTGGGGACTCAGGTTTGAAAATGCTTGGGTTGATTGTTCAAAAACAGTTGATGAGTATTCGTAGGAACATAGGAAGCTGCCATATACTGAGCCAGACCATTGGTCTATCTATCTCAGCAGAATAAAGCTTAGCCACTGGTAGACAAGGCGAAGCAATTACAAGGCAGAAAGCAGCAATAATGCACCAATCAGCTTTTAGCTCTGCTTATCACTAGTCAGGCAGGGCAAGCTGTGGTCAACAGGTGCTTTTCCCTAGTCAGGCGGGGCAGGGTATTGTTTCCAGGAAAAGGGACCCTTGTAATGGCAGGGTGCAGAAACTTTTGACCTTTAGGACTTTTGTAGGTTACACAACTAGGTGAAAGGGGCTAGAGGGATTTCCCTTCACCACCGCACAGTCGGTTGCATTCCGCACAGCTTTCAGCACCTGTTGCTGTTGTGTCTCCACAGGGTCCTTTTGACGCAGAGGTCTGTGCAGGCAGACACTCCATCAACCCCTATGGGAACAAAGAGAGCAGAATCCTCTTCAGCACTTGGAACCTGGATCACGTGTATGCCCAGACGCAGCCGTTTCCACCCATGGTGGAAGCAACTTCTCCAATGGGCCCAGCTAGCATTTGGTGTCTTTGGTTCCTTCCGAGAGAGAACCGGATACCTGCCCCATCAAGATGCAAAGTGCTCCAACATTCCCTCCCTCCCGACACCCAAATAAAAGGGCATAACCGATAAACATTTGCTGCAGCATTCGAGAATGATTCGGAAACTCGAGATGATTTGGGGAGGGAGCATCTTCCTTAAAGCATTTTGGGCTTTTTACACTTGGGGGATTGGCATGCCCTCTCTCCTGCTGTTGCTCTCACGTTGCGGTATTCAGAGGCATCCTGCCTCTGAGGCTGGGGGTGTCCTATAGCCCCCAGACTAGTAGCCACGGATAGACCTGCCCTCCATGAATTTGTCTAAGCCCCTCTTAAAGCCATCCAAGCTAGTGGCCATCCTCACATCCTGTGGCAGAGAATTCCATAGAGTAATTACACACGGTGTGATTAGGCACAGTCCATCAGACAGCTAAGAGGAAGCTGCAGAGGATTAGTAGCCAATGATAGACCAGCCCTCCCATGACTTTGTCTAAGTCCCTTCTAAAGCCATCCAAGGTAGGAGCTGTAGGAGCCTATGTAGGATTACATAGACAATACCTGCGACACTCTGCATACCCCAAAAGTGCATTAAAAGCCCAAATATTTGTTATCATCCTTGTTACTGTTGACGCTAGTAGGGCCTGCAATCTGATATTCCCTTTTTGTTTCAGAATAGAGAAGAAACGGACCATCCTCCCCACGTTAGCGGAAGCTCTCAAGGACGGAAAAGGACGGGAAGTGAACTGGGAATACTTCTACCGGCTGCTGTTCACTATCGATAATCTGAAACTCGTGCACATTGCCTGCCATAAGAAGGCCAGCCACAACTTCAGCTGTGACAAAGCGAAAATCTACCGGAAACGGCAGCGTACCCGCAAGATCCTAAAGTAATGCCTCCTGAAAGCTGTTTGCCCGGAGACTATTTTCTAAGGTCACGGACGGACATATTTTGAACCATTATGGGGCAGGGGCCCCATTACCCTCCTGCTATGCATAGTTGCTTGCCTTTTCAAATTTTCTTCTCCCAATGCATTTGGCTTCCTGTTTCACCAGCCTCTTCCACATAGGAATTCCAAGATCCAAAATTAGCAACCTATTGCAGACACCTATTGGTTAGTACCTGTGACGTCACTCGAGCCAAAGAACATATTCACCTCCACTGCCCCGGGTGCCTTTGTAGTTTTAAAAACTTTGTAGTCTTTGTCTTTTAAAAAGAGAGCTTTAAAAAAAACCAAAAACACACACAATGTGAAGCTTAATTGCTTAGCTAAATTAATAACGTGGCCCACGCTTCATGCCACTTGTAGAGGAAGGCCAAAAGCAGCTGGAAGGGCTCACGCTCCTTTTTACCTCTCCCAAGTCTGGTGTGAAGGGGAAAAGGGATCCTGCCCCTCTTTTGAGCCTGATTGGAAGGGCAGGGTTAGTCTCTTGCACTTGGCAGGGTGAAAGACCTCTCCCTCTCCAAGCTGTCTTCACTGTGCAGGGACTTGGGAGATCTGTACGCTGGCTACCCGGAGGAGGGTTGTTGCCAGAAAGAGGACGGTTCATTGCCGCTGTGTTTCTAGACCTGGGTTAGGAGGTTCCCTAGCTCGGTGTGTCCTTAGTAGAGGGGTTCCCTGTTGACATTGGACTACAACTCCCATAATCCCCAGCCACAATGGCCTTCAGGGTTTTGGCTGGGGATGATGCGAAGTGTAGACCAGTGACATCTGGGGTCCCAAGTTTGAAACCTCTGCCTTAGCATATATGTTGCACATCCCCAGCCCAGTGAAGGACCTCAGTGGTGCGGGACCGGAAGGACCTCTCTGCCTTGGAGAGCAGCTGCCAATCAAAGCAGACAGTACTGGGCTGAGCAGACCAGTAATCTGACTCGGTATAAGTCAGTTGCATATGTTTATACCCCTGTATACTAACCAAATTCTCCGAGAGAGACAGATGGGTTCAGAAGCACATTTATGTTACAGGATCGGCCATAGCTTCCAATGCAGCTTACACTTGGTCACCAACCTGAATTTTCTGCCATGTAACGGGCAGCTTCAAGTCAAGTTGATTATCCTGATGAATTTAAGACAACCCCTTTTAAAAAACAGAGGTGAAATACAGGTTATATCTGAACTGAAGACAACGCCCCTCCGCCCTCCCCAATTTCTAACATTAAAGAACTTGGGGGGAAACCTAGTCCCGGATTCAGGTAACGGAGAGCAGAACTTTAAAGACCACGAGACAAATAGCTTTGGGGGTGTACAGTTTTAATTCATAAAATGGTGCAAGGGGGGAGTGGAAGTCTCTCCTTCCATCAGCGCTATGGCTGGGGATGATGGGAGTTGTAGTCCAATAACATCCAGGAGACCCAAGTCTGAGACCCCCTGTTACAATTCAACATCTCTCTGATTACTGAAATAATTTTGTTTAACTGAAAAAAAAACCGGGTGCTTTGATTTTCCATACCAGGGACAACAAGTGCTATAAACTCAAAAACACAAATGCTATTGGACTCTGTGTGCAACAGAAAGCGAAAGGAGTCCCAATGATTTCAAGGGGACCTACTCCTGTGTAAGTCTGTGTCTTTTTTTTTTTTTTTTTTTTTTGGCCTTTTCTCTTGGCTCAACTCGTCTGCTGCACCCAACGCAGAACAATTTAGATTTTTTTTTAAACTTACTGAACTAGCTACATAAGTATGTAGCAATGTGAAGAACTTAAAAGAAATGGCTTGTTCTGGCAGTAGTGTCATTCTCGGGGATTAAAGCAGTTTTGTATGACTGTCTTGAAAATAAAAACCTTCCTGCAATCTCTGGTAGTGTTTGTTGGGATATAAAGGCAAACCCCATTATACGTAGACTCTATTTCCGCATATTTGTAGATGTCTGACACCCAATTTCACTATCTGCAGATACAAAAGGGTTAAAACCCACGTATCTGTAGTTCCTAATCAAGTTGGAGCCAATGAAAAAAATTGTCCAATGAGGAATCCAACAGGATTCAACACCAAGGTGTTCGATACACCCATCCGATCTCTTCCTCATCCTCTACATTTGGTTACTTGGTGTGCATTTTATCCATGCCCAGCTCTCGATGCCATTCTAGATATTTGCAGGGAGTGGGGAGGTAGTTCATTTAGGAATTGCCCAAGAATCACACTGTTAACTCTATTGGATTAAAGAGAACACAGCCCTGAAATAATCTCCCTCTCTCATGAACTATATTGGTACTGGACTGGATTTTCAGATGCTATCATTTAATTCATTCTTTGCCAAGATTCTTAATCTCTTAAGTGAGTCTAGGTGGCTCTCTTAAGTGAGTCTAGGGCAGGCCTGCTCAACTTCGGCCCTCCTGTAGATGTTGGCCTACAACTCCCATAATCCCTGGCTATTGGCCACTGTGGCTGGGGATTATGGGAGTTGTAGTCCAAAAACAGCTGGAGGGCCACAGTTGAGCAGGCCTGGTCTAGGGTGTTGACTTGCACGCCAGGCAACCAAGAGTCCTAGAAATGCTGCAGACCAAACAGGTTACTGCTTCTTGGGTATGAAGGGCAGAGGATAACAGAGTACCACAGAGTTAATTTATACCAGGGGCAGAGTCTCCAAGTGTCTCGAAATGTCCTTTGGTAGGATCCAAGACCTCTGATGGTGGGAAGCCTGCAAGAAACCATGCATCACCCCACAGTGCAAATACCAACTCTGTGGTAACTTGCTTCCAGGTCCAATCAAAGAGGGAGGAGCCCCTTCTGGAACTACTACTCCCACCACGTGCCCCCTCTGGTACTACGACTCCCACTAAGGAAGTCAGGATTTTACAGACGCAGTTGCCTGCCGCCAAGGATTTCACACCACCCCTGCCGCCCTTGGCTTACCCTCCTGGGCGGTGGGTACTGCCTGGGATCCATACTGGATGGCGCCTTTTTGTAGAAGGAAAACACCTTTGGAAGACGTCACACTGGAGAGTCGACCAGTTAACTATATTTTAGCCATTATTGTCTCAAGTGTGTAGAAAAACCGAAGTAGCAGAAGGCAGTAGATCTTTGGTAATTCTGGGTGCTCAAATGACGTCGTCATCAGCATCTTCGTCGTCGTCGTCCTTGGCTATGAAGTGCAGCTTTCTGAACTCTCGCCTGCTGGCAGTGGCCCGGGCAAGCGGAGCAGCTGGGAGGTCCTAGAAAAGAAGCAACCGACAGCAGCCTTAGAAACACAGGAGGCTGCCACATACTGAGTCCGGCCCTGGGTCCATCTAGCTCAGGATTGTCTACCCAGACTGGCAGCGGCTTCTCCAAGGTTGCAGGCAGGAGTCTCTCTCCGCCCTCTCTTGATTGATTGATTGAATTTCTACAACACCTAATATAGAAATCTCTACATAGTGTACAGATTAAAACATAATCTAAATTATAAAACATTTCATCATTTAGAAGAACGCCAAGAACTCCACTGCCCATAGAGAGCATCAGGAGAGGTTCATCTAAAGTTGCCACTGGCATGTCTGGTGGCTATTCAGGGACGGGCCTTCTCCGTTAATGCCTCGAGGCTTTGGAAAGTGCTCCCTGCTGAAATAAGAGCCTCCCCATCTCTGGCAGCTTTTAAAGAGGCAGCTAAGACACATTTGTTCATCCAGGCTTTGAATCAGATTTACAGGTTTTAATAGTTTAACACTGTACTAAATTTTAAATTATTTTAATGTTTTAACAGGTTTAATTTTGTTTTAATTTGTATTGTCTTCTTGTAAACTGCCCAGAGACGTACGTTTGGGGCAGTATACAAATGTGTTAAATAAATGAATAATATATACAAGGTATATGATATTCTTCAGAGGAGGAGAGCTGGTCTTGTGGTAAAGGAAAAGGGTGCCGTCGAGTCGGTGTCAACTCCTGGCACCCACAGAGCCCGGTGGTTTTCTTTGATAGAATACAGGAGGGGTTGACCATTGCGTCCTCCCACGCAATATGAGATGATGCCTTTCAGCATCTTCCTCTATCGCTGCTGCCTGATATAGTACCAACCGGCTTCGAACCGACAATCTTCTGCTTGTTAGTCAAGCATTTCCCTGCTGCGCCACTTAAGGTGACTTGGACTTGTGGTAGCAAGCATGAATGTGTCCCCTTAGCTAAGCAGGGTCCACCCTGGTTTGCATCTGAATGGGGGGCATGTGTGGGTATTGTAAGATATTCCCCTTCAGGAATGGGCCTGTTCTGGGAAGAGCAGAAGGTCCCAAGTTCCCTCCCTGGCAGCATCTCCAAGAGAGGGCTGAGAGAGAGACTCCTGCCTGCAACCTTGGAGAATCCGCTGCCAGTCTGTGTAGACAATACTAAGCTAGATGGACCAAGGGTCTGACTCAGTATATGGCAGCTCCCTATGTTCCTAAGAATAAACTGATAAGAATGCCGAAAAGCACAATAGAGAAGTCCAGGCTTGCTTCAGCCTCCCCTACCTGCATGAAGGCCACGCTCCCAAAGAACCGGTCCATCGGGAGCGGCTGGTTGCTGTCCTCGTTCAAGAAGGCACTGTTATCCAGCTCCACCACGTGGCCCTGCAGCTCTTCCGGCTCCATCTCAGAGCTGTCCGAAAACTCGGCTCCACAGATCTCCTCCTCGTCTTCCTCCTCCTCCTCCTCCTCCTCCTCCTCCTCCACATCCTGGACGCGGGGCTGGAAGAGGGCTTTACTGTCGGCCTTTGGGAAGCAGCCGTCAGCCCCTGGCAGTTCCACGCAGAGATCGGCCTGGTCCCCGTGCGTGTCTTCGTTCCTCTTGGGGAACCCCTTCCCTTCACTCTGCAGCATTATCTCGAGGCTGGGCGGACGGGCGAAGCACCGAGTCCCTTCCGCAGTTGTATCGGCCGGCTCCTTTGGGAAGGAGACGGCACTGCTGCTGCTCCCGCAGACGCCTGGGCCCTGGATTTCTAATTTTGCACGGCTTCTTTTTCCACGTTTCAGCTTCTTCGGTGGTCGCTTGGTGCCAGTCCCTTTGCGTGGAGGCCCCTGTTCCAGAACAAGCTACAATTTATTATGGCTGGGGGTGGTGGGAGTTGGGACCCGCTGTGCTCGAGGCTCGCCCAGGTCAAGCCTGCTAATTAACAAAATTGTTGGTTTTTACTAGCCACTATTCCCTAGAGAGGAGAGCTGGTCTTGTGGTAGGAAACATGACGTGTCCCCTTAGCTAAGCAGGGTCCACCCTGGTTGCATATGAATGGGAGACTAGAAGTGTGAGCATCGCAAGATATTCCCATCAGGGGATGGAGCCGCTCTGGGAAGAGCATCTAGGCTCCAAGTTCCTTCCCTGGCATCACCAAGATAGGGCTGAGAGAGATTCCTGCCTGCAACCTTGGAGAAGCTGTTGCCAATCTGGGTAGACAATATTGAGCTGGATAGACCTAGGGTCTGACTCAGTATATGGCAGCTGCCTATGTTCTTACCCCTCTGACTGCAATATATGATATTTAGCTGAACCCAGGCTAGGCTAGGCTTTCCCCAAGATCTTTCTCGTTAGAAATCAGAGGGGAGGGGGACGTCATCTTAAATTCAGAGTTTTTTTCCTTTGGGGTAAATAAGGGTATAACCTGCATTTAATCTCTCTCTCTTTTTTTTAAAGGGTCTCATCTTAAATTCAGAGTTGTCTTGCATTTGGGTAAATACCACGGCCCAAATACTACATACTTGAGTTTTTCTTTTACAACAACCCTGTGAAGTAGGCTAGGCTGAGAGAGAAGTGGCTGGCCCAGAGTCACCCAGCTAGTTTCATGGCTGAATGGGGATTTGAACTCTGGTCTCCCCGGTCCTAGTCCAGCACTAGTCTCCCATTCAAATGCAAACCAGGGTGGACTCTGCTTAGCAAAGGGGCCCATTCATGCTTGTGACCACAAGACCAGCTCTTCTCCCTGACCAGGATAAATGGTGGAGTGAGTCCTGGACAAGAGACCCATATTCAAATCCCCACTCAGCCATGAAGTTTGCTTAGTGACTTTGGACCATTCAAAAATATATATTTATAGTGTGTGTGTGTTTTATATATTTGTACTTTATATGTTAATGTTTTAATGGTTTTATACTGTGAACCACCCAGGGACTTTTTTGTATGGGGCAGCATATAAATGTACTACATAAATATCAACAAATATTTATATACTGCTTTTCAACAAAAGTTTTTGAAGCGCTTCACATAGAGAAATAACAAATAAATAAGGTGGATCCCTGCCCCTTAAGGGCTCTCAATATAAAAACAAACATAAGATCAACACCAGCAACAGTCACTAGATTTAATTTTATTAAATAAAATTGTAAGTGCTAGTTATTACCTATAAATGGCTTGGGTCCAGGGTATTTAAAAGAGCACTTTCTCTGTGGCTGCCCCAGGGCTTTGGAACGTGCTCCCTGCTGAAATAAGAGCATCTCCTTCTCTGTTTGCTTTTAGCAGGACCCTGAAGCCGTACCTGTTTCCCCAGGCTTTTAATTGAAATCTAAATTTTAATGTGTTTTTATTTATTGATATTTTATCTGTTTTATGAATTTTAACTGTTTTATATTATTATTATTTACTACACTTCTATACTGCCCTATCCAAAGGCTCTGGGCGGTGCACAACAAGTAAAATACAACAACAAATACCATTTAAAAGCAAACAAGTTAAAAACAATATAAAAACAAATCTAAAACAGTTCAGAGCCCTCTAAAACCAATTAAGAATACTTAAGAGCAATTTAAAAACCTCGCAAGGCCCGGCCCAGCCCAACAAGTAAGTCTTTAGGGCTCTCTTAAAAACCCAACAACGAGCCCAGACTACAGATATCTGCCGGGAGTGCATTCCGTAGGCCAGGAGCTGCTACAGAGAAGGCCCTGTTCCAAGTCGCCACCAGACGTATCGGTGGTAACTGGAGATGGACCTCTCCAGAGGACCTCAGCATGCGACAGGGATCACGCAGAAGGCGGCGCTCTCTCAGGTAACCCGGACGCTTAAGGTTTGCTTTATTTATTTATGCCGCCTGATATGTACAACTCTAGGTAATAACTTTAAAACAGTGATTCTCAAACTTGGGTCCTCAGGTGTTATTGGACTTCAGCTCCCATAATCCCCAACCAAAGGCCACTGAGGCTGGGGATTATGGGAGTTGAAGTCCAATAACATCTGAGGACCCAAGTTTGAGAATCCCTGCTTTAAAAGGTAACAACCAGCACTTCGTATTTTGCCCGGAAACATATCGGCAGCCAGTGCACAGCTGTTTTAAAATGTGTCTGGCTGCCACATTTGGAACTAACTGAAGTTTTCCGAACGATGTACAAAGGCAGCCCCACACAGAGCACATTGCAGTAGTCAAGCCTTATATTATGTTTCGAGGTGTGGAGATTTCTATAGCCGGTGGTACTGAAATACAACAAATAAATAAATTTAGCACACTTGTATGCCGCCCAAAACTTGCATCTCTGGATAGGGATAGAGAGACATACATACATAAATAAATACATACATACATGTGTATATATGTACAAATGTTGTAATTATTCACAATACATACACATATTTAGCATAAATAATAAACATTAAGTTCTATCAAAACCCTTCCTAAAAACAAAACTTATCATGACTGCCCACCAGCCACTTTACATATATTTACATCTATAAGCATATGCAAATAACACCTACCCTCCGCGCACGCATGGAGGAGAGAACTGGTCCCCACCTCAATGGGGTCCACTACGCAGCATCCTCCACTTCCGGAATGACCCGCCCCGCCCATCATTAAGATGTCCAATCGCCGTGCAGGGAAAATCCTGCCCCTTTCTGACGCCACACCCGCCATTTTGCTTGTTGGAGAGTGGCTCCGCCCCCTCCGTAGAGAAAGGGCGCCGCCATCTTTGTTTCCGGCAGGCGCGCAGGGAACTGTCACACACATAGCGAAGCTCTTAAGCTTCCCCCTCGCCCTTTTCGTCTCTCCGCCAAGGCCTTTGGACTTTAGGAATTTAAAAGAAGGTTTTATTCCCTCATCTCTTCAGACTCTCAAGCGAGGCGGTAGAACTATGAAAGACCATGCTGAGGGAAGAGCGGCCATCTTTGTAGAGGTCAGCTTCCTTGGTATACGGCGGACCTAGAGCTAAGAAAACGGTAGAGTTAGGTAGCCTAGGATTTCTGTATGTAACATCCGGGGTTTTTTTAGACCATAGAAATCAATAGAGCGTTTAGCCAAGGGGAGTCTGGGAAGCAACGTCTCTCTTTCCCTCCTACAGAAAAAGATAGCAGAAAAGACAGGTGTACGTGCTCTTTCTGATTCCCAACTTATTTTGTATGAAAAAGGGGGTAAGAGCACCTCTGGAAGGATGATGTGCTGGGGATGGATACGGCCAGTTGCTCTCCCCCTGCTCAATAAAGAGAATCACTGCTTTAAAAGGTGCCTCTTTGCTCAGTTAGCAGGGGACATAATAAAAACCTGTTTTATTGTGCCCAGAGCTTTAGGCGGTATACAATAAATATATGCTAAACAAATATGATAGATAGATTAGATGACTGATCTCAGAGATTCAAACAGAGGAAGCCAAATATTAGTTGAATGTTTCAGCTTACGCCTTTATCAGAAACAAATGGATATTTTTGGAAGGTTGGGTGAGCACTTACAGTCACAAAGAGATAGTAAAGAATGCTGTGTGAGCAGAGTTCCAGGGTCGATGACCAGAAGAGAGTGATGGATAAGTGTTTCAGGTGGATGAGAATTGTTTTTATGTATTATCCTCCAAATTCAGACCATGAGGTGTGAGGGTCTTAAGTCTATCGATCAAAAAAAAAACCCCGTCTTTGTCCAGCATCTCGCAAAGGAGTTGGTGCTCAAAAAGGAAATATTTCCATATCGTTGCCTGAGTTGACATACCTGGGCACAAGTTGCTCGGATTTCCTGGCGAAAGAAAGTGAAAGTGAAAGTGAAAGTGATTGCTTTCTTAGCGGTTTTAGTTTAGTATTGCAGCTTGTTTCTTTTTTATTCTTAATTCTAGCCTTTTCACAATATCTATCATCATATTTGCAATCACCTCTATCAACATGAGCCAGCGTGGTGTAGTGGTTAGAGTGCTGGACTAGGACCGGGGAGACCCAAGTTCGAATCCTCATTCAGCCATGAGACTAGCTGGGTGACTCTGGGCCAGTCACTTCTCTCTCAGCCTAGCCTACTCCACAGGGTTGTTGTGAAAGAGAAACTCAAGTATGTAGTACACCGCTCTGGGCTCCTTGGAGGAAGAGCGGGATATAGAAGTAAAAATAAATAAATAAATAACATGTAACTTTTCTCTAGTATTACCTTCGTTTCATGTGTAATATTATGCTGGCCTCTGACCGTAATAAAGGTGACTTGACTTGACCATGAGGTGTGAGGGTCTTTAGTCTATCGATAAATATAAAAATATATCACCTCTCTTTGTCCAGCATCTCGCAAAGGGGTTGGTGCTCAGAAAGGAAATATTTCCATATCGTTGCCTGAGTTGACATACCTGGGCACAAGTTGCTCGGATTTCTTGGCGATAGAAAGTGAAAGTGAAAGTGAAAGTGATTGCTTTGTGAAATTTGTGATTTCTTTGCGATTTCTTTGTGTTTCCTGAAAGCCTCAGTGGATGTTTTGTTCACTTATTGTACGTGGCAGTCTGCGCGATGTAGTGGTTAGAGTGTTGAAATGACTTATTTTAACTTTTAAATATTTTTATTTATTTATGTTGTCGTAAAACACTTTGGAAGCTTTTGCTGAAAAGTGGTATATTATTTGTCATCTTTGTCTCCGTCTTGAAATGGATAGAGTTAAAATCCCCCTTCAGAGCCATAAAACCCACGGGTGACTCTGGGCCAGTCACTGATCTCTCCGCCTAACCTACCTTGCAGGATTGTTGTGAGGATAAACATAAAGCATGTATTATTGCTCTGGGCTGCTTCGAGGAAGAGTGGAAGATAAATATAAATAAAAACAGAAGGGATGAGGTCTACCATGTGTGAGTAATTCTTACTCTTCTACACTGTACGTTATTCTGATATGAAGAGGGGCTTCAGTTTTCGGTCTCCATGATCGAATATTTCAGGGAGTGATTTAACCAGATGAGGCTTTGGGTGTCCTTGTGGTGGCTTCTCAGCTGCTCTTGTGGTAAAGGTAAAGTATGCCATCGAGTTGATTCCGACTCCTGGCACCCACAGAACCCTGTGGTTGTCTTTGGTAGAATCCAGGAGGGGTTGACCATTGCATCCTCCCGCGCAGTGTGAGATGATGCCTTTCAGCATCTTCCTATATTGCTGCTGCCCATTATAGTACCAGCGGGGATTCGAACCAGCAACCTTCTGCTTGTTAGTCAAGCATTTCCCTGCTGCGCCACTTAAGGTGACTTGGTCTTGTGGTAGCAAGCATGAATGTGTCCCCTTTGCTAAGCAGGGTCCACCCTGGTTTGCATTTGTATGGGAGACTACATGTGAGTACGCTAAGATATTCCCCTTAGGGGATAGGGCCACTCTGGGAAGAGCATCTGCATGCTTGCGTGCAGAAGGTTCCAAGTTCCCTCCCTGGCAGCATCTC